>NC_138954.1:4750000-5252500 GCF_965226115.1 Aulonocara stuartgranti
TGTGGCCCCCCCACACCCTCTAGCAGATCATTACATGAAGGAACCTTTTAAAAACAAGCGCGTCCATGCTCACAGGTGTACACACGGGTGATCACACCCACAAACTACACCCTTTTTGGCTCCTACCTCAAAGCACACTGTGTTCTGTTGATCTTATGTGCTGCACAATAATGTTTAATATTTAGTATTTACTGTCATATTCCCATAGATCATTGTGATGTTGTTTATTCTATTACTCTTGTTTTCTTCTGCTTGTTCTCTTTTTTTCTTTCTCAGCAGGTGATCCAGGTGATTGATATATGCATTTTTTTTTCCTGCCCGTTCTGTTGGTTTTTGTCTTTTGCCCTTCTCCCCCGTCCCTCTTCTCAGCTGTTTCTCTTTCCCTCTTTCTTTCTCCCCTTCTTTCCCCCAGTCAAGTCTGTCCCGTATTCAGCAAGTGAAAATAAAATAAACAATAAAAGGTGAATCAAATGGACCATTACGGCAAGGCTGGGATGGTCAGTTTGGTAAAGTAAATCCATTGGGCATCTTTCTTTGCCTTTAGACAACAATTCTGATGGCAAAGGAGCCAAACAGGACAGGCAAAAAAACAAAAAAAATGATGTGTGCGGTCCAGAAGTAGAAGAAGAAGAAAGAGGAGAGCAGAAATGATGACATTCTAGGCTCGCTTTTCACCTTTGATGTACTCTTAGCAGGAAGACTTTGGTTTGGTGATGTGTTAGAGATAATTTAGTGGTTGAAGCTACTGTGGACTGACCAGATCTGCCATCAGCTCAGAGTGCTGGATATCACCGCAAACCTGAGACAAAGTCATACAGAACAGGTGTGTAAAACTGTGATGGTGTCAGTGAAATAACACTGACTCATGCAGGACTCTGATAAAAACTCAGCTTGTGGGCTAACAGACTAAAATCAAAGAATGCTTCTCTTTTTCTCTTTTGTTAAAAACTTTGAACATCCAGTGAGACACAGAGTAAAGTGACTTTCCGAGATTGTTTCTTCTTCTACAGATTCAGATAAATGATGTCATTTTGAGCCAGAAAGAACATTTCCATCATAAAGTAGAAGACTTTTATATTTTTTATTTATTTATCTGGTAAAAAGTCTCATTGACTTTAAAATGTCTTTTTCAAAAGAGATCTGGCCAAGACCAGAAGCTCCAGTTTTCTCTGCTTCTGTTTGCAGCAGAGCAAAAAGGACAGAGAGCAAGGGACGAGAGAAGACACGAGACAAAGACATGAACGGGACCAAATACTAACCAAGACAACCTAAACAACAAATACTGAATAAATTCAAGAGCGTAAGCCCTTGAATTCTGATTTAATAAAGTAAATCAGAATACTTTATTAATCCTGAAGGATTAATAAAGTATTCTGATAACTAGGAAACATAAGATACACAGAGAACAGAATAATGATTAAACAAGACTCAAAAAACCATAAACACAAAACACTGGGTCAACGACCCAGGTACCCTAACAGCCGAGGGAAAAGATGACCTCCTATTCACATCAGTATGGTATATTTTACTCCCATATCACTACTCAAAGATCATATTTCATTGTTGTAGGTTGTGGAGGTGACACACACACAAGCTGTAGTTCAACAATGACTTCATTCCTCTATTGACCTATAAAGAGGTCTTGTTACATAAGATTAAAGCTGGAAACTGACACACATAAGCCCAAACACATTGTGTTATTGTGGACGTTGAAGTCACTGCATGTGTTTTTCATGAAGATTAAACTTTCCTGTGCTGTTGGTTCTTTGTTTAATTCTGTTGATTCTTACTTTTTTGTTCCTAAAGTTTAAACTAAACTCTTGTTGGATACCAGGTGTTCATTTAATAAAGCTGCAGGTTCAAACTTCTAACTGCATGAAAATGTAATGTGTAATGTCATGTGTTTCTAAGTACCATCATTGATTTTGGTCATCAAATCAGCCATTACTCATTTAATTTGATGTAAATTTCCCCTAATTTGCATATTCAGATTCAGTATTCAGTACCACATGTGAAAGTGACCCAGATCAGATTTGAAAATATTGGATTTGTGCCGTTCACACTGTCGTAGCATGATCGGATATAGGGTCGCATAGGGTCAAAAAAATCGGATTTAATGCGCTTTCGCCTGCAGTGTGAATGTAGCCTTAGTTAGTTCTTAGAGTTTGGTTTCTGTGTTCCCCTCTATTTAGTGTCTGTACCGTGTCTCTGTGCATTTCCTGTTTTATTGTGAAGGTCCATGTCTTGTGTTAGTGTGTTCTGTTCACATTTCCCCCTGTCTCGTGTAGTCAATTAGGATCAGCTGTGTCTTTGCCATTCCATGTCTCCCCCTGTGTGTATTTATACTATGTGTCCTCGTGTGCTCCTCGCCGGTTCATCTGTGTTTTTTCCTGCATCATTCTGTGTCGTCTCCCTGCATCTCCATTTTAGGTTTCAGTTCTGTGTTGTGTTAGTTTTTTCCAGTTTAGGTTTCACCTCCTGCTGGCCTCCTTCGCCCGTTCCTAGATGCCCCTGGTCTCATATCGCACTGGACTTCATCACTGGTCTCCCACCATCCTCAGGTAACAGTTATTCTGACCATCATCGATCGGTTCTCCAAAGCTGTGCATTTCATTGCTCTGCCTAAGGGGATTAGGTGCAAGAGTTGTTAAAATGTATAATTAAATAATAGATGAATTCAATAGCAAACTGTGCCTCGTTCTCAGATGGACAGCAAGTGGAATGTGATAGATGAGATGAGGAGATGGAAGGAAGAAGAGAGGCAAAGAGTGATTCACAGGCAGAGCTTAGTTTATTTCCCAGTTTTGTTGCCTTATGGTTCCAAGCGCCGTGACCAATCTTTGCGTTTTATTATTATCTCATAACACTTGTTTAATCAGCTACCCTCTCTCCTGTGGACTGTTTAATCTCTACAGTCTCAGATCAACACAGCCCTGCCCTCCAGCACTATCAGCAGCAAGAGCAGAAGCAACCCCCCAAACAGCAACATTGTACCCCATCAGGTAAAAAATGGGCTACGTTTGCTTTGCATTGTGCCCACCTGATGACAGTGATGTAGTGTGATGTGATTCCATATTAGATTCTTGATGAATGTGGGTTGTTGTTCTTCAGCCTGCTTCTATGTGCCCTTTTTAACTGTGAGCACCCGCCCCTTTAAACATCTCTGCACTGCCCTGACTAAATGTATATATAAACTGTCTCTATGGTTTACAGTCTGAGTCTGACAAGCTGTCAGCTGTTCATTTCTGCTATTTGAATTGTTAAAAGAAACAAACTATTCATTTAGCAGATTAACAAAAAGAATAGAGAGGCATCCAGTTATTGACATTTATATTATTTAGTTAAAGGTTTGAACAGAAAAACAATTAAACACAGAGCCTCTTCCTGCTTTCTGGAATGAATCACAGCATGAAAACCCTTCCTCTTCTTCCTGCTCTCTAGCTCAGCACCTCCTGTCTGTCCATATCGTTCTGTGTTCCCTCCCCTTTAGATCTACATTATGAAGATGGGTGTAACCAACATGTGTTAGAGCTGGCAGGCCCCATTCACAGCAGCAACACTTGTTGTTCAGATCAGACCAGTTTCTATATTAAGGAAGTGAAACTCACACAGTCACTGACACTGAGAGGAGAAATGGCGCAGAAAGGAGTTCAGCTGGACCGAGAAACCTTCTCTTGTTCGATCTGTTTGGATCTACTGAAGAATCCGGTGACTCTTCCCTGTGGACACAGCTACTGCATGAAGTGTATTGAAAGCTTCTGGGATGAAGAGGAAAAGAAGAAAATCTACAGCTGCCCTCAGTGCAGACAGACTTTCACAGCGAGGCCTGTCCTGGAGAAAAGCACCATGTTAGCAGTTTTAGTGGAGCAGCTGAAGAAGACTGGACTCCAAGCTGCTCCTGCTGATCACTGCTATGCTGGACCTGAAGATGTGGCCTGTGATGTCTGCACTGGAAGAAAAATGAAAGCCTTCAAGTCCTGTCTGGTGTGTTTGGTCTCTTACTGTGAGAAACATGTTAAGCTTCATTATGAATGTCCTGCATTTGACAAACACAAGCTGGTGGAGCCCTCCAAGAAGCTCCAGGAGAACATCTGCTCTCGTCATGATGAGGTGATGAAGATGTTCTGCCGTACTGATCAGCAGAGTATCTGTTATCTCTGCTCTGTGGATGAACATAAAGGCCACGACACAGTCTCAGCTGCAGCAGAAAGGACTGAGAGGCAGAGAGAGCTGGAGGTGAGTCGACAAAACATCCAGCAGAGAATCCAGGACAGAGAGAAAGATGTGAAGCTGCTTCAACAGGAGGTGGAGGCCATCAATCAGTCTGCTGATCAAACAGTGGAGCACAGTGAGAAGATCTTCACTGAGCTGATCCATCTCATCCAGAAAAGAAGCTCTGATGTGAAGCAGCAGATCAGATCCCAGCAGGAAACTGAAGTGAGTCGAGTCAAAGAGCTTCAGGAGAAGCTGGAGCAGGAGATCACTGAGCTGAAGAGGAAAGATGCTGAGCTGAAGCAGCTCTCACACACAGAGGATCACATCCAGTTTCTACACAACTACCCCTCACTGTCAGCACTCAGTGAGTCTACAGACTCATCCAGCATCAATATCCGTCCTCTGAGCTACTTTGAGGATGTGACAGCAGCTGTGTCAGAGGTCAGAGATAAACTACAGGACATTCTGAGAGAGGAACGGACAAACATCTCACTGACAGTCACTGAAGTGGATGTTTCACTGTCACAACCAGAGCCAAAGACCAGAGCTGGATTCTTAAAATATTCATGTGAAATCACACTGGATCCAAACACAGCACACAAACTGCTGTTATTATCAGAGGGGAACAGAAAAGCAACATTTATGAAACAACAACAGTCTTATTCTGATCATCCAGACAGATTCACTGGATGGTGGCAGGTCCTGAGTCGAGAGAGTCTGACTGGACGTTGTTACTGGGAGGTGGAGTGGAGAGGGGGAGAAGTTTATGTAGCAGTCGCATACAAGAATATCAGCAGAAAAGGATATGAATGTTTATTTGGACGTAATGACAAATCTTGGGCATTAAATTGTTACAAAAACAGTTTTATATTTCGGTACAACAACATCCAAACTCCTGTCTCAGGTCCTCGTTCCTCCAGAGTAGGAGTGTACCTGGATCACAGAGCAGGTATTTTGTCCTTCTACAGCGTCTCTGAAACCATGACTCTCCTCCACAGAGTCCAGACCACATTCACTCAGCCGCTCTATGCTGGACTGATGGTTTACGATGATTATGGAGCCACTGCTGAGTTGATTAAAGTGAAATAGACTGAAGTCTTTCATATTGTTGTAAGTTTAAATCTGTATTTTAGTTCCCTTTTAGTTTCTCTCCATCATTATTGTGGTATTTATGTGCTGCACATAAATCAGATGTCAGTCAAACATTATGGGCAGTACCTCGACATCTTCAACATGTTGTCTTGATGTTTTTACGTTTTATAGGTGGAGCTCTTTCCTGTGTCTGTTCAGCCATGGAGACTATCAATGCTTATGGATATTTTTATTTGAAAAATTTCTCCACATGACAACATAAACTTCTCTATCTTCTAAATGTTTACTGAATATTTTTCTTAGGTATTTGTATGTTGTTGTTTCTCTTCACTGATCTTAACAGAGAAGTCTACAGACCTTCCTTTATCACACAGATTTTATTCTCATTTGTACATTTATAAAGAAAACAATTAATTACAGAGCAATAAGAAATTTTAAGAAAGTGCACTATATCATAATTTATAGTAAAGTGTATTAAAGCATCGTTAGTTAGTCACTTATTTAGTTTGGAGCTGTATCATCTGACACTGTAGAAACATTTCCTCCAGCTTCAGCACAGAATGTTAAAAACAGAACTATTAATGAGAACAAACAGTAGGAACACAGTATCAGCAAACATCATGGCTTAAAATGGAGAGTAAAAATCTAAAAAGAAATAAACAAATTAGTAAAAAGGATTTCCTGTTGACATGTTATTGGTCCTATCTTGTCTGCAGCACCTCCAGGATGCTTCTTATATGTTTCTGGTTATTTTTGCACCAATTTTAGTTTTTGTCAGTAGGAAGTTCAAGTTCAACTCAGTGTGTTTGTTTGTTTTTTTCAAACTGATGCCTGACCTTGAACACCAAACATCTGTCAATAAAGCAATGATATAAAATGCTTATATTAGTACTGAAAAACTGCATATCCACTTTACAAATATAAATAATGATATAAATCCACAGCTGAACTGGAGGAGCAGCTGATCTAGTTCACTCATGTGTTTCTGGACTAAGAGTTGGAGCAAATACCTTATGATTCAGTGATGTTTGTTTTTGTTAAATATTTTGTAGATCCAAGAGTGAGTTTGACTCATGATGATGATGTTCCGAATTAAACAAAGTTGGTCACAAATTCTTCAAAGCTGTTTATTAAGAATATATTCACTTGGACTCATGAGACAGGCTTGTGATCCAAGGGAGCCATCAACTGGACAATTACTGACATGACAACAAAAAAGCTAAGTACAGAGGGGGGAACAGAGGTGAAAATACTTGCTTTAAAGGATTGTAATGTTTCCTTTTAAAATAAGTCTCTAAGGTCAGACAAAGGGACAGAAACTCATAGCTTTCTACCAGCCCAATGACAAAACTATAAGTTGTTTTTTAACATCTACTTTTTCATCTATTTGGCAGTCACAGTGAAAAGTATAAACATTGGCACGCTTTGTCTTGTGATTCTGCTGTTCGTAAAAAATGACCATGCGCAAAGTACCAGACTTTAAGGCTTTGACTTGATGCCAATGGCCTGAGGAGGACAGTATTACCCTTGGACATGTGTAGTCTGCCGTCTACTCAATAGAAGAACAAGAAGCGCGGAAATGGCACAACTGTCTTCAGTTTCTGGGAGAGTTTAACAATGAGAGACTGATGATGCAGAAGAAATCTCCGTGGTTAAAAACATTAAAAACAGTCGTCCAGGATGATGAGATCCGCCACTGGCTCAGACTGCTGTATATCAGCCGGAGACCCGAGATGAAGTCACGCAGCAGGTATGTAAAACTGTGATGTTCTCAATGAACTAACACAGGAACGATCTGAGCTCAGTCTGTAAGCTAACAGGCTAAAATCAGAGAGCAGCTAATCAAACAAGTGCGTCCGTTTTTTTTAAAGGTCAACTTTTAACAATAGACTTTCATGAGACACATCAAAACCAAACAGGGAGGGAAAGCTTCGGTTTTCTGCACTGTGCCACAGTTCGCTGTCTGCTTCGGTTCACGACGCCTCACTCCGGGGCTACAGACAGTTCTCTGCCGCCTGTGGTGCTCCTCACCTCCGTCTGCACCCACAGACTTCCCGAGGTGGAGGCAGGCCGGCAGGGACTTTGAGAGATGGGCTTTACTTTTAAAAATACCCCTTAATCAGGGTCTAACTCACTAAAAGATGGCCACATGTCTCTCTCCAACTTAATCTCTTTCTTTTAAGTAATTGTTTTTCATTGAAATGAAATTAATTGTTCAATAAAATGATTACATTTATAATTGAATTAAAGTTAAATGAATCAAGGTGATTTTGACTTTGCTAGTTAACAGGAAGAGAAACAAACTTACACAGGATAAAATGAAATTTGGACCCAGCAGAAAAAGTCAGATCACAGACAAACAGAAACATTCCTCTTTGGCTAAAATAAAATGCAGATTATTGCTCATCTGCAGTTTTAATCATGGTGAATAATTTATGATTCAGCCAAGTAAGATTCTTCTGTGTGGAGGTTTTTCCCCTGTCAAAAGGCATTGACCATTACCTTCATCTAAACATGGAATTTAAGTCATGTAGTTGCCGTTGTTTGTTTTTAAAGAGGTCATAATATTTTTGTGATGGTAGAAATTTATCTTCAAAGTAATAGTTATAAAGTGAATTAATAAGACTTTCCAACAAAGAGAGGGAGTCACATGGTGCTTCTGAAACATTTGTACAAACCTCTCTCACATATGTGAGCAACATGCTCACAGTGTACAGCCCTGCTGACTGAGGCTGCACCTTTACCTGTCTAATCTTTTTCTTTTTACTTTGTTCCTCAAGTCCCACATCAACATGAAGTGTAAGGAGGAGGAAGATCTGGCTGGCCAGCAGGTCTGGAAGCAGGAGAGGAACTTCAATCTGGACCAGGAGGACACAGATCCCCCACAGATCAAAGAGGAACAGGAGGAACTCTGCATCAGTCAAGAGGGAGAACAGCTTGTAGTGAAACACGAGGATGAAGGCATCGTCGTCTGGAGCGGGGAAGAGCGGCTCAGACAGCTGCATAACATCTGGAAACCTGAGAAAGATTTACAGACCAGCGGTAAAACTGTAATCGCTTTTCTGAAGTGTTAACATTAATATTAAACCTACAGTTTGTATCAGTCAGATCTATTTAATGTGTATTCGTGAAAACATGACAGGGAGTTTTAAATGGACTGGTTCTTATATAGCGCTTTTCTACTCAATCTTGAGCACTCAAAGCGCTTTACAAAACTTGTGCATTCACCCACTCACTCCCATTCGCACAAGCACATTTTTCTTAGTGCTTTCTACCAACATTCAGACACACATTCCACAGATCAAAGAGCAACTTGAGGCAACTTGGAGTTAGTATCTTGCCCAAGGATATTTGAAATGCAGACTAGGTGAAGCCGGGAATCGAAGCGATCAGTAGATGATCTGCTCTACCGCCTGAGCTACAGCCACCCCCAATAGTGAAGATTATTTTGAAAAATATCAAGATGTAGATCAGTTTCGAGATCAACTCCAAAATAGATCATCAGTCAGTCAGTAATAAGTGAGTTCTTTTTTGTTTGAAAGGTTTTTTTTACTCTTAATGTTGCTGAAAAATGTCAGAACTCAAGTTCTCATTTGCATCAGAGTGCACAAATAACTTCATTTTTACACACTTTTAATTTCACCTGCAAATGTGAGCAACATGCCCTCATTACAGACTTTAACTAAAACTTTATCTTCTCAGAAGTGTTTTTCTATAATTACATTTTTTTTATTGTTCGTTTAGAAGCAATAGTGGAGAGACCGGCTGACTGCTGCAGAAGAAATCTGCTCTGAGGTTAACAGAACGTCTGATCGTCCAGTATGAGATCAACCTTCAGCAGAGACTGCTGGATATCAGCCGGAAACCCGAGATAAAGTTACGCATAACAGGTAAAACTGCGATGGTCTCAGTGGACTAACACAAGAATACAACTCATGTAGGACCTGATCAGAGCTCAGCTTGTAGGCTAACATACTGAAATCAGGGAGCGGCTAATCACACAAGTGCGTCTCTTTTTTACGGTAAACTTTTAGCATTAAACAAACCTTGAGACCGAGAGAAAGTGCCTTTATAGAAGATTTATTTAGAAGATTAAGATAAAGGAGGCAGGGAGGGAAAGCTTCTGTTTTCTGCACTGTGCCACAGTTCGCTGTCTGCTTCGGCTCTCTGACCCTCACTCCGGGGCTACAGACAGTCCTCTGCCGCCTGTGGTGCTCCTCACGTCCGTCTGCACCCACAGGCTTCCCGAGGTGGAGGCAGGCCGGCAGGGACTTTGAGAGATGGGCTTTACTTTCAAAAATACCCCTTAATCAGGGTCTAACCCTACAAGACCATCGTGCCTCCCCCACCATCCTCACCTCATTTTAAAATGTATATTTTTCAACTGAATTATATTTGGGTTCAAGAAAATGATGAAGTTTTTAAAATAACTTTGTAATGTTCTAATAAACAGTCTTAACTCGAACTAAATCAGCTCAAATCTCACAGATGTCAGTGTTATTCACAAAGCATGGAAACATAGTTGTTAGTTTTGAATGCAGCCACAGCAGGCAAACTATGGCTGCATGCTCCAAAGAACAGGAGCACAGTAACTGAACACACTCTTAGCACACTTACATCTGATTTTGGGAACAGTTAACAGATCTGAACCTGATGACCTGAGAGGTTTAACTGGGTCAAAGGTCGAGAGCCAATTGAGAACTGTCCAGTTAAACCAACTAAATGATGAAACCTTTGATTTAAAATGTCATGATCAACAGTATCAAAGGCAGCAATGAGATCAAATAGAACTAAGACTGAAACTCTGAGTCCCTAATAATCTTCAGATCACTGATGACTTTAGTTGGGTTGATTCTGTGCAATGACTGGCTGTGAAACCTGACTGGTACTTATCTGCTATGGCACTGTGAGATTTTCAGTTTAATCTACAACAATGACAAACATTTACTTGCAGCGTGAAGCTGGCAGCAGCTACCTGAATGATTTGTACTCTGAACTTTCCTAATAAGAGTATCAGAGCTCGAGAGTAACTTACACTTTCATTTTTCACATTTGTACAGTTTAAATTTCACTCACATATGAGGACATGCTCAGAGTGGACTATATTTGCTCAGATGTGTTTTCCTGTCATCACATTATTAACCTTTTTCCTCAGTGACCCTTTGTTCCTCAAGATCTCCCCCTAACATGAAGTGTGAGGAAGAGGAGGGCCTGTATGACCAGCAGGTCTCCAACCAGGAGAGGAACTCCAGTCTGGACCAGGAGGGCCCAGATCCTCCACAGATCAAAGAGGAAGAGGAGGAACTCTGCATCAGCGATGACGTAGAAAAGATTGTACTCAAACAGGAGGATGAAGGCCTCATCTGGACTGAAGAAGAGCAGCTCAGACAGCTGGATAACATCTGGAAACCTGAAATGAACTTACACAGCAGGGGTATGTAAAACCGTAATGGTCTTACCTAAAAATTAATATGACTTTAATTCATTCAATAAAGATATTTTGGAAACACATCAGAGTTCTTCAAGGCCAGTGTTTAAATAAACTCAGCTGATTGTTAGTCGAGGTTTTCTGAGAGCTTCGCTGCTTTTTATCCCCATATTTTAATCCTACTTTTAAATTTCCCCTTCTGTCTGATGTTTGTCTTATCATTTACATAAACATCTTTCCAACAGTAATTGGTGGACAAACTGTGATTGGTGCATAGAAATTTACTAACGTGTTAGAAGTGAGTGCATGAAATCTTATTTTAACAGTTTCCAGGTCTGGGTAAATGATATGATGATATTTCGGATGATATTTTGATTAAACTCTGTTGTAGAGTTGGAAATGGACAGCTGTAGACACCACTGCCGAGTAGTCATTCTTGTTATACTTCTATATTTATCTAAGACAAGTAATTTTGAGGTGGTGAGAAGCCACATTCTTGCAGCACCTGCGGAAAAAGATTCAGCCTGATGATAAACTTGAAAACTCACATGAGAATCCACACAGGTGAGAAGCTTCATTCAGAGGATACAGTTACAAAGACACATGAGGATTCACACTAGTTAAAAGTGGGAGAACTGTCAGATGAAGCAGTCCACTGAGAAGCCAGATCAGAGCAGATCAGATGACCTCCTTCCTTAAAAAACTCTGTATTGTTTATTGTATGTAGGGGTGGGAGATATAGCCTCAAAATAATATTTCAAGAAACTTACATTTAAAAAAAATAATGTACATTTTATCAGCTCGGCAGGCAGCAGCATTTATATGTGTAAGTAAATGATGGATTTTCCATCTTTCTCTTCCAGTGAGCTGCTGTCACTGATGACAGCTTAGCTAATTCAAAGTGTGAAAATGTGGCCACCTCAAGGTGCTTGATATTGTAAGGTAAAGACCCAACAATAATACAATGAAAACAGAGAAAACCCAAACAGTCATATGACCCCCTATTAGCAAGCGTTTTGGCGACAGTGGGAAGGAAAAACTCCTTTTTAACAGGAAGAAACCTCCAGCAGAACCAGGCTCAGGGAGGGACCCCCATCTGCAACAAGGAAAGTTTTAAGTCTAATCTTAAAAGCTGAAGGCTCTGCCTCCCATTCTACCTTTAAATACTCTATGAACAACATTATAGTGCAATGTTAGTGACACGGCATACATGAAATATGAGCACATAAGTATCCTCAGGGGTGTTTTTCCTGGAAGTTTTAAGAAAAGTGTATTACAAGTGCTTACACTCTAGCTTAATATCCAAAATAACCTTGTAATGCGGAGCCTGCACAATTCTGTCATATAAGCAGAGGTGGAAAGTAACGAATTACATTTACTTGCGTTACTGTAATTGAGTAGTTTTTTTGTGTATTTGTACTTTTTAAAGTCATTTTTCAAGTCTGTAATTTTACTTTTACTTAAGTATATTTTTTAAAAAGTATTGTAGTTCGCTACGTTTTCAATCACACCCGTTACTGAGTAAATTAAAAAAACCATTGCACTTCGGAAATACTGCAGGGAATGATGGGTAGTAGAACAAATTGGCGCTAAGGTCACGTTAAAGATGGAGTCTGACATCGGTGTTATGGATCCAGTGAAAAAAGAAGCCCCGTCGAATTCTGCTGACCCTGAACTCGAAGAAACGGATGTGAACCCCTGGCCGTATTTAAGGGACCATTTCGGCTTCAAGTGCAAGAAAGGCAACAGCTTTATTATGCAGTGTAAGCTGTGTTTGCCCAGAGAGACCGAGTTAGCAGCTTTTAAAAATTCCACATCAAACCTGCGCAAGCATGTGGAGGTAAGTTAAATACAACTCGTACCGTTATGGTAGCAAAAAGGCTGTGTTCAAATTAATCACATTAAGTTAAGACATCTGTGAAGAACACAGATAACGTTGGTTGGTACTAGCAACTTGCTGTAATCGGGCACGTTGTTGTCCATGCAACTTACATTTTTTTTACTGGGTTGGTAAATTGCCAAAAGAAAATGTGTTTACCTACGTTTTTCCTGTTTGTTAATAATAAGAATTTATTTAAAAAAATAGTTAAATTAAAGACAGAAGCGGCTACTTTCTTACTTAACCCACATATGTTCACACTGCAGGCAAAAGAATAACAGAGCGCTCACTTACCTTAGATTAGTCAAAGACAGCTGACTTCTGTTACTTGTTAATTAGCACTTGCAACCTCCCGTTAACTAGCCTGTTACTGTCCAATAAAAAAAACCCACGAGGTATATTGGTATAATTTACCAGCGGTAGCTATGTAATGCATTGATGTCTTATTAGGGACATCAAAAAACTTTCTCTCAAACTTAACACTGGCCTGCCTGCCTCAGCTGCCTTCGAGCGTCTCTTTAGCTGTGCTGGACTACTGTTCACTGCAAAGTGAGCAAGGATGAACTCTACTAACTCTGAAAATCAACTGCTCCTCAAAATTAACAGGAAGTTCAGAGAGTAACACTCTAGGATGGATACAAAGGAACTTTAATCTAGAGGTACAGTAGGGCAGGGCCAAGTTTAAAAAATTCAAAAACATTTTTAAAGCAGCTGCCGTTCAGTTCAGTACTTGTTCTCTTATTTGACAGTTTAGAACACATTCTCATGTGAAAGAATGATATGGTTTTGTATTGAAAACACTGTGATACCTGACGGTTTGGTTTGGTTGATTGGTTTGGTGACCATTATCCATTTTCATGTATAGACTTGCAGTTTAACTGCCACTGCACTTTAATTTGTAAAGTTTTTCTTTTCACTAAAAAAGAACTACTTTGAGATTTATATCCCACTGTCCTTTTTTGCACTACTCAGAAGCGGCTGTCCTCCTGCTGACAGAAAAGTAACTATGTAACTTTTACTCTGAGTACATTTTAAATGAGCTACTTTTTACTTTTACTTGAGTACATTTTTAGACAGGTAATTTTACTTGTACTTGAGTAAAATTTCAGCAAAGTAATAGTACTTTTACTTGAGTAAAATATTTTAGTACTCTTTCCACCTCTGCATATAAGGAAAAGAAATTCTACCTGGTTTGTTTCATCTTGGGTCGAGCTTTTTAACCTCCTGCTTTTCCACCGTGTAGCACATCAGTAATTTCCATCCACTGACTGCTCTTGCTGTTATATGAAATGTAACTCGCGAGTGCTCCAGTGATGCATGGTTGAATCATTTGTTTACCTTTGGGTCGCACATCACTGCTGCTAGTATCTCCTGCTCACGTGCCTTCACAGCCCGGTTGTACTCAAGTGTGTTTTTGCTTAAAGTGTTGTAACAGGTTTGCTTTTTTCACTTTCAGTGGGAAAAGTTTTCTTGCATATTTTGCGAACATTCAGCTACCAAACTGTGACTGGAGCCCGACATATGGCTCTGGCTGTGAGACATGACTGGGGTTGACTCATTGGGGTGAATGCAAACACATGATGTTCCTCTAAACACACTTTTTTGTAAACATTTATACCAGTATTATTGCAGATCATATGATATGTCACAGCCCTAATTCTGTTTGTTGCATATTCCATTAAAACCTGTAATGAAGATGAAACACGTATTTACATTCATTTGATGTGATATTTGTATCGTGTTGAGCTGTGGAGGTGACAAAAAAGTTGCTGAGATGTTTTATTTTTTTGTTTAGTGGAGAGGTTTTACTCCACAGAGTCAAAGCTGGAAAGAAACACACATGAGACCAAACATTTTGTGATTTAATCTTGATTTTCATGAAGACTGAATTTCAGCATGTGCTCATCCTGTTGATTCGTATGTTGGTGTTGGTTATGTGTCTTAAAAGTGAAATAAAGATTTCTTTAAAACTTCTTGTGGCTATTTTTTTAAGGCACAATCTTTACAACATGAAACAACGTCTGTGAAGCACATTTTGTACAGTGGGCAGGGAGACTTGCCCATCACTGTGGTGGTGGGGTGGATGAGATTTGCCTGCGGTCCCTTAAGGCTCTGTATGTTGTGGGTCTGTCCTGGTTGTCCTGCTCAAACATTGTATGGAAGTTGAGGTCAGTGCCTTCAGACCGGCCAACTATGGTGGTAATCATGGTCCCCTGTTTTATGAAGGGAGTGTAGAGGGTATGTTTGCACTTCAGGCCTCCCTAGGAAGGTCTATATCTGTAGTCACTTTCACTGTTTTCTTATTGCTGTTTCAAATTGTTGTTTCTGTTTGTAGCCTTTTTATTGAAGGATTTTGGTTTATATTATTAATATGTGCATTTGTTGTTATTAATAATATTTGCTTCACTCTCCATTTGATGTGTTTTTGGTATGTTTTACTTTTAATTGTTCTATGATTATGTTTATGTGTGGTTTATAATTATATTTAAGTTCTGGGTTTTTTTATGAATAAAAGTGACTTAACTTGTCAGAGATATGAGACTTTGGGCATTTCCCCTTCTGTCTTATTCTCAGTGTCTTGTCTCCATGTTTATTTACCTCTGTGTTGCTATCTTTGTGTCTCTGTCTCTTTCTCTTCCCCTGTTCAGTGGGATTTAAGACTTCCAACAAATAATTTCAAAGGGTCACTTAAATTTTAATAAAACCATTTTACTCAACACTGCACTCGAATTTTAGCATTTTTTTTTACTCAGTCATAAAAAGATTCATCTTAAAATATGTTTTAGATACATTTTTATTACTTTTTTCTTTCTTTCTTTCTTTTCTTGTTGTTGTCCCGTTTCGTTTTTTAGCCATCAGAATTATTGTCTGAAGGCCAAAAAAGATGCCCAACTAACTTAATTTACCAAATGGACCATCACGGCCTTGCCATATTGGTCCATTTGATCAACCTTTGTTATTATTTATTTATTTTAATTTATTTTCAGTTGTTACAGATAGGACAGACATGACTGGGGGATAGGAAGGAAGGAAGGAAGGAAGAAAGAAAAGGGGAAGAGGGACAGTGAGAAAGGGCACTTAAAAAATATCTCCCAGGTCACCTGTTGAGAGAAGAAAATAAGAGAAAACAAGCAAAAAAGAGAGCAACATAATAACACAACACCATTGCAATAATCTAGCTAAGTGTAAATAACAGTAAATATTAAATACTGAATGTGATTGTGCAGCACGCAAGATTGACATCGCACAATGTGGTTTGAGGTAGCAGCCAAGAAAGGTGTAGCTTGTGTGTGTGAACACCTGTGTGGATGAGCGCTCGTCTATTCAAAAGGCTTCTCCATGTAACGATCTGCTAGAAGGTGTGGGGAGCCACAGCCTCGTCCCCCAGGGCATGAAGCAGGCATGGAGGAGATCCAGGCCCCAGACATCCAGAGGCCCCCAGAGTGCGAGCGCCCAAAGAGGACCACCGGAGGGGCAACCGTGCCACCTTCCTGGGAAGAGCTGAGGAGAACCCCAGATGAGGGGTCACCCAACAGCCACAGAGCAGAAGCCAGAGGGGGCGGCAGTGACGTACACGCGGGCTCTGCCGGCAGTCAGCTGTGCCAGAGTGAATCGAGCCCCCGCAAGGGGCCCGACCGAGCCACAGGCACCAGGCCCCACCAAGCAGCCGTACCGGGGAGTGAGCTGGTACAGACCTGAGCGTCCAGCCCTGGACACCAAGAACGCACCGATGTCTGAGGGCATCAGCCACCAGCAGGGAGTGTGGTGAGGGGAAATAAGCCTCCATACCTTGGAGGGCCTGAGATGTTCCAAGGGGGTGGAGTGTAAGACCCGAGCTGACATATAGACACAGACGAATAGGCGCACACAGACCTAAACATGCATTCCCACCCTCATGCACACATATACAAATACTCGGCGCTCATCCAACCTGGATACAGACACAAAGAGTATTTTAAACTATTCTGTAAATTCTTGGAAAGTGGTCTTTTTTGGGGGGGACCTCTGCTACTACCAGAGGTTGTCTGCACCACACCAGGGCCTGTGCTGCTAGCATAAACCAACTGAGCCTCAACCAGGGCCTGTGCTGTTTTCTGAGGCCATCTCACTGCACCGGGGCCTGTGCTGCCAGCTGGATCCATCGGCACCATCCCAGGACCTGTGCTGCTGGCTGAGGCCATCTGCACCGCACCAGGGCCTAGCTGGACCCATAGGCACCACACCAGGGCCTGTTCTGCTAGCATAAACCAACTGAGCCTCACCAGGGCCTGTACTGCCGGCTGGACCCATAGGCACCACATCAGGGCCTGTGCTGCTAGCATAAACCAACTGAGCCTCACCAGGGCCTGTACTGCCGGCTGGACCCATCTGCACCACCCCAGGGCCTGTACTGCTGGCTGGGGCCATCTGCAGCACACCAGGGCCTGTTCTGCCGTCTGGACCCATAGGCAACACCCCAGGGCCTGTGCTGCTGGCTGGGGCCATCTGCAGCACACCAGGGCCTGTTCTGCCGTCTGGACCCATAGGCAACACCCCAGGGCCTGTGCTGCCAGCTGGATCCATCGGCACCATCCCAGGACCTGTGCTGCTGGCTGAGGCCATCTGCACCGCACCAGGGCCTAGCTGGACCCATAGGCACCACACCAGGGCCTGTTCTGCTAGCATAAACCAACTGAGCCTCACCAGGGCCTGCACTGCCGGCTGGACCCATAGGCAACACCCCAGGGCCTGTGCTGCTGGCTGGGGCCGTCTGCAGCACACCAGGGCCTTTGCTGCCGGCTGAACAAACTACATCTGTGTTGCTAGTGCAAGACATCAGCACCACACCAAGGCCTGTGCTGCTCGAAAAGCTTATCTGCAATACATCGGGCGCTGTGCTGTTGATTGAAGCCTTCTACACCACATTGGTGAATGTGCTAGCAGAAGCCCTCTGCTAGCAAGCCACCAGGACCCGAACTTTTGGCTGGAGCCTTACTTGCCATCCTAGGTTTGTGCAGCCTATTTAATTCAGCATCAACAATCATTGTGTTTTGGATAATGGCTTTTTTAATAACTTTACTTTGCTTATTGGCCGTGGGGGACTTTTGGACTCTCAATTTTTCTAAGATGAGAACATTTAACAGTGACCCCATTCTGCGAGACATGGTTCCCAGATCTACATGCGTCACTGCTGCTATACATCCTGTACAATTTCCAATGTATTTGGAACAGGACATTAATCATTTTGAACTACAGAAAGATTTACCTCATCTTCAAAACCTTCTTGCTTTGTACAATTACAAAATTAGTTACGAAAAATCCTGCTTTGTGTCAACATTTCACACGTCAAAATCAATAAGTACAAAGCAGAGACTTCTGATCGTCTTACTACTGCTCTTATCTGGTAATGTGCAACCTAACCCAGGCCCTGAGCTGCAATGTAGCCAGACACCATCTGAATTTAAATCCTCACCTGGGCTGAAGATAGTTCATCTTAATGTGCGCAGTTTGTTACCCAAGATGGATATGATCAAGATCTGGGTTCAATCAACAGATGCAGATATTGTCCTCATTTCTGAAACTTGGTTGTCTAAATATATATCTGATGAACATGTTAGCATGGCTGGCTACAATATCTATCGCACCGATAGGTTTAAGAAAGGTGGTGGTGTTGCTGCTTATGTTAAGTCAAAATTTGATGCTACAATAGTTCTATCAGAATCAATTTGCAAACAATTGGAATTTTTGGCTCTGAATGTGAATGTTGCAAAGGGTCTTTGCATAACAGTTGCTTGTTGCTATCGACCCCCTTCTGCCTCCACAGAAGCTCTGCGTTCTTTAAACCTTTTGCTGTCCAGACTAAATTATGGGGAGCTTGTTCTAGCTGGTGACTTTAACTGGGATTGGCTCAAAACTGTTTCAGATGATTTTAAATCTTTCTGTGATTCTATCAGTCTTACCCAGCTGGTCAATTTACCCACTCGGCCGAATCTCAAAAGCCCCGAAAAGTCTACCTTGATTGACTTGATTTTGACAAATGTTCCTCATAAATTTTCATCTTTGGGTGTCTTTTGTAACGACTTAAGTGACCACTGTGTTGTTGCTGCTATTAGAAATACTAAAGTGGCCAAGTCACAACATGGTATTATTTTTAAAAGAACTCTTAAACATTTTAATGAGCAAGCATTTTATCATGATTTGTCAAATTATGACTGGAAGAAAATAGGATTGATCCCTGATGTAGAATTAGCGTGGGCATTCTTTAAGGATGGGTTTATGCAAATTGTGAATAAACATGCTCCATTAAGAAGATATAGGATAAAAGGTCGTGAAAACCCCTGGTTCTCCCAAGAGCTGGCAGATATCATTCATGAGCGTAATCTGGCTTGGGCCAAAGCGAGGAAAACAGGCTACCCCAGTGATTGGCTTCTTTTCAGACAACTAAGAAACAGATGTACTTCCTCTATTAAGAAAGCTAAAACAGAATATTATCTGTCTGTCACCACTGAGAACCTAAATAATCCACAGAAGTTCTGGAAAATCATTAAGTCTCTTTCAGTGAGTAAAAGCTCCCACGCTCTACCCACCTATGTTTTTAAGGATTCTGTTCCTGTTTATGATAGGAAGGAGATTATGAATTGTTTTAACAAGCACTTTATATCTTCTGGCTCTTTGTTTGACTCTCTGAACCCAGTCTCTGTAAAATCTGGCACAAACCTTCCGGTGTACACTGGTCAGCCATTTAACTTTGTTCCTTTCTCTGTGCAGGAGGTCTGTAAAGCTCTTAAACTGTTAGATCCTAGAAAATCTCCAGGGCCAGACTTACTAGATCCTTACTTCTTGAAACTGGCAGCTGATTTTGTAGCAGAGCCTCTCACAACACTTTTCAACCTCACACTGGATACGAATAAAATTCCCTCAGTATGGAAATCAGCTTTTGTTGTTCCTCTATTAAAAGGTGGGGACCCAGCAGTGTTAACTAATTACAGACCAATATCTAATCTATCTGTGCTGGCTAAAGTTCTTGAAGCTCTTGTGTGTGAGCAGTTAAAGGAGTTTTTGCACATCAATGCCATTTTATCTGAATATCAATCAGGCTTTAGGAAGAATCACAGTACTATCACAGCTGCAATTAGAGTGGTAAATGATATTACTATTGCACTTGATAAAAAACAACACTGTGCATCCCTTTTTATTGATTTGTCAAAAGCATTTGACACTGTTGATCATTGTATTTTAAAACTTAGACTCTTCCAGTCAGGACTCTCTGAGAGAGCAGTGGCATGGTTCTCAAACTACCTCAGTAACAGGACTCAGTGCATTAAATCTGACGGTCTATGTTCTGACTTTGTTACAGTGCACAACGGAGTGCCACAGGGTTCTGTATTAGGTCCCCTTCTATTTATCATTTACGTAAACAATCTTAGTCTACATGTGCCAGATGCAAACTTGCACTTCTATGCTGACGATACAGTTATTTACAGCTGTGGTTCAACTCTTGTCCAAGCCATCGACTCCTTGCAGAAAGCCTTTTCTGCTGTCCAGCACTCATTACATCAGCTTAAACTTGTTCTCAACGCAGACAAAACAAAGCTCATGTTGTTTTCTAAATCAAGGAGACGAGCCCAAACAATCCCATCAGTAACCACTCTTGAAGGTAATAAAATAGAGTTGGTTCACACCTATAAATATCTGGGAATCTTAATTGATGACTCGCTTACCTTCAAACCACATGTAGAGAATCTTGTGAAAAACCTGAAGTTAAAACTGAGATTTTATTTTCAAAATAAGTTGTGTTTCTCTTTTAATACAAAGAAGCGGCTTGTTGCTGCAACATTCTTGCCTGTGCTGGATTATGGTGATATTCTATATATGAATGCTTCTGCTCAATGTCTTCGAATGGTTGATTCTGTGTATCGTGCTTCTCTGAGGTTCATCACTAACCGTAAATTTCAGACTCACCACTGTGAGTTATACTCTCAGGTAGGATGGCCTGCTTTGGTAAGTCGGAGGAACTCTCATTTATACAGTTTTATATATAAGGCGATACTTGGGTTGCTGCCTTCTTATATATGTTCCCTGCTTGTAATGAAACATGCTGGTCGGTATTCTCTTCGTCCGCATGGTTACTTGTTGCTTTCTGTTCCATTTGCCCGAACTGAACTTGGTAAAAGAGCTTTTGTCCATTTAGCACCCTTGGCCTGGAACAAACTGCAGAAGGAATGGAAAATGACTGAATTCATTTCATTAAGTGATTTTAAATCTAAACTACGAATCCTTGAGGCCAAGTCCATAACATGCACCTGTTTCAATTAGATTGATTGTCATTTTAACTGACTTTTTATTTTATTTGAATTTTATTGAATTTTATTTTTTATTTTATTTGTATTCTTTCACTTATTGTTGCATGTGTGTTGTTGCTGCCTGTGTTTGAGTAATTTCTGTAACTGTGAGACATCTGCTGCTGCCTATCTTCAGGTCTCCCTTGAAAAAGAGGTTTTTAATCTCAATGGGATCTTCCTGGTTAAATAAAGGTTAATAAATAAATAAATAAATAAAAAATGGACACTGTACATGTACTGTACAGCACGGCCCCTCCTGAGAACCCTCAATGTCTACATGCATTTAAAACTGGGTGGTGGGCACTATGGAACGCCAGGACTGCCATAATGAATTAATTAAATACATCATTAAATAATTAATTAAATGTGGCAATAATTAATTAAAATTGGAATTAATTACTTAAATAAATAGTTATGACACATGTAATTAATTAGTTATTGACACATTTAATTAATTATTTATGTATTTCACATTTTAATTAATTATTGACACATTTAATTAATTATTGACACATTTAATTAATTATTTAATGCTATATTTATTTATTTCATTTTGGCAGTCCTGGCGTCTGGCTCTCATCTTGAAATAATTTTATCTGTCAGCCTCACCCATCAAACTCAGGGGGCGGGGTTAACGCTGCCCATGCAGCTTCTCTAACATTTGATTGGTTGCCGTGCAAAGTAAGTCAAAACAGGTCGATCCTAGATAATCGATTGCTTGTGTAGACTTGGGGCAGCCAGGTATCCCAGAATGCATTTCAAATCACAGGCAGCAATGGTGGTGGTGTAGTTTTAAAATATCCCGTTTTTCTGTCACCAACTACACTTTTAACAGTGTTTTAGCTGCGAATGTCGCGCCGTAATCTTCACATGTCTGGTCAGGTTGTCAACATAGAACATGTTTGCAAAAGTGCTCAGATGTTTTCAGAGATTTCACTAGCTCTGCTAACAGTTAGCATGCAGAGCGCACCGAGGGGGTTACGTTAACCGGTTTGTTTACATATTCCACTCTCCGTGTTCCACATGTTGCATTCGCAGATTCTCATTTTCACCGAACGATCGTCTCTTTCCGCCTGGTCTTGTGTCTCTGTGCTTCTGTAACATAAAGAACGAGCTGACATTTTTCTCACGAAACCAGCGATCAGCTCAACAGACCCTCAGTTTACCTGCATGCAGACGGAGGTCAGACAACAATTTTACATGTATGATCTTAAAACAGGACACAGCCACTATACGTGCTGCACAGTAAAAAATGGAGTGTCAATATTTCAGTGTAAACCTATTTTAACCTAGAGAGAGTATATACAACTCTGTGAGGAGTAAACCAGCTCTAACGTCAGAGTTAAAAGTCAGTGTAAAGTTCTGTAGACACGGAGTGAAGACATAACTCCACACAGTGTTGATTAGTACCAGTCCGCAGGCGTGTGCGGTCTGAGAGCTACCACAGTCAGGTAAGTTAAGTTAACATTCCCATACTGGTAACATTGTTTAGTAAGTATTTTTAAACTAAATAGCTCTTTATAGTTACACTGATGTCGAGTTAGCAGCATTTACCCATAGGTTTAATGATATTGTCGAGTAGCTACATGCTAACCATTGCTAAAAGTTCAAATGTTCGTTATATTCTCACTGAGTTAAGATTAACCTAAAACATGTTAACTATGTATTTCTTCTAAGTGCAGCTTAGATAATATTATTGTCACATGTCTAATGGGATAGTTTTAGCAACTAAATTACCGTTTATTAGTAAGCTAATAATCGCTAATTAGCTTCGAAGGAACTATCAGAAAAAGTGGGTAACATTACAATAAAGTTTACTCTACTGATTTATATTCTTTTAAGCAAATGCCAAAGGCTTACACTAATTTAGAATTAATTCAGATTCTTTTATATAAATTAATTGACAGCAATGTTAATGATATGTTAATATACAGTAATTGTTCACAGAAACAAAGCGAATTGCAGTAAGAGCGACCAATACTTGATAAGTAGACTAAAGTTATTAAACAATATTAGATGTTAGTCACACTTGGTCCATTTGCAGTAACACTGGTTGATAAAGGATCTTTATTAGCAGTTAATCTGTTACTTATTTCTTCATGCTGTAGCTGTTAAGTAATATTGACTTTTAACTGCTTCTATTTTGTATAAAAACTAAAGCTCTAAAGTACATCCACAGTTTTAAACTCTTTCCTTTATTATTTTTTTCTCTTTTGTTTTGTGAACAGAATATGTTGCTGCGTGTTTTGTTTGGTGGGGAGCAGAAGTATGTTAGGCTGTCTGACCTGGGCCCTATTTCAGAAAGCCGGTTTAGTGCAAACTCTGAGTAAGTATACCCTGAGTTAACGAAAACTCTGGGTTTTCGGTTTCACAAAGCGAGTTCACTATGACGACACACTCCGTGAAGCTAACCTGCCCCCTAGCAGGTTTACCACAACTAACCCTGACTGTCTCCGCCTCTTTGTCGGAAACCTGACAGTAGGAAGTGTCGGACATGGCGTGCCCCTACCTCGAAGAGCCAGTAGATGTTGAAGCCCAAATTCTCCGCAGAGCTCTCCGCCGGGAGAGAGTGATTAGAGCGCGTTTGGACATTTGATCATTTCCTGATGATTTTCTGTGTGAACGTTACCGTTTTTCAGCACAATCTATAATTCATTTGAATAACATCCTCAGGCTTAATATTGCTCATGTGACACATCGCGGACATCCTCTCAGTTCTGTACATATTATTTGTATTGCACTTCGTTTTTTTGCAAACGGGAGCTTTCTGTATAATATTGGTGATGCTGAGCACGTTTCCAAGGCTACCGTCTGTCGGGCAGTCAGGAATGTTACAGTTGCACTGAAACGTCTCCTGCACTCGTCTGTGGTGTTCCCCGGTCATAGACCCACAAGATTTATCAAAGAGGGATTCCACAAAATTGCAGGTATCAGGATGAACAAAACTCAATTCATGATGTGGTGATACTTGAACTACTACTTAAATTTTACATTTATTTTCAGGGTTCCCAGGCGTGATTGGCTGTATAGATGGCACTCACATTCCAATCATTGCTCCTTCAGTAAATGAAGGAGACTATGTGAACAGGAAGTCTTTCCACAGCATTAATGTACAGGTACATAGTTCCCTGTAGCATTTCAAACTAACAAATTATTTCATTATAGTAATGGATGCTAATTTGTGTTCTCTGCACTGTGAAGATCATATGTGATGCTGCCAATATTATGACAAATGTGGAAGCCAAGTGGCCAGGCTCTGTTCATGACTCACAAATTTTTCGTGAATGTACACTGAGCACAAAATTTGGACATGGTGAGTTGAAAATACTTTAAAATATATAAAGACCAATTGCTACAGGGACATTTGAACTGAAGTGTATCCTTCTGTCTTAGGAGAGTTCACTGGCTACTTGCTTGGTGATAGGGGGTATCCATGTTTACCCTATTTGCTTACCCCTTACCCTGACCCTGAACCGGGCCCACAGCAGCGATATAATCTGGCTCATTGCAGGACAAGAGCCAGAGTTGAAATGACTATCGGAATGCTTAAGGCCCGGTTCCAGTGCCTTCAAAGACTCAGGGTCACCCCAGAAAGGGCATGTGACATTATTGTGGCATGTGTGATTCTTCACAACATTGCCACAATTAGAGGAGAACACTGTCCTTCTGAACCAAACATCAGCAGTGATCCAAACCATGAACATCCTGACCCTCCCACGGACATACAAGATGGAAGAGCAGTCAGAGACACCATATGTCACAATCATTTCCTTTGACCCATCATCTCAACATGTTGAAAGAAGAATAAACAGATTTTTTGTTCAACTGGCTTTATTGGTCGCCTGTATTTCCTGTACACAAAGTATTAATAAGTATATTATTATGTATAAGTATATAACACTGAAATAATTCGTCCATCTCTGACCACTTCACCCACCCTTAACTGATGTTCTAGCAGTAAAATCTCAATCTTGGTCTTTTGGATCTGCTGCTTGAAGTGTTCCATTTCCAAGTCACATTTTTTTTATTTTCTTGATCAAATGGGTCTTGTACAGCTGCTTTACAGGGAGCTATTGAAACACAGAAAATAGCATTGACATTCATAGTACATGCCTACTTAGGTTGGTTGTAAATCAGTGCTGAACATCTTACTGAGGAAAGGTTTGTTGGAGACGTGGCTGGACCCTCTTCCTCTTCATTTCCATCATCACTCTGTTAGAGACATAGAAAGTCCATGGTTTTATTATAGTACCACATTTTATTCAATTGTTATATTTTCCATTGTAAGATGTAAACCTCATAAAGTGTCTCTGTTGCTTCCTCCTCTGTAACAGCTGTCAATGTTTCTTCATTATTTTCCTGTAGTAAAGAAATTAACAACATTGCTGTTCTACTGTAAACTCATATAATCTGTGGAGTATTAAGAGTACTCATAACTGCATGTTGGTCTGGCTCAACAGGAGGCTGCACCAGATGCAGTACACCATCACCATCAACTGATAGAATATGAGGTTTATACAGGTCACTTATAACTTACAAGGGACCAAATGGCAATTAACAAACATATACCAATCACCTTACACTTCATTGTCATTATGCTCTCAAAGACAACCAAGACTGAGGGAAGGCAAAATCAGTAGGAAAATAACTTCACTACAAAATAATCCATTATGGTAAAGAGTTTATCAAATGAATGAGTAGCACTGCAAAGGTGACTGTGAAGAAAGGATGTATGCACATCATGTATTATTTTGAATTTACCTCTTATGTAGGCACTTGTGTCTTGCGGGGTTACTGACTCAGAGGATGTCCCCGCAGAGATGCCTTCAGCCACAGGGCGCCCACTGTTTTGGCTGAGGGCCAACTGCTCAGCCTCTGTGAGTGGTGGTGGTGGAGGACCCCCACCTGTTTTTCAGGCCTCTGCTTTTTTTCTGTTGGCTATAACGGGGTCACATTTGAGCATACAGAGTAAGCAAATATGTACTTGTAATGTGCTCAGATAATTTCAATAAGTGCTTACAGAAGGAAAATTAATGTAGCCTCTAACTGCAATTGATTTACATGGGACAAACAGACCAAGCACTATGGCTCATAATACAATTACACCTTACCTGTTTGGACTATATTTTTATATTTCATTTTTACTTGCTGCCAGGAACGTTTGGGGCCTGTTGGGTTGCACCTGCGCTCACATCACGTCACAAAATAAAATGTATAAAATAAAAAATAAAATAAAATAACGTGTTAAATGGGTGGAAATCCCTAGATCAATGTTTAAAGTAACACTCACGCATTGACTCTGTCGGCTATGTTTTGCCATGCATGCTCCCTTTGTTTTGCAGCTGAGGCTGTGTTACTTTTTTTCCGCAAAATTTGCATGTTATCGGCATATGCTGCCATCAGAATTTCGGCCTCAAGCGCTGTAAAATACATTGACCGCGCCTTCTTTCCCTCCGTCTCCATGGTGACTCGCTTAATCTGTGCTCCACTAATCAGGGCTTTATGTATCCTCGTGCGCGCGCTTGACTTGGGGTTAAAGCAACTCCGCGTTGATTGAACTGATTGTTATCAGCCTTTCTGAAACCGAATATTCCGAGTTGGACAGTTCGGGGTTACTCAACCCTGAGTATCGTTTTTCACTCTGAGTTTTCTAAACCGGCTTCCTGAAATAGGGCCCTGACATTTGATGCTTTCATGAAAGAAGGTTAGAATATCAGGATAAAACAAGATAACAACATTTACCTGGTCAATAAACAAGCTTAATTATATTCTAAGTCAACTACCTAAGTTGATAATTGTTTCTACTTCAACAATGAATGAGAATTACCTATATTCTTAAGCTTCATCTCATCAATATTTTGTGAAGACATAGCCTTACTCTACCATTTGATAAGAAAATGCATGGCCTTTTTTTTTTTTAACAATTTCTGTAACATTTCTTTTCTCTTACCTTACTTCAGTGTGCCTAAAATTTAACATACCAGAAGGCAGACAGCTAGATATGAAGGTGTTTGACCAGTCTGACACAGAAGTAGACGCAGAGGTGTTTGAAGAAATAGTGAAGGGGTCACCTGTAACCTTCCGAGTCATGCTGAGCAATGAAGAACTTGGTAATCACTCACATACGTATATGTTTATATGAAATTTAAAGGTTGAGATTGAAGCATTAACAGTTAAATTTAATGCTTCTGCTTTGGTCATGTTCCTTAATGCACAGGTGTATCTCTGTCATCATCATCTTCTCCATCGGATGATACAATCATTCTAAACTTCACAATGTGTGAACCTCCTGAAGAAGCAGCAACCACTGAAGGAAGACAACCTAAAAGGCCATGCCATATAAACTATGAGGCAAAAGCTGTGGGTAGTGAACATTGTTAGTCTAATTTGCATGTTTGATGTGAAGTGTTTTTATGTAATCGTTTTCCAGTTTTTCTCAAGGTTTAAAAAATTTCTGACTTCATATTTTATGTCTATTTAAGTTGATTGAAAAAATCCTAACAACAAAGCCTGGTGGTGAACACATCATACAAGAGTATGCAAAAACCAAATCTCTGACAGATGCAACTAGAAGACAGATGATAAACATACTTGCTGCTGAGATGACAGAAGCACATGGGTAAGAATCATAAATGTAGTCTATAAAGAAACATTTTTAGTATTGTATTATTTTTAATTGTGATGTTCAATGCCAATTGAGTGACGGTCATCACTGAATTTATACATTAGGACATCTCCCCCTAAAAGTGTAAGAGTGATGTATGCGCAGGGGATTGTTGCTCTGTTTCCATATCTGGAAGACCCATATTCACAACATGGATATGTAAGTAAAGGGGACTTTGCAACATTAAACACATAGTTGCCCTCAGAAATGTTGATAACATTCTGCTTGTATTTAATTACATAAGAACATTACTATGATCCAGAGAGCGGTTCAGGATACCTTGCGTGGCGGTTGAAGACAATTCAAAGAAAAGCTGCAGAGGAAAGAAGTGTCTCACTTTCCAAATCTCCTAAAAGTAAGTTCACTTGTGATTTAAATGATTCTGATCTAATTTGTAGGCAGGAGTCAATCAAATTGTTTTTTCTTAAGTTGGCGGGCCAGGCCGTGGTCGATCCAGACCACTCACCACTGAGACAGTGTTATCAGATGAGGATGTAAAAGCAGCTATTGCTCTTTTGAGACACTCTGCTGATGAAGACACTATCCGTGAAAAGATGAAAGCTACCTTCATTTATCGGCATTCAATGGTCAGCGATGATAAGAATGCAGCAGATGTCTTCATAGTCTTCCCGCGGTTTCTGGACACACCAGGACTGGTAAGACATCTTCATTTGTTGAATCACTGAAATATTCCATGCAGCTTGCAATTTCACTCATTACACCTCTTATCTTCTATTTTTGCATTATAGATAGAACAAGATTTCAGACTCCTGTTTGATGAGGTCACTGCCAACAAATTCTTGGAGAGGTGGCCCATCGATCTCAAATCAAAGATTGTAAAGGAAAGTCATGGACTTGTACCCACCTCGGAGCTCTTGGAGTTGATGTGCAATGCTGAGTCAGCTACTGAAGTTGAGAATGGTATGACTGACTGTTTTTATTTGCCATTGTTGGTTATATAGGCAATTCTGTCTATCGAATGTATTTTTGGAGTAATTCTTTGTTTATTCGTCTGTAGGCTGGGACAGTGACATGTCTGCTATCTTGCTGCTGCTACATCTGCTACCGCCATCTGCACAAGGGTGAAAGAGACCAGGAAAGATGTCTGCATCTCAAGCTGTCGATAACCTCATCAAATTCCTAAAGGTATGTTATTTAAAATATATATTCCATCACCGCCATTGTAATGTACAGTAAGGTGATCTAATCTAATGGGATAGTCACTAAATACTGCTGTTTAATGTGTTGTTGTAGGCTGGAACCAGTGTACAGCAGCATCTAGACAACATCACCCGAAGCAGTCAGCCCTACCTTCTTGCTCAGGGACCCACAAGAAGCAGCATCCACACCTTCTTCATTGTGATTGACAAGCATGCACTTCCATGTAAAGCGACAGGTTCAGTAGGAGCCCTTGATGAACTCTTTAAGGCCCATTATGTCTTTGATACGTCATACAGTTCATCCCTGACCAACTTTTTCACTTTTCTGCAAACAACCATTTACAACATTGATGTTGGGGAAACAAAGGAAACTCCCAGAGTTGCGAGCAAGAATGGTGCGTTAGTATCCATTGAGATCAAAATAATGAAGTGCTTTCTTTGCAAAAGTGATCATGGTAGACCAAACAGCCTTGTAAAACACCTTAAGGTAATTCATGGTCTCTGTACTGGGAGGACACTATATCTCAAATGTGGCCAAGTGGGATGCTCACGTTCTTTTAGTAGTTTTTCTGGCTTTAGAAAGCACCTGAACAAATGCCACGTAAGCAGTTCATTTGATTCTGCAGAACTAGATTTTTCACCAGTTCAAAGTGTTACGGACACAAGTACTACTGCTAATGTTGATGTGGTGCCTGAACATTTAGAGCATAGGTGTCAAACTCTGGCCCGCGGGCCAGATTTGGCCCGCAGCCTGATTACATTTGGCCCGCGAAGCCATACCAAATTACTATTAGAGCTGGCCTACTGGTATTATACAGTTAATATATATATTGTTTAGTATTAAGCTTTGCTTGTTCCATATTCAGGTTTTCAGCAAAACTTGTTTGAGTCCATAAAAAAAGATTCATTCTTATATCTAGAGGAAGATTTTTTTTTTTCAATAAATATTAATGTTAGCCCGCGACTTTGTTCCAGTTTTGAATTTTGGCCCACTGTGTATTTGAGTTTGACACCCCTGATTTAGAGGCTGAGTCGGAATTATCTTCAGCAGACCTTGTAAATAGTTGTGCAGCTGTTATTTCTGATCTAAAGGCAGCAGGTGTAGGCCAAAGTGTAGTGAATTCTGTAGTGAATTCCATGGAAGAGATTGTTCAAGATATCCAACAACATGCTAAAGAAACAGTCATTAAGCATGTATTTAGTAATGAAAGAGAAACAGAAATGTGCAAGAAAGTTGAAGCATGTTTTGATGAGTTAGAGAATCCTTTCTCAGTTCTTAATTCTGAGTACAAGAGGTCAAAATATTTATCAGACAAGTGGGAAACTGTAGAACCAGTTGAATGTGTAATTGGCTCAAGATTTGACACAAGGCGAAATAAAAAGACTGGAACATATGATCAGGCAGTTGTTCAAGATAAATTCATGTATGTTCCAGTTTTATCAACATTGGAATCAATATTTAAGAGTCAGCATGTTGGAGAAATGTTGAAAAAATCAGACACTTGTGATTCAAGACGCAGAGATATTTGTGATGGATCTCTATTGAAGACACGCCCTCTTTTTTTCAACAGAAAAGCACACAGTTCAGATCCAAATGTTCTATGATGACTTTGAGGTTGCAAATCCTCTTGGTTCCAAGCGAGGTATTCACAAGTTGGGTGCAGTATATTTTACCTTAAGAAACTTCTCTCCCAAATGGAATTCTTTTTTGGCCAACATACACCTTTGTGCCTTATTTCATGCACAAGATCTGAAACGTTATGGTTTTAGTGAAATTCTTGTTCCTATTGTTCGAGACATTAAAGTGTTAGAGAGCGATGGTATTGAGATTCCACTATTCGGTGGTTATGTTCGTGGTAGTGTGGTACAGGTCACTGGTGATAATTTAGGCTTACATAGCTTGTTTGGTCTGGTGGAGTCTTTCAGTGCAAGGTACTGTTGCAGGTTTTGTTTAGCTGATAAAGATGACTTTCAAACAGAATTCTCTGAAGATTCCCCCAAAATAGTGTTGCGCACCAAAGACAACCACACTGCTCACTGTCAGGAAATGTCTAATAATCCATTGCTTCCTTATGTTTTTGGTGTAAAGAGTTCATGCTTATTGAATTCACTGACATATTTTCACACAACTGAGAACTTCTCAGTTGATGTGATGCATGATGTTTTGGAAGGAGTGGCCCAGTACAAACTGAAGTTATTGTTTTTGTATTTAAAAGAACAACATCTTACATTGGGAGAAGTGAATTTGAGAATACAAAGTTTTGATTATGGATTCATGGAGAAAAACAATAGGCCAGTAGCTGTGAATTTAGGTGGAGAGTCTAATGATCTGGGACTGAATGCTATTCAGACATGGTGCTTACTGAGGAATGTTCCCCTCATGTTTGGAGATTTGGTAACCTCTACTGACCAACATCGGGGCCTACTACTTTTATTACTACAGATAGTTAACATTGTATTTTCTCCTATGTTATCTCAAGGTATGTGTGTATATTTAAAACATTTGATTGTGGAACACCACAAACTGTTCAAGATGTTGTATCCCCAGAAAAAACTTTTACCAAAGCACCATTTTCTTATCCATTATCCTCGCTGCATCCAAAAAATAGGGCCTGTACTTCATAGTTGGTGCATGCGCTATGAAGGTAAGCACAATTTTTTCAAGAAACTGCTCAAATCATTCAAAAATATCACCAAAACGCTGGCCAAAAAAACACCAGAATTATATGGCATACATTTGGCAATCTTCAACAACCTTTAGTCGGTTAGACATTGGTCCAGGAAAAATGGTGTCTTTAGATATGGTAAAAGGAGGTTCTGGAATTGCAATAGCAATGCAACTGCCCAATAGAGTTCAAGTTATGAAAGTGAACTGGGCTAAACAGAATGGTATTGTTTACCGCCCGCATTTGGTTATTTGTGGCAAAGTAGTGTCTGAAATGCCTGTGTTTTACCAGATTGAGTCAGTTCTGATAATACATGAGAAACTGGTACTTCTCATTTTGCCATTATGTACAGTAGCCTTTCAAGAACATTTCCATGCTTATGAGTTGACCAGGACAAAGCAAGATTTAGTTGTCTTTCATGTTGACAGCCTGCATTATCCCAGGCCTTTTGACATACAATTGTCGTATGGAGTGAATGACAACTGTCATTACTTACTGTCATTTGTAAGAGTTTGTTATGCTAATAAATGCTGTTACTGTAACCTGTATGTTTGTAGTTATTTTCATAATATAGGATAGATCACAGCCATTTAGAAATATAGCATCATATGATAAATATGAAAAAATAATGAAAATGAAATATTATTACACATTAGAGTGAACTTGGACTAAGAATAACTCTATAAAGTGAAATCATATTACTCTAAACAGTGTGAATAACCCTCAGTGTTAAATATTTTTACACATTTTGTTGTTAATTTTGACACTAAACTGAGTAGAATTAACACTAAAAAGTTAACACTGGCCATAGAGTAAATTTTACCCTAATTTTGAGTGGGACCAAATGTTATCTGAAACAGAGTTAAAATCAACTCTCTAAGTGTAAAATTGACAGTTTTTTACTGTGTGGCCTCATATCAAATGTGAAGGCAGAATGAGTCTACGTTTGACGTTTGTTTATATCTAATCTTCCTTTTCAAACATTTAAACAGCAGCGAGTCTGCAGCTGAGGGAACACAAACTCAAATTGTCGGAACAGGTTTGCTCGTTTCTTGGATTCATTTGGTGATTTATTAAATGTATAACTGTTATTCTAATCTGCTGCTGGGTCTCTTACACTTTTCTTTATGCTGTATATTTTCACGTCTCTGGAATAGTTGGCAGTTAGTCAGCTGGGAAACTCTGCATATCGTGGATATGCTGACCTCGCTCCGTGGTGTACAGGGCCGTTTACCCTCATGATTAATATTCACAATAAAAATATTAGCCGAACATCATGAAGTCTGTATGTGTTTCATAGTGTCGAACAACCTTTGTACAGTTAAAGCCAGCAGTTACTACATGACAGAAACACCAACGTTATCTCTTTTATGCGTTTATACACAGGTCACGCTGATTACTGAACAAAAACCCAAAGATCAGATGTTAAACAGATTTATTTGCTCTCTCTCCTCCTTAAACATGTTTTTAATGTTAGTTATAATTCAGAATTGGCGACTGAAACACGTAGGACACATAAGAACATCAGGAAATAAAACACCGATAAATATAACCTCAGTAAAAGAAGTCAGCGGGGGTTACTACAGCTGTGTACCGGGGCCTGCGCTTTGTCGGTGGGATTGCTTGCGAGGCGAGCGGGTCTATCCCACGCTTTGCCGTGAGACTGGGCAGACGTCTCCGAAATCATCGAAGCACTTTTGCAAAGAGGCTGTATCTTGACAAACCGACCAGACACATGAAGATTAAACCACTACATTCTCGGCTAAAAAAATATTAAAACGGTATTTGGTGACACACAAACAGGGTTTTTCAAAGCTCAGTTCTGTTAGCTTCCACATGCCGGTTGTTGTGTGCTAGAAACAATGGCCACCAGGCCTAAGCAATGGTTTTGACTTGATCAGCGTTAACCCCGCCCCCTGAGTTTGATGGGTGAGGCTGACAGATAAAATTATTTCAAGATGAGAGCCAGGCGCCAGGACTGCCAAAATGAAATAAATAAATATATCATTAAATAATTAATTAAATGTGTCAATAATTAATTAATTAAATGTGTGTTGGCCCTGCGACAGACTGGCGACCTGTCCAGGGTGTACCCCGCCTCTCGCCCTATGACAGCTGGGATAGGCTCCAGCGCCCCCCGCGACCCTGAAAAGGATAAGCAGAAGCGAATGGATGGATGGATGGATGGAATAATTAATTAAAATGTGAAATACATAAATAATTAATTAAACGTGTCAATAATTAATTAATTACATGTGTCATAACTATTTATTTAATTAATTAATTCCAATTTTAATTAATTATTGCCACATTTAATTCATTATTTAATGGTGTATTTAATTAATTCATTATGGCAGTCCTGGCGCTCCATAGGCACCGGCGCCAGAGGTGAGGTTGAATACAAAGACTGTCCTCTGGACACCGTATAACATGCCCGATCCCAAGGCCCTATATGTATGTGTTATGAGAGTGTGAGTAATGTGGATGTCTAGGTTGTGGAATAAAATCAGTCTGCTGATAAAACAGTGAGCACAGTGAGAAGATCTTCACTGAGCTGATCCATCTCATCTCATAAAATTGAGGCACAGGTGACCAGGAGGGGACAGAGGGGGAACGACCTTTTATTGCTTTTTTCTACAACAATTTCTTAGTTCAGCTGCAGTATTTGATATCCTGTAATGACTAAAATGATAATTTAAACTAATTTACATAAAAAGATTGTCTTTTAAATGTTACGTTTATTTAACAACTTTAAAGGCTGAGCAGTGCTATTTTTAAATGAAAAACTCACAGGCTCACATGTTCCAGGATTGAATTAGTGTCTGATAACCCTCCCTCTTCCTGCTCTCTAACTCAGCACCTCCTCTCTGTCCACATGTTCCCTTGTTCCCTCCCCTTCTGATCTGCAGTTTGAAGATGGGTGCAACCAACATGTGGTGACGTATAAGAGCTGACAGATCCCATTCGCTACAGAAACCTATGTTGTTTAGATCAAAGCAGTTTCAGTTCTGAGGAAGTGAAACTCACACAGTCACTGACACTGAGAGGTGAAATGGCGCAGAAAAGTGTTCAGCTGGACCGAGAAACCTTCTCTTGTTCGATCTGTTTGGATCTACTGAAGGATCCAGTGACTATTCCCTGTGGACACAGCTACTGCATGAAGTGTATTAAAAGCTTCTGGGATGAAGAGGAAAAGAAGAAAATCTACAGCTGCCCTCAGTGCAGACAGACTTTCACAGCGAGGCCTGTCCTGGAGAAAAACACCATGTTAGCAGTTTTAGTGGAGCAGCTGAAGAAGACTGGACTCCAAGCTGCTCCTGCTGATCACTGCTATGCTGGACCTGAAGATGTGGCCTGTGATGTCTGCACTGGAAGAAAAATGAAAGCCTTCAAGTCCTGTCTGGTGTGTTTGGTCTCTTACTGTGAGAAACATGTTAAGCGTCATTATGAATGTCCTGCATTTGACAAACACAAGCTGGTGGAGCCCTCCAAGAAGCTCCAGGAGAACATCTGCTCTCGTCATGATGAGGTGATGAAGATGTTCTGCCGTACTGATCAGCAGAGTATCTGTTATCTCTGCTCTGTGGATGAACATAAAGGCCACGACACAGTCTCAGCTGCAGCAGAAAGGACTGAGAGGCAGAGAGAGCTGGAGGTGAGTCGACAAAACATCCAGCAGAGAATCCAGGACAGAGAGAAAGATGTGAAGCTGCTTCAACAGGAGGTGGAGGCCATCAATCAGTCTGCTGATCAAACAGTGGAGCACAGTGAGAAGATCTTCACTGAGCTGATCCATCTCATCCAGAAAAGAAGCTCTGATGTGAAGCAGCAGATCAGATCCCAGCAGGAAACTGAAGTGAGTCGAGTCAAAGAGCTTCAGGAGAAGCTGGAGCAGGAGATCACTGAGCTGAAGAGGAAAGATGCTGAGCTGAAGCAGCTCTCACACACAGAGGATCACATCCAGTTTCTACACAACTACCCCTCACTGTCAGCACTCAGTGAGTCTACAGACTCATCCAGCATCAATATCCGTCCTCTGAGCTACTTTGAGGATGTGACAGCAGCTGTGTCAGAGGTCAGAGATAAACTACAGGACATTCTGAGAGAGGAACGGACAAACATCTCACTGACAGTCACTGAAGTGGATGTTTTACTGTCACAACCAGAGCCAAAGACCAGAGCTGGATTCTTAAAATATTCATGTGAAATCACACTGGATCCAAACACAGCGTACAAAAAGCTGTTATTATCAGAGGGGAACAGAAAAGCAACATTTATGGAACAACAACAGTCTTATTCTGATCATCCAGACAGATTCACTGTATGGTCTCAGGTCCTGAGTAGAGAGAGTCTGACTGGACGTTGTTACTGGGAGGTGGAGTGGAGAGGGGGAGGGAGAGGGAGAGTTTATGTAGCAGTCGCATACAAGAATATCAGCAGAAAAGGATATGGTAATGAATGTTTATTTGGATATAATGACAAATCTTGGTCATTAGATTGTTACAACAACAGTTTTACATTTTGGTACAACAACATTGAAACTCGTGTCTCAGGTCCTCGTTCCTCCAGAGTAGGAGTGTACCTGGATCACAGAGCAGGTATTTTGTCCTTCTACAGCGTCTCTGAAACCATGACTCTCCTCCACAGAGTCCAGACCACATTCACTCAGCCGCTCTATGCTGGACTGAGGCTTTACTATGATTATGGAGCCACTGCTGAGTTGATTAAAGTGAAATAGACTGAAGTCTTTCATATTGTTGTAAGTTTAAATCTGTATTTTAGTTCCCTTTTAGTTTCTCTCCATCATTATTGTGGTATTTATGTGCTGCACATAAATCAGATGTCAGTCAAACATTATGGGCAGTACCTCGACATCTTCAACATGTTGTCTTGATGTTTTTACGTTTTATAGGTGGAGCTCTTTCCTGTGTCTGTTCAGCCATGGAGACTATCAATGCTTATGGATATTTTTATTTGAAAAATTTCTCCACATGACAACATAAACTTCTCTATCTTCTAAATGTTTACTGAATATTTTTCTTAGGTATTTGTATGTTGTTGTTTCTCTTCACTGATCTTAACAGAGAAGTCTACAGACCTTCCTTTATCACACAGATTTTATTCTCATTTGTACATTTATAAAGAAAACAATTAATTACAGAGCAATAAGAAATTTTAAGAAAGTGCACTATATCATAATTTATAGTAAAGTGTATTAAAGCATCGTTAGTTAGTCACTTATTTAGTTTGGAGCTGTATCATCTGACACTGTAGAAACATTTCCTCCAGCTTCAGCACAGAATGTTAAAAACAGAACTATTAATGAGAACAAACAGTAGGAACACAGTATCAGCAAACATCATGGCTTAAAATGGAGAGTAAAAATCTAAAAAGAAATAAACAAATTAGTAAAAAGGATTTCCTGTTGACATGTTATTGGTCCTATCTTGTCTGCAGCACCTCCAGGATGCTTCTTATATGTTTCTGGTTATTTTTGCACCAATTTTAGTTTTTGTCAGTAGGAAGTTCAAGTTCAACTCAGTGTGTTTGTTTGTTTTTTTCAAACTGATGCCTGACCTTGAACACCAAACATCTGTCAATAAAGCAATGATATAAAATGCTTATATTAGTACTGAAAAACTGCATATCCACTTTACAAATATAAATAATGATATAAATCCACAGCTGAACTGGAGGAGCAGCTGATCTAGTTCACTCATGTGTTTCTGGACTAAGAGTTGGAGCAAATACCTTATGATTCAGTGATGTTTGTTTTTGTTAAATATTTTGTAGATCCAAGAGTGAGTTTGACTCATGATGATGATGTTCCGAATTAAACAAAGTTGGTCACAAATTCTTCAAAGCTGTTTATTAAGAATATATTCACTTGGACTCATGAGACAGGCTTGTGATCCAAGGGAGCCATCAACTGGACAATTACTGACATGACAACAAAAAAGCTAAGTACAGAGGGGGGAACAGAGGTGAAAATACTTGCTTTAAAGGATTGTAATGTTTCCTTTTAAAATAAGTCTCTAAGGTCAGACAAAGGGACAGAAACTCATAGCTTTCTACCAGCCCAATGACAAAACTATAAGTTGTTTTTTAACATCTACTTTTTCATCTATTTGGCAGTCACAGTGAAAAGTATAAACATTGGCACGCTTTGTCTTGTGATTCTGCTGTTCGTAAAAAATGACCATGCGCAAAGTACCAGACTTTAAGGCTTTGACTTGATGCCAATGGCCTGAGGAGGACAGTATTACCCTTGGACATGTGTAGTCTGCCGTCTACTCAATAGAAGAAGAAGAAGCGCGGAAATGGCACAACTGTCTTCAGTTTCTGGGAGAGTTTAACAATGAGAGACTGATGATGCAGAAGAAATCTCCGTGGTTAAAAACATTAAAAACAGTCGTCCAGGATGATGAGATCCGCCACTGGCTCAGACTGCTGTATATCAGCCGGAGACCCGAGATGAAGTCACGCAGCAGGTATGTAAAACTGTGATGTTCTCAATGAACTAACACAGGAACGATCTGAGCTCAGTCTGTAAGCTAACAGGCTAAAATCAGAGAGCAGCTAATCAAACAAGTGCGTCCGTTTTTTTTAAAGGTCAACTTTTAACAATAGACTTTCATGAGACACATCAAAACCAAACAGGGAGGGAAAGCTTCGGTTTTCTGCACTGTGCCACAGTTCGCTGTCTGCTTCGGTTCACGACGCCTCACTCCGGGGCTACAGACAGTTCTCTGCCGCCTGTGGTGCTCCTCACCTCCGTCTGCACCCACAGACTTCCCGAGGTGGAGGCAGGCCGGCAGGGACTTTGAGAGATGGGCTTTACTTTTAAAAATAGCCCTTAATCAGGGTCTAACTCACTAAAAGATGGCCACATGTCTCTCTCCAACTTAATCTCTTTCTTTTAAGTAATTGTTTTTCATTGAAATGAAATTAATTGTTCAATAAAATGATTACATTTATAATTGAATTCAAGTTAAATGAATCAAGGTGATTTTGACTTTGCTAGTTAACAGGAAGAGAAACAAACTTACACAGGATAAAATGAAATTTGGACCCAGCAGAAAAAGTCAGATCACAGACAAACAGAAACATTCCTCTTTGGCTAAAATAAAATGCAGATTATTGCTCATCTGCAGTTTTAATCATGGTGAATAATTTATGATTCAGCCAAGTAAGATTCTTCTGTGTGGAGGTTTTTCCCCTGTCAAAAGGCATTGACCATTACCTTCATCTAAACATGGAATTTAAGTCATGTAGTTGCCGTTGTTTGTTTTTAAAGAGGTCATAATATTTTTGTGATGGTAGAAATTTATCTTCAAAGTAATAGTTATAAAGTGAATTAATAAGACTTTCCAACAAAGAGAGGGAGTCACATGGTGCTTCTGAAACATTTGTACAAACCTCTCTCACATATGTGAGCAACATGCTCACAGTGTACAGCCCTGCTGACTGAGGCTGCACCTTTACCTGTCTAATCTTTTTCTTTTTACTTTGTTCCTCAAGTCCCACATCAACATGAAGTGTAAGGAGGAGGAAGATCTGGCTGGCCAGCAGGTCTGGAAGCAGGAGAGGAACTTCAATCTGGACCAGGAGGACACAGATCCCCCACAGATCAAAGAGGAACAGGAGGAACTCTGCATCAGTCAAGAGGGAGAACAGCTTGTAGTGAAACACGAGGATGAAGGCATCGTCGTCTGGAGCGGGGAAGAGCGGCTCAGACAGCTGCATAACATCTGGAAACCTGAGAAAGATTTACAGACCAGCGGTAAAACTGTAATCGCTTTTCTGAAGTGTTAACATTAATATTAAACCTACAGTTTGTATCAGTCAGATCTATTTAATGTGTATTCGTGAAAACATGACAGGGAGTTTTAAATGGACTGGTTCTTATATAGCGCTTTTCTACTCAATCTTGAGCACTCAAAGCGCTTTACAAAACTTGTGCATTCACCCACTCACTCCCATTCGCACAAGCACATTTTTCTTAGTGCTTTCTACCAACATTCAGACACACATTCCACAGATCAAAGAGCAACTTGAGGCAACTTGGAGTTAGTATCTTGCCCAAGGATATTTGAAATGCAGACTAGGTGAAGCCGGGAATCGAACCGATCAGTAGATGATCTGCTCTACCGCCTGAGCTACAGCCACCCCCAATAGTGAAGATTATTTTGAAAAATATCAAGATGTAGATCAGTTTCGAGATCAACTCCAAAATAGATCATCAGTCAGTCAGTAATAAGTGAGTTCTTTTTTGTTTGAAAGGTTTTTTTTACTCTTAATGTTGCTGAAAAATGTCAGAACTCAAGTTCTCATTTGCATCAGAGTGCACAAATAACTTCATTTTTACACACTTTTAATTTCACCTGCAAATGTGAGCAACATGCCCTCATTACAGACTTTAACTAAAACTTTATCTTCTCAGAAGTGTTTTTCTATAATTACATTTTTTTTATTGTTCGTTTAGAAGCAATAGTGGAGAGACCGGCTGACTGCTGCAGAAGAAATCTGCTCTGAGGTTAACAGAACGTCTGATCGTCCAGTATGAGATCAACCTTCAGCAGAGACTGCTGGATATCAGCCGGAAACCCGAGATAAAGTTACGCATAACAGGTAAAACTGCGATGGTCTCAGTGGACTAACACAAGAATACAACTCATGTAGGACCTGATCAGAGCTCAGCTTGTAGGCTAACATACTGAAATCAGGGAGCGGCTAATCACACAAGTGCGTCTCTTTTTTACGGTAAACTTTTAGCATTAAACAAACCTTGAGACCGAGAGAAAGTGCCTTTATAGAAGATTTATTTAGAAGATTAAGATAAAGGAGGCAGGGAGGGAAAGCTTCTGTTTTCTGCACTGTGCCACAGTTCGCTGTCTGCTTCGGCTCTCTGACCCTCACTCCGGGGCTACAGACAGTCCTCTGCCGCCTGTGGTGCTCCTCACGTCCGTCTGCACCCACAGGCTTCCCGAGGTGGAGGCAGGCCGGCAGGGACTTTGAGAGATGGGCTTTACTTTCAAAAATACCCCTTAATCAGGGTCTAACCCTACAAGACCATCGTGCCTCCCCCACCATCCTCACCTCATTTTAAAATGTATATTTTTCAACTGAATTATATTTGGGTTCAAGAAAATGATGAAGTTTTTAAAATAACTTTGTAATGTTCTAATAAACAGTCTTAACTCGAACTAAATCAGCTCAAATCTCACAGATGTCAGTGTTATTCACAAAGCATGGAAACATAGTTGTTAGTTTTGAATGCAGCCACAGCAGGCAAACTATGGCTGCATGCTCCAAAGAACAGGAGCACAGTAACTGAACACACTCTTAGCACACTTACATCTGATTTTGGGAACAGTTAACAGATCTGAACCTGATGACCTGAGAGGTTTAACTGGGTCAAAGGTCGAGAGCCAATTGAGAACTGTCCAGTTAAACCAACTAAATGATGAAACCTTTGATTTAAAATGTCATGATCAACAGTATCAAAGGCAGCAATGAGATCAAATAGAACTAAGACTGAAACTCTGAGTCCCTAATAATCTTCAGATCACTGATGACTTTAGTTGGGTTGATTCTGTGCAATGACTGGCTGTGAAACCTGACTGGTACTTATCTGCTATGGCACTGTGAGATTTTCAGTTTAATCTACAACAATGACAAACATTTACTTGCAGCGTGAAGCTGGCAGCAGCTACCTGAATGATTTGTACTCTGAACTTTCCTAATAAGAGTATCAGAGCTCGAGAGTAACTTACACTTTCATTTTTCACGTTTGTACAGTTTAAATTTCACTCCCATATGAGGACATGCTCAGAGTGGACTATATTTGCTCAGATGTGTTTTCCTGTCATCACATTATTAACCTTTTTCCTCAGTGACCCTTTGTTCCTCAAGATCTCCCCCTAACATGAAGTGTGAGGAAGAGGAGGGCCTGTATGACCAGCAGGTCTCCAACCAGGAGAGGAACTCCAGTCTGGACCAGGAGGGCCCAGATCCTCCACAGATCAAAGAGGAAGAGGAGGAACTCTGCATCAGCGATGACGTAGAAAAGATTGTACTCAAACAGGAGGATGAAGGCCTCATCTGGACTGAAGAAGAGCAGCTCAGACAGCTGGATAACATCTGGAAACCTGAAATGAACTTACACAGCAGGGGTATGTAAAACCGTAATGGTCTTACCTAAAAATTAATATGACTTTAATTCATTCAATAAAGATATTTTGGAAACACATCAGAGTTCTTCAAGGCCAGTGTTTAAATAAACTCAGCTGATTGTTAGTCGAGGTTTTCTGAGAGCTTCGCTGCTTTTTATCCCCATATTTTAATCCTACTTTTAAATTTCCCCTTCTGTCTGATGTTTGTCTTATCATTTACATAAACATCTTTCCAACAGTAATTGGTGGACAAACTGTGATTGGTGCATAGAAATTTACTAACGTGTTAGAAGTGAGTGCATGAAATCTTATTTTAACAGTTTCCAGGTCTGGGTAAATGATATGATGATATTTCGGATGATATTTTGATTAAACTCTGTTGTAGAGTTGGAAATGGACAGCTGTAGACACCACTGCCGAGTAGTCATTCTTGTTATACTTCTATATTTATCTAAGACAAGTAATTTTGTCCATTTGTCACCTCAGCTTTCCCACAACAGCATGAATGTGAGGAGGAACTGGTTTTTGGGGACCAGGAGAGAAACTTCAGCCTCGACCAGGAGGATCCGGAGCTTCCACAGATAAAAGAGGAAGAGGAGGAACCTTGCACCAGTCAGGACGTAGATCAGCTTGTAGTGAAGCAGGAGACTGAAGGCATTATTATCTTCATGGTGGCTCCTACTTATGAGGAAAGTGAGCCAGAGCTGGACAGTGAACATCTCCTTTCTTCCAGCTCTCCTGAACCAGAGAGCAGAGATCAGCAAGACAACTTTCCTGTGTCAGAGAGTCAGCGTAAAACTGACACAAGTAAAAAGTTTGTGAAATGTGAGATTTGTGGAAAAACCTTTGAGTACAGATCCAAACTAACGAGACATATGAGGGTTCACACAGGTGAGAAGCCACATTCTTGCAGCACCTGCGGAAAAAGATTCAGCCTGATGATAAACTTGAAAACTCACATGAGAATCCACACAGGTGAGAAGCTTCATTCAGAGGATACAGTTACAAAGACACATGAGGATTCACACTAGTTAAAAGTGGGAGAACTGTCAGATGAAGCAGTCCACTGAGAAGCCAGATCAGAGCAGATCAGATGACCTCCTTCCTTAAAAAACTCTGTATTGTTTATTGTATGTAGGGGTGGGAGATATAGCCTCAAAATAATATTTCAAGAAACTTACATTTAAAAAAAATAATGTACATTTTATCAGCTCGGCAGGCAGCAGCATTTATATGTGTAAGTAAATGATGGATTTTCCATCTTTCTCTTCCAGTGAGCTGCTGTCACTGATGACAGCTTAGCTAATTCAAAGTGTGAAAATGTGGCCACCTCAAGGTGCTTGATATTGTAAGGTAAAGACCCAACAATAATACAATGAAAACAGAGAAAACCCAAACAGTCATATGACCCCCTATTAGCAAGCGTTTTGGCGACAGTGGGAAGGAAAAACTCCTTTTTAACAGGAAGAAACCTCCAGCAGAACCAGGCTCAGGGAGGGACCCCCATCTGCAACAAGGAAAGTTTTAAGTCTAATCTTAAAAGCTGAAGGCTCTGCCTCCCATTCTACCTTTAAATACTCTATGAACAACATTATAGTGCAATGTTAGTGACACGGCATACATGAAATATGAGCACATAAGTATCCTCAGGGGTGTTTTTCCTGGAAGTTTTAAGAAAAGTGTATTACAAGTGCTTACACTCTAGCTTAATATCCAAAATAACCTTGTAATGCGGAGCCTGCACAATTCTGTCATATAAGCAGAGGTGGAAAGTAACGAATTACATTTACTTGCGTTACTGTAATCGAGTAGTTTTTTTGTGTATTTGTACTTTTTAAAGTCATTTTTCAAGTCTGTAATTTTACTTTTACTTAAGTATATTTTTTAAAAAGTATTGTAGTTCGCTACGTTTTCAATCACACCCGTTACTGAGTAAATTAAAAAAACCATTGCGCTTCGGAAATACTGCAGGGAATGATGGGTAGTAGAACAAATTGGCGCTAAGGTCACGTTAAAGATGGAGTCTGACATCGGTGTTATGGATCCAGTGAAAAAAGAAGCCCCGTCGAATTCTGCTGACCCTGAACTCGAAGAAACGGATGTGAACCCCTGGCCGTATTTAAGGGACCATTTCGGCTTCAAGTGCAAGAAAGGCAACAGCTTTATTATGCAGTGTAAGCTGTGTTTGCCCAGAGAGACCGAGTTAGCAGCTTTTAAAAATTCCACATCAAACCTGCGCAAGCATGTGGAGGTAAGTTAAATACAACTCGTACCGTTATGGTAGCAAAAAGGCTGTGTTCAAATTAATCACATTAAGTTAAGACATCTGTGAAGAACACAGATAACGTTGGTTGGTACTAGCAACTTGCTGTAATCGGGCACGTTGTTGTCCACGCAACTTACATTTTTTTTACTGGGTTGGTAAATTGCCAAAAGAAAATGTGTTTACCTACGTTTTTCCTGTTTGTTAATAATAAGAATTTATTTAAAAAAAGAGTTAAATTAAAGACAGAAGCGGCTACTTTCTTACTTAACCCACATATGTTCACACTGCAGGCAAAAGAATAACAGAGCGCTCACTTACCTTAGATTAGTCAAAGACAGCTGACTTCTGTTACTTGTTAATTAGCACTTGCAACCTCCCGTTAACTAGCCTGTTACTGTCCAATAAAAAAACCCCCACGAGGTATATTGGTATAATTTACCAGCGGTAGCTATGTAATGCATTGATGTCTTATTAGGGACATCAAAAAACTTTCTCTCAAACTTAACACTGGCCTGCCTGCCTCAGCTGCCTTCGAGCGTCTCTTTAGCTGTGCTGGACTACTGTTCACTGCAAAGTGAGCAAGGATGAACTCTACTAACTCTGAAAATCAACTGCTCCTCAAAATTAACAGGAAGTTCAGAGAGTAACACTCTAGGATGGATACAAAGGAACTTTAATCTAGAGGTACAGTAGGGCAGGGCCAAGTTTAAAAAATTCAAAAACATTTTTAAAGCAGCTGCCGTTCAGTTCAGTACTTGTTCTCTTATTTGACAGTTTAGAACACATTCTCATGTGAAAGAATGATATGGTTTTGTATTGAAAACACTGTGATACCTGACGGTTTGGTTTGGTTGATTGGTTTGGTGACCATTATCCATTTTCATGTATAGACTTGCAGTTTAACTGCCACTGCACTTTAATTTGTAAAGTTTTTCTTTTCACTAAAAAAGAACTACTTTGAGATTTATATCCCACTGTCCTTTTTTGCACTACTCAGAAGCGGCTGTCCTCCTGCTGACAGAAAAGTAACTATGTAACTTTTACTCTGAGTACACTTTAAATGAGCTACTTTTTACTTTTACTTGAGTACATTTTTAGACAGGTAATTTTACTTGTACTTGAGTAAAATTTCAGCAAAGTAATAGTACTTTTACTTGAGTAAAATATTTTAGTACTCTTTCCACCTCTGCATATAAGGAAAAGAAATTCTACCTGGTTTGTTTCATCTTGGGTCGAGCTTTTTAACCTCCTGCTTTTCCACCGTGTAGCACATCAGTAATTTCCATCCACTGACTGCTCTTGCTGTTATATGAAATGTAACTCGCGAGTGCTCCAGTGATGCATGGTTGAATCATTTGTTTACCTTTGGGTCGCACATCACTGCTGCTAGTATCTCCTGCTCACGTGCCTTCACAGCCCGGTTGTACTCAAGTGTGTTTTTGCTTAAAGTGTTGTAACAGGTTTGCTTTTTTCACTTTCAGTGGGAAAAGTTTTCTTGCATATTTTGCGAACATTCAGCTACCAAACTGTGACTGGAGCCCGACATATGGCTCTGGCTGTGAGACATGACTGGGGTTGACTCATTGGGGTGAATGCAAACACATGATGTTCCTCTAAACACACTTTTTTGTAAACATTTATACCAGTATTATTGCAGATCATATGATATGTCACAGCCCTAATTCTGTTTGTTGCATATTCCATTAAAACCTGTAATGAAGATGAAACACGTATTTACATTCATTTGATGTGATATTTGTATCGTGTTGAGCTGTGGAGGTGACAAAAAAGTTGCTGAGATGTTTTATTTTTTTGTTTAGTGGAGAGGTTTTACTCCACAGAGTCAAAGCTGGAAAGAAACACACATGAGACCAAACATTTTGTGATTTAATCTTGATTTTCATGAAGACTGAATTTCAGCATGTGCTCATCCTGTTGATTCGTATGTTGGTGTTGGTTATGTGTCTTAAAAGTGAAATAAAGATTTCTTTAAAACTTCTTGTGGCTATTTTTTTAAGGCACAATCTTTACAACATGAAACAACGTCTGTGAAGCACATTTTGTACAGTGGGCAGGGAGACTTGCCCATCACTGTGGTGGTGGGGTGGATGAGATTTGCCTGCGGTCACTTAAGGCTCTGTATGTTGTGGGTCTGTCCTGGTTGTCCTGCTCAAACATTGTATGGAAGTTGAGGTCAGTGCCTTCAGACCGGCCAACTATGGTGGTAATCATGGTCCCCTGTTTTATGAAGGGAGTGTAGAGGGTATGTTTGCACTTCAGGCCTCCCTAGGAAGGTCTATATCTGTAGTCACTTTCACTGTTTTCTTATTGCTGTTTCAAATTGTTGTTTCTGTTTGTAGCCTTTTTATTGAAGGATTTTGGTTTATATTATTAATATGTGCATTTGTTGTTATTAATAATATTTGCTTCACTCTCCATTTGATGTGTTTTTGGTATGTTTTACTTTTAATTGTTCTATGATTATGTTTATGTGTGGTTTATAATTATATTTAAGTTCTGGGTTTTTTTATGAATAAAAGTGACTTAACTTGTCAGAGATATGAGACTTTGGGCATTTCCCCTTCTGTCTTATTCTCAGTGTCTTGTCTCCATGTTTATTTACCTCTGTGTTGCTATCTTTGTGTCTCTGTCTCTTTCTCTTCCCCTGTTCAGTGGGATTTAAGACTTCCAACAAATAATTTCAAAGGGTCAATTAAATTTTAATAAAACCATTTTACTCAACACTGCACTCGAATTTTAGCATTTTTTTTTACTCAGTCATAAAAAGATTCATCTTAAAATATGTTTTAGATACATTTTTATTACTTTTTTCTTTCTTTCTTTTCTTGTTGTTGTCCCGTTTCGTTTTTTTAGCCATCAGAATTATTGTCTGAAGGCCAAAAAAGATGCCCAACTAACTTAATTTACCAAATGGACCATCACGGCCTTGCCATATTGGTCCATTTGATCAACCTTTGTTATTATTTATTTATTTTAATTTATTTTCAGTTGTTACAGATAGGACAGACATGACTGGGGGATAGGAAGGAAGGAAGGAAGGAAGGAAGAAAAGGGGAAGAGGGACAGTGAGAAAGGGCACTTAAAAAATATCTCCCAGGTCACCTGTTGAGAGAAGAAAATAAGAGAAAACAAGCAAAAAAGAGAGCAACATAATAACACAACACCATTGCAATAATCTAGATAAGTGTAAATAACAGTAAATATTAAATACTGAATGTGATTGTGCAGCACGCAAGACTGACATCGCACAATGTGGTTTGAGGTAGCAGCCAAGAAAGGTGTAGCTTGTGTGTGTGAACACCTGTGTGGATGAGTGCTCGTCTATTCAAAAGGCTTCTCCATGTAACGATCTGCTAGAAGGTGTGGGGAGCCACAGCCCCGTCCCCCAGGGCATGAAGCAGGCATGGAGGAGATCCAGGCCCCAGACATCCAGAGGCCCCCAGAGTGCGAGCGCCCAAAGAGGACCACCGGAGGGGCAACCGTGCCACCTTCCTGGGAAGAGCTGAGGAGAACCCCAGATGAGGGGTCACCCAACAGCCACAGAGCAGAAGCCAGAGGGGGCGGCAGTGACGTACACGCGGGCTCTGCCGGCAGTCAGCTGTGCCAGAGTGAATCGAACCCCCGCAAGGGGCCCGACCGAGCCACAGGCACCAGGCCCCACAGAGCAGCCGTACCGGGGAGTGAGCTGGTACAGACCTGAGCGTCCAGCCCTGGACACCAAGAACGCACCGATGTCTGAGGGCATCAGCCACCAGCAGGGAGTGTGGTGAGGGGAAATAAGCCTCCATACCTTGGAGGGCCTGAGATGTTCCAAGGGGGTGGAGTGTAAGACCCGAGCTGACATATAGACACAGACGAATAGGCGCACACAGACCTAAACATGCATTCCCACCCTCATGCACACTGTAAGGAAGAGGACTCCCTTACTGCATTTATTTATATTATATGTATAGCACTTTAGAGCACACCTTTCACTTTATTAAAAGCACCTTATCAAGCACTTTATGAGCATTGCACTTTAAGCATGGATTTGCACACAAGCAGTTTAAATATTTATTGTCTATTTATTGGGAATTTTAAAATCAGTTGGTAGCCTTATTTCAGATCCTGCACAGCTGCTCCTCGTCAAGGAATGTGGTGGTTGTCTGTCAGGAGAGAAGAATGGTGATTGAGATTGTGATTAAGGTTTACCAAGAAGGAAAACTAAGGCAAATGTGTGTGTGAAATCTAGGGATAAAAGTGGTGCAAATAAGTGTTTGTAAGTTAATGATTACTCACCTTTCTTGCCTGTGTCCTCTTCAAGGTGTTTGGGCAAATGTTTCCCCGGGGGTCCAGACACCATTTAAAGGTTCCGGGAGAGACCATTGGTAAAGAGAGTGTGGTGAATCTTTTTGTGCTTGGGTTTCTGGGTTTTTATAATATTGGGTTTGGTGTAACAATAAAGTGTGAAATATTTATTAATATGTAAATGTGAAGATGTATTTATGTATTTATTTATTCTTATTGATATATTGTATACTGTGGTGGAAGGTTGGGATTTAAGAATTTACCTGAGAGTGGAATAATGGTTAAGTCTGTGACAGCTGAACATATTTAAGGCTGCCAGTTGTCATTAGAGGATGGATTTTTTGTGCTGTGAAGAAGCTCGACAAGTTAATTGTTGTAAGGAGAGCCATAGAGCAAATAAATACTTTGTTCCACTACACTTGCCTTGGTCTGTCTCACTGTGTTTCCAGCCGCTAAGGGCTGCCCTGTTACAAGTGGTGTCAGAAGTGTGTCACTCATGCCACAGTGAGAAGATGATGACAAGAGGTGGAAGAAAGCCAGGCCAAGAGGAGCAGCCTGATGAAGGAGTTGGAGCTTCATCTGAGCTAGAGGCCATGGCAGCAACAAGCCCTGAGGACAAATTGGAGGAGTTAACAGGGTTGGTGAAATCTCTTATGCGGTCTCAAGCAGCCAGAGACCAAAAGTGGGAGAAGGATTTGTCACTAGTGATGGGCAGATGAAGCCCCATGAAGCACTGAAGCTTTTCATCCAATTGGTTCACCCCAACGCGAAGCTTCATGAAGCTTCATTTGCTCTAGCAGGACACCTACTGGACGTAAAAATAATAGCTGGCATGAATTTGAAGAGTGTGGCATTTTGCACACAGCCTGTAAATGTCAACAACAAAAGGAGTGTGTAAAACATGTATATTGTAGTGATGGCAGTATACTGTGTATATTTATAGTGGCAGTATGGGAAATGATTATTTGGAAATGCTTGAAATGGAAATGATCATTTACTGTGAGGTGAGGTGTGGTTGGGGTGTGGACAGTAGTTGTGCTTTTGTAACGTTGAGGTATGGACAGCTACACAGTCCTGCCTGTTCACATTTTATTCTGTAAAAACTAAATTTTCACTGCTTTTATGACCTTTTTAGTGGGGAGAACATAGCTAGGATTTAATGATTTAACACATCTTTTGAATCCTTTGTCCTCCACAATGCTTAATGGCTGGGAGTCCTCAATCACCATGCTGACCAGGTCTTCATCTATTTGAGATTGTTCTCCTGAGGAAAGACAATAAAGATAAAGCACAAATATAAATATCACACACGTAACGTATAACAGTTGTATAATATTGTTATATCATTTAGTAACATTACTGCATGCTATATTATCATGGCATTTGATGGCTCACCTGGTCTTGCTCCACAATCGGTGTTCCCCTTATTCTCATGCAAAGCTCTGTAGTGCCTAAGCATGGATGAGGTGTTGTTGTTATATCCCAGCTCCCTGGCACATAGCAAACACTTCACCTTGTACAAAAGTCAAGACAGCTTAACATAAATTGTATTGCACCATCAGTATCATGAAAATACATCTTCTGTAGAAATACCTTGTTGGGAGGAATAAGATCAAAATGTTTCCACACAGGGGAGGACATCCTCCTCTTCTTAGCTGGCTCCATTCTCTCCTGACTTTCTCTCCTCACTCTCATAAACCTCCAAACTGTCTCCAAACTCTCACTAACCGCAACTCTCCATCAAACACCCACATTTTTGAATGAAGTCTGAGGGTTTATATCGCTGTCATATCTCGCGGCAAAGTTCGAACCACTTCATGAACCAGTCACGTGGTACAGCCGGGCAGCGAGGCTTCGGACGTCATCATTTTCAGCTCCTCCCATAAATGAAGCAAGCCTCGATACGCGCTTCGCGGAAACGCCCCCTCCATTACTCGACACACGCTCCGAAGCCTCGATACAGAACGTCCCATCACTATTTGTCACGTCAGGAGCAAAGGTGGAAAGGCATGCAGCATCAATTTCAGCAAATCCAGCTACAAGTTAACGCTGTAACTGATAAGCCTGACCCACCAGAGGCGCCAGCGCCCCCTACAACATCTGAAGAACAAGAACTTGGATTCAATGGTGAAGACATTCCAGTGGCCAGTGGGTCCAGGTCTTTAATTGAACCAAAACTTTTCCCTCTGTCACCAGAAGATGACATTGAACATTTTCTGACTACGTTTGAAAGAATGGCAAACGTGTGTCGATGGCCCAGAGATGAGTGGGCTATTCGTCTGGTTCCCCTGTTGACAGGTAGAGCCCGCACAGCCTACATTCTTATGGATTTAACAGACTCTGAGAATTATGATAAGGTGAAAGAGGCAATTCTGGCAAAATATGAGATCACTGCTGACACCTACAGACGCCGCTTCAGATCTCTGAAAGTTGAGCCAGGTGAGACGCCACGTGAACTTTATGTAAGATTGAAAGACCTGTTTTCAAGATGGATTAAACCTGAAAAATCAACTGTAGAAGAAATATCTGAGCAGATAATTCTGGAGCAGTTTTTGAGAATGGTTAATCCAGAGCTGGAGATTTGGATACGTGAGCATGACCCGAAGACTGCAAAGGAAGCAGCTAGCCTCGCAGAGGTTTTCACTTCAGCCAGAAAAGGAAGCAAGAGCACCTACTTCAGCCGGGAGACCCACTACGCCCAACCAAGTAAGTCCATTGGGGGTGAACAGGGTTCTGGTCAAGTTCAGGCTAGAAATCTTTCTAGTTCTAGGCAGCTCCCTTCCCATAGACCTCACAATGTGAAGAAATCCTTTAAGTCTTCAGTTCAGGATATTAAATGTTATCACTGTCATAACTTTGGCCATACACAACAATTTTGCCCTGCACTTAAGTCAAAACCATCTCTTTTGTGTGCAGTTCCAAGACCAGCCACAGAGCCAGTAGGAAAGAAAGCTTGTACTGTCCCTGTTTTAATTAATGGGCGTAAAGAGGAAGCTTTGCTTGACTCTGGGTGCTTTCAGACTCTTGTACACTCTAGCATAATTTCAGGAGAAAAGCTAAGTGGGGTTGGGGCTACAATAAGTTGTGTGCATGGAGACGAACACAGGTACCCCACTGCTGAGGTTTACCTGACAGTAGGAGGTCAAACCTACTTGTTAGTGGTAGCTGTTGTTCCCAGTTTGCCATATTCAGTGATACTTGGTAATGACATCCCCACTCTTTTTGATCTAATACACCAGTCAGATTATGACCCTCAAGTGAGTGCTGAGAAAGACATTCAAGGCTTAGGTGATGAATCTGGAAGCTCACTTCCTCTAGATATGACAGTTGAACCATTTAAACCCTGTCATGTAGTCACAAGAGCACAAAGTGCAAAGGAAAGGATGCAAGAACTGCCCTTTTTTGAGGAGTCTCTCGAAACGGAGCCAGGGAAGATTAGGAAGTCTAGGGCTCAGAAAAGAAGAGAAAAGTTCAAAGGCTCAGGGGAAAAAGGTACAGCATTGTTCCCTAAGCCAAATAACCAACTTGAGTTTGATGTTCCCTCAGATTTAGGTGCACTCCAAAGAAGCGACCCTACTCTAAAACCCTGGTTTGAGAAGGTAACATAGGTAGAGGGGGCTAGTCAAGGTCAGGTAAGCTGTCTTGCAGACACTGTTTACTTGATTAAAGGAGGCATCTTGTACCAGAGAAAGGGGAAGTGCGAAGCTGTGGCACTCCCACAACAGTTCAGAGACAAAGTTACGGATTTGGGTCATTCAATTCCATGGGCAGGTCATATGGCTTTTCACAAAACACTGAATAGGATCAGCAGCCGTTTTGTTTGGCCAGGGATGTATGTCCAAGTTTCTGAGTTTTGCCGTTCCTGTGAAAAATGTCAGTTGACCTCAGGCAAAGGAGTAGCGCGAGCCCAGTTGCAACCACTGCCAATTATTGAAACACCATTTGAGAGGCTAGGCATGGATATTGTGGGCCCTTTAGAGAGGAGCTCCACAGGTCATCGCTACATATTAGTCATATGTGACTATGCAACACGGTTTCCTGAGGCCTTCCCACTCAGATCAATTAAAGCTCGTCACATTGCTAATTGTCTTCTGCAGCTTTTCTCTAGGGTAGGCATACCAAGAGAAATTCTGACGGACTGTGGAACGAACTTTCTATCCAAGTTGTTGCAGCAGGTTTATAAGCTGTTAGGGATAAAGGGACTTAAGACCACCCCGTATCACCCCCAAACGGACGGGCTAGTGGAGAGATACAACCAGACTCTCAAAAGTATGCTGCGAAAGTTTGTCTCTGACACAGGTGCTGACTGGGATCAATGGCTGCCATACCATCTGTTCGCCTACCGGGAGGTCCCGCAGGTTTCCACTGGCTTCTCGCCTTTTGAACTTTTATACGGTCGCCAAGTGAGAGGCCCCCTGGATCTGCTTAAGGACTGCTGGGAGGAATCCAAAGCAGAGGGCGAAAACATCGCACCCTACGTCATCACCATGAGAGAGAGGTTGGAGAAAATGGCATCATTGATGCAAGACAACATGAAAGCTGCACAAAAACATCACAAGACTTGGTATGATCAGAAGGCCAGGGATAGGGTCTTCCTTCCAGGTCAGAAAGTACTGTTATTGCTTCCCACCAGCGATAACAAGTTGCTGACAAAATGGCATGGACCATACGAGATCGTCAGACAAGTGAGTAAAGTCACTTATGAGCTGAATATGCCAGAAAGAGTTAAAAAATATCAGACATTTCACGTGAACTTGTTGAAGGAATTCCACAGCCGACAAGAGCCGGTCTATCAGTTACTGGTGCGTTCAGTTAAGGATGAGGAGGTGACTGAGAAGTTCTTTCCAACTAACATTCAAGTTTGTGCTTCAGTTGACCTTTCTCATTTGTCTCCTACTGAGCAGGCTGATATAAAACCACTCGTGGACCCACAGCTCTTTCGAGAAACACCAGGCTTCACATCACTGGTTCAGCATAAGATACGGGTGAAGGAGGATGCACCCGTTCGACAAAAGAGTTACAGAATTCCTGAACGGTTGGTGCCAGTGCTGCAGAAAGAAATAAAACTGATGTTGGACCTGGGAATCATTGAGGTGTCAAGTAGTGAGTGGTGCAGCCCGATTGTTTTGGTACCAAAGAAAGATGACACCCTGAGATTCTGTATTGATTTCAGATATTTGAATGCAGTATCCAAGTTTGATCCCTACCCAATGCCCAGGGTGGATGACCTGCTGGAGAGAGTTGGATCAGCAACGTACATTACAACACTTGATTTGTGTAAAGGATACTGGCAAGTGGCTTTGGCACCAGAAGCGAGAGAGCTGACAGCCTTCAAAACTCCTTTTGGTATGTACCAATTTAAAGTCATGCCATTTGGGCTTCAAGGTGCACCAGCGACATTCCAGCGATTAATGGACCATGTACTGAGAGATGTGTCAGCATTCTCTGCAGCATATCTGGATGACGTGGTGGTGTACAGCCAGTCCTGGGAAGAGCATGTCATTCACCTACAGAAGGTGCTACACTCCATCAGAATGGCTGGACTGACTATCAATCCCAAGAAGTGCTCCATAGCCAAGAGAGAAGTGGAGTACTTGGGCTTTGTAGTTGGCTCTGGGAAGATAAAGCCGCAGGTTGGAAAGATTGAAGCAATTCAGTCCTTCCCAGTTCCGACAACAAAAAGGAAGGTGAGAGGTTTTCTGGGTCTAGTAGGCTGGTACCGGAAATTCATACCCATTTTACTCAACACTGCACTCTAATTTTAGCATTTTTTTTTTTTTACTCAATCATAAAAAGATTCATCTTAAAAGATGTTTTAGATACATTTTTATTACTTTTTTCTTTCTTTCTTTTCTTGTTGTTGTCCCGTTTCGTTTTTTAGCCATCAGAATTATTGTCTGAAGGCCAAAAAAGATGCCCAACTAACTTAATTTACCAAATGGACCATCACGGCCTTGCCATATTGGTCTATTTGATCAACCTTTGTTATTATTTATTTATTTTAATTTATTTTCAGCTGTTACAGATAGGACAGACATGACTGGGGGATAAGAAAGAAAGGAAGAAAAGGGGAAGAGGGACAGTGAGAAAGGGCACTTAAAAAATATCTCTCAGGTCACCTGTTGAGAGAAGAAAATAAGAGAAAACAAGCAAAAAAGAGAGCAACATAATAACACAACACCATTGCAATAATCTAGCTAAGTGTAAATAACAGTAAATATTAAATACTGAATGTGATTGTGCAGCACGCAAGATTGACATCGCACAATGTGGTTTGAGGTAGCAGCCAAGAAAGGTGTAGCTTGTGTGTGTGAACACCTGTGTGGATGAGTGCTCGTCTATTCAAAAGGCTTCTCCATGTAACGATCTGCTAGAAGGTGTGGGGAGCCACAGCCCCGTCCCCCAGGGCATGAAGCAGGCATGGAGGAGATCCAGGCCCCAGACATCCAGAGGCCCCCAGAGTGCGAGCGCCCAAAGAGGACCACCGGAGGGGCAACCGTGCCACCTTCCTGGGAAGAGCTGAGGAGAGCCCCAGATGAGGGGTCACCCAACAGCCACAGAGCAGAAGCCAGAGGGGGCTGCAGTGACGTACACGCGGGCTCTGCAGGCAGCCAGCTGTGCCAGAGTGAATCGCCCCCGCAAGGGGCCCGACCGAGCCACAGGCACCAGGCCCCACAGAGCAGCCGTACCAGCAGTGAGCTGGTACAGACCTGAGCGCCCAGCCTTGGACACCAAGTATGCACCGATGTCTGAGTTCATCAACCAGGGAGTGTGGTGAGGGGAAATAGGCCTCCATACCTTGGAGGGCCTGAGATGTTCCAAGGGGGTGGAGTCTAAGACCCGAGCTGACATATAGACACAGACGAATAGGCGCACACAGACCTAAACATGCATTCCCACCCTCATGCACACATATACAAATACTCGGCGCTCATCCAACCTGGATACAGACACAAATGGACACTGTACATGTACTGTACAGCACGGCCCCTCCTGAGAACCCTCAATGTCTACATGCATTTAAAACTGAGAGGTGGGCACCGGCGCCAGAGGTGAGGTTGAATACAAAGACTGTCCTCTGGACACCGTATAACATGCCCGATCCCAAGGCCCTATATGTATGTGTTATGAGAGTGTGAGTAATGTGGATGTCTAGGTTGTGGAATAAAATCAGTCTGCTGATAAAACAGTGAGCACAGTGAGAAGATCTTCACTGAGCTGATCCATCTCATCTCATAAAATTGAGGCACAGGTGACCAGGAGGGGACAGAGGGGGAACGACCTTTTATTGCTTTTTTCTACAACAATTTCTTAGTTCAGCTGCAGTATTTGATATCCTGTAATGACTAAAATGATAATTTAAACTAATTTACATAAAAAGATTGTCTTTTAAATGTTAAGTTTATTTAACAACTTTAAAGGCTGAGCAGTGCTATTTTTAAATGAAAAACTCACAGGCTCACATGTTCCAGGATTGAATTAGTGTCTGATAACCCTCCCTCTTCCTGCTCTCTAACTCAGCACCTCCTCTCTGTCCACATGTTCCCTTGTTCCCTCCCCTTCTGATCTGCAGTTTGAAGATGGGTGCAACCAACATGTGGTGACGTATAAGAGCTGACAGATCCCATTCGCTACAGAAACCTATGTTGTTTAGATCAGAGCAGTTTCAGTTCTGAGGAAGTGAAACTCACACAGTCACTGACACTGTTGGGTGAAATGGCGCAGAAAAGTGTTCAGCTGGACCGAGAAACCTTCTCTTGTTCGATCTGTTTGGATCTACTGAAGAATCCGGTGACTATTCCCTGTGGACACAGCTACTGCATGAACTGTATTGAAAGCTTCTGGGATGAAGAGGAAAAGAAGAAAATCTACAGCTGCCCTCAGTGCAGACAGACTTTCACAGCGAGGCCTGTCCTGGTGAAAAGCACCATGTTAGCAGATTTAGTGGAGCAGCTGAAGAAGACTGGACTCCAAGCTGCTCCTGCTGATCACTGCTATGCTGGACCTGAAGATGTGGCCTGTGATGTCTGCACTGGGAGAAAAATGAAAGCCTTCAAGTCCTGTTTAGTCTGTCTGGCATCTTACTGTGAGAAACACCTTCAGACTCATTATGATTCACCTACATTCAAGAAACACAAGCTGGTGGAGCCCTCCAAGAAGCTCCAGGAGAAGATCTGCTCTCGACATGATGAGGTGATGAAGATGTTCTGCCGTACTGATCAGCAGAGTATCTGTTATCTCTGCTCTGTGGATGAACATAAAGGCCACGACACAGTCTCAGCTGCAGCAGAAAGGACTGAGAGGCAGAGAGAGCTGGAGGTGAGTCGACAAAACATCCAGCAGAGAATCCAGGACAGAGAGAAAGATGTGAAGCTGCTTCAACAGGAGGTGGAGGCCATCAATCAGTCTGCTGATCAAACAGTGGAGCACAGTGAGAAGATCTTCACTGAGCTGATCCATCTCATCCAGAAAAGAAGCTCTGATGTGAAGCAGCAGATCAGATCCCAGCAGGAAACTGAAGTGAGTCGAGTCAAAGAGCTTCAGGAGAAGCTGGAGCAGGAGATCACTGAGCTGAAGAGGAAAGATGCTGAGCTGAAGCAGCTCTCACACACAGAGGATCACATCCAGTTTCTACACAACTACCCCTCACTGTCAGCACTCAGTGAGTCTACAGACTCATCCGGCATCAATATCCGTCCTCTGAGCTACTTTGAGGATGTGACAGCAGCTGTGTCAGAGGTCAGAGATAAACTACAGGACATTCTGAGAGAGGACTGGACAAACATCTCACTGACAGTCACTGAAGTGGATGTTTCACTGTCACAACCAGAGCCAAAGACCAGAGCTGGATTCTTAAAATATTCATGTGAAATCACACTGGATCCAAACACAGCAAACACATGGCTGTTATTATCAGAGGGGAACAGAAAAGCAACATTTATGAATCAACAACAGTCTTATTCTGATCATCCAGACAGATTCACTAACAGGTGGCAGGTCCTGAGTAGAGAGAGTCTGACTGGACGTTGTTACTGGGAGGTGGAGTGGAGAGGGGGAGGAGTTGATGTAGCAGTCGCATACAAGAATATCAGCAGAAAAGGAGATGAATGTTTATTTGGACGTAATGACAAATCTTGGTCATTAGATTGTAACAACAACAGTTTTACATTTTGGTACAACAACATTGAAACTCCTGTCTCAGGTCCTCGTTCCTCCAGAGTAGGAGTGTACCTGGATCACAGAGCAGGTATTTTGTCCTTCTACAGCGTCTCTGAAACCATGACTCTCCTCCACAGAGTCCAGACCACATTCACTCAGCCGCTCTATGCTGGACTGGGGCTTTACTATAATTATGGAGACACTGCTGAGTTGATTAAAGTGAAATAGACTGAAGTCTTTCATATTGTTGTAAGTTTAAATCTGTATTTTAGTTCCCTTTTAGTTTCTCTCCATCATTATTGTGGTATTTATGTGCTGCACATAAATCAGATGTCAGTCAAACATTATGGGCAGTACCTCGACATCTTCAACATGTTGTCTTGATGTTTTTACGTTTTATAGGTGGAGCTCTTTCCTGTGTCTGTTCAGCCATGGAGACTATCAATGCTTATGGATATTTTTATTTGAAAAATTTCTCCACATGACAACATAAACTTCTCTATCTTCTAAATGTTTACTGAATATTTTTCTTAGGTATTTGTATGTTGTTGTTTCTCTTCACTGATCTTAACAGAGAAGTCTACAGACCTTCCTTTATCACACAGATTTTATTCTCATTTGTACATTTATAAAGAAAACAATTAATTACAGAGCAATAAGAAATTTTAAGAAAGTGCACTATATCATAATTTATAGTAAAGTGTATTAAAGCATCGTTAGTTAGTCACTTATTTAGTTTGGAGCTGTATCATCTGACACTGTAGAAACATTTCCTCCAGCTTCAGCACAGAATGTTAAAAACAGAACTATTAATGAGAACAAACAGTAGGAACACAGTATCAGCAAACATCATGGCTTAAAATGGAGAGTAAAAATCTAAAAAGAAATAAACAAATTAGTAAAAAGGATTTCCTGTTGACATGTTATTGGTCCTATCTTGTCTGCAGCACCTCCAGGATGCTTCTTATATGTTTCTGGTTATTTTTGCACCAATTTTAGTTTTTGTCAGTAGGAAGTTCAAGTTCAACTCAGTGTGTTTGTTTGTTTTTTTCAAACTGATGCCTGACCTTGAACACCAAACATCTGTCAATAAAGCAATGATATAAAATGCTTATATTAGTACTGAAAAACTGCATATCCACTTTACAAATATAAATAATGATATAAATCCACAGCTGAACTGGAGGAGCAGCTGATCTAGTTCACTCATGTGTTTCTGGACTAAGAGTTGGAGCAAATACCTTATGATTCAGTGATGTTTGTTTTTGTTAAATATTTTGTAGATCCAAGAGTGAGTTTGACTCATGATGATGATGTTCCGAATTAAACAAAGTTGGTCACAAATTCTTCAAAGCTGTTTATTAAGAATATATTCACTTGGACTCATGAGACAGGCTTGTGATCCAAGGGAGCCATCAACTGGACAATTACTGACATGACAACAAAAAAGCTAAGTACAGAGGGGGGAACAGAGGTGAAAATACTTGCTTTAAAGGATTGTAATGTTTCCTTTTAAAATAAGTCTCTAAGGTCAGACAAAGGGACAGAAACTCATAGCTTTCTACCAGCCCAATGACAAAACTATAAGTTGTTTTTTAACATCTACTTTTTCATCTATTTGGCAGTCACAGTGAAAAGTATAAACATTGGCACGCTTTGTCTTGTGATTCTGCTGTTCGTAAAAAATGACCATGCGCAAAGTACCAGACTTTAAGGCTTTGACTTGATGCCAATGGCCTGAGGAGGACAGTATTACCCTTGGACATGTGTAGTCTGCCGTCTACTCAATAGAAGAAGAAGAAGCGCGGAAATGGCACAACTGTCTTCAGTTTCTGGGAGAGTTTAACAATGAGAGACTGATGATGCAGAAGAAATCTCCGTGGTTAAAAACATTAAAAACAGTCGTCCAGGATGATGAGATCCGCCACTGGCTCAGACTGCTGTATATCAGCCGGAGACCCGAGATGAAGTCACGCAGCAGGTATGTAAAACTGTGATGTTCTCAATGAACTAACACAGGAACGATCTGAGCTCAGTCTGTAAGCTAACAGGCTAAAATCAGAGAGCAGCTAATCAAACAAGTGCGTCCGTTTTTTTTAAAGGTCAACTTTTAACAATAGACTTTCATGAGACACATCAAAACCAAACAGGGAGGGAAAGCTTCGGTTTTCTGCACTGTGCCACAGTTCGCTGTCTGCTTCGGTTCACGACGCCTCACTCCGGGGCTACAGACAGTTCTCTGCCGCCTGTGGTGCTCCTCACCTCCGTCTGCACCCACAGACTTCCCGAGGTGGAGGCAGGCCGGCAGGGACTTTGAGAGATGGGCTTTACTTTTAAAAATAGCCCTTAATCAGGGTCTAACTCACTAAAAGATGGCCACATGTCTCTCTCCAACTTAATCTCTTTCTTTTAAGTAATTGTTTTTCATTGAAATGAAATTAATTGTTCAATAAAATGATTACATTTATAATTGAATTCAAGTTAAATGAATCAAGGTGATTTTGACTTTGCTAGTTAACAGGAAGAGAAACAAACTTACACAGGATAAAATGAAATTTGGAGCCAGCAGAAAAAGTCAGATCACAGACAAACAGAAACATTCCTCTTTGGCTAAAATAAAATGCAGATTATTGCTCATCTGCAGTTTTAATCATGGTGAATAATTTATGATTCAGCCAAGTAAGATTCTTCTGTGTGGAGGTTTTTCCCCTGTCAAAAGGCATTGACCATTACCTTCATCTAAACATGGAATTTAAGTCATGTAGTTGCCGTTGTTTGTTTTTAAAGAGGTCATAATATTTTTGTGATGGTAGAAATTTATCTTCAAAGTAATAGTTATAAAGTGAATTAATAAGACTTTCCAACAAAGAGAGGGAGTCACATGGTGCTTCTGAAACATTTGTACAAACCTCTCTCACATATGTGAGCAACATGCTCACAGTGTACAGCCCTGCTGACTGAGGCTGCACCTTTACCTGTCTAATCTTTTTCTTTTTACTTTGTTCCTCAAGTCCCACATCAACATGAAGTGTAAGGAGGAGGAAGATCTGGCTGGCCAGCAGGTCTGGAAGCAGGAGAGGAACTTCAATCTGGACCAGGAGGACACAGATCCCCCACAGATCAAAGAGGAACAGGAGGAACTCTGCATCAGTCAAGAGGGAGAACAGCTTGTAGTGAAACACGAGGATGAAGGCATCGTCGTCTGGAGCGGGGAAGAGCGGCTCAGACAGCTGCATAACATCTGGAAACCTGAGACAGATTTACAGACCAGCGGTAAAACTGTAATCGCTTTTCTGAAGTGTTAACATTAATATTAAACCTACAGTTTGTATCAGTCAGATCTATTTAATGTGTATTCGTGAAAACATGACAGGGAGTTTTAAATGGACTGGTTCTTATATAGCGCTTTTCTACTCAATCTTGAGCACTCAAAGCGCTTTACAAAACTTGTGCATTCACCCACTCACTCCCATTCGCACAAGCACATTTTTCTTAGTGCTTTCTACCAACATTCAGACACACATTCCACAGATCAAAGAGCAACTTGAGGCAACTTGGAGTTAGTATCTTGCCCAAGGATATTTGAAATGCAGACTAGGTGAAGCCGGGAATCGAACCGATCAGTAGATGATCTGCTCTACCGCCTGAGCTACAGCCACCCCCAATAGTGAAGATTATTTTGAAAAATATCAAGATGTAGATCAGTTTCGAGATCAACTCCAAAATAGATCATCAGTCAGTCAGTAATAAGTGAGTTCTTTTTTGTTTGAAAGGTTTTTTTTACTCTTAATGTTGCTGAAAAATGTCAGAACTCAAGTTCTCATTTGCATCAGAGTGCACAAATAACTTCATTTTTACACACTTTTAATTTCACCTGCAAATGTGAGCAACATGCCCTCATTACAGACTTTAACTAAAACTTTATCTTCTCAGAAGTGTTTTTCTATAATTACATTTTTTTTATTGTTCGTTTAGAAGCAATAGTGGAGAGACCGGCTGACTGCTGCAGAAGAAATCTGCTCTGAGGTTAACAGAACGTCTGATCGTCCAGTATGAGATCAACCTTCAGCAGAGACTGCTGGATATCAGCCGGAAACCCGAGATAAAGTTACGCATAACAGGTAAAACTGCGATGGTCTCAGTGGACTAACACAAGAATACAACTCATGTAGGACCTGATCAGAGCTCAGCTTGTAGGCTAACATACTGAAATCAGGGAGCGGCTAATCACACAAGTGCGTCTCTTTTTTACGGTAAACTTTTAGCATTAAACAAACCTTGAGACCGAGAGAAAGTGCCTTTATAGAAGATTTATTTAGAAGATTAAGATAAAGGAGGCAGGGAGGGAAAGCTTCTGTTTTCTGCACTGTGCCACAGTTCGCTGTCTGCTTCGGCTCTCTGACCCTCACTCCGGGGCTACAGACAGTTCTCTGCCGCCTGTGGTGCTCCTCACCTCCGTCTGCACCCACAGGCTTCCCGAGGTGGAGGCAGGCCGGCAGGGACTTTGAGAGATGGGCTTTACTTTCAAAAATACCCCTTAATCAGGGTCTAACCCTACAAGACCATCGTGCCTCCCCCACCATCCTCACCTCATGTTAAAATGTATATTTTTCAACTGAATTATATTTGGGTTCAAGAAAATGAAGTTTTTAAAATAACTTTGTAATGTTCTAATAAACAGTCTTAACTCGAACTAAATCAGCTCAAATCTCACAGATGTCAGTGTTATTCACAAAGCATGGAAACATAGTTGTTAGTTTTGAATGCAGCCACAGCAGGCAAACTATGGCTGCATGCTCCAAAGAACAGGAGCACAGTAACTGAACACACTCTTAGCACACTTACATCTGATTTTGGGAACAGTTAACAGATCTGAACCTGATGACCTGAGAGGTTTAACTGGGTCAAAGGTCGAGAGCCAATTGAGAACTGTCCAGTTAAACCAACTAAATGATGAAACCTTTGATTTAAAATGTCATGATCAACAGTATCAAAGGCAGCAATGAGATCAAATAGAACTAAGACTGAAACTCTGAGTCCCTAATAATCTTCAGATCACTGATGACTTTAGTTGGGTTGATTCTGTGCAATGACTGGCTGTGAAACCTGACTGGTACTTATCTGCTATGGCACTGTGAGATTTTCAGTTTAATCTACAACAATGACAAACATTTACTTGCAGCGTGAAGCTGGCAGCAGCTACCTGAATGATTTGTACTCTGAACTTTCCTAATAAGAGTATCAGAGCTCGAGAGTAACTTACACTTTCATTTTTCACATTTGTACAGTTTAAATTTCACTCACATATGAGGACATGCTCAGAGTGGACTATATTTGCTCAGATGTGTTTTCCTGTCATCACATTATTAACCTTTTTCCTCAGTGACCCTTTGTTCCTCAAGATCTCCCCCTAACATGAAGTGTGAGGAAGAGGAGGGCCTGTATGACCAGCAGGTCTCCAACCAGGAGAGGAACTCCAGTCTGGACCAGGAGGGCCCAGATCCTCCACAGATCAAAGAGGAAGAGGAGGAACTCTGCATCAGCGATGACGTAGAAAAGATTGTACTCAAACAGGAGGATGAAGGCCTCATCTGGACTGAAGAAGAGCAGCTCAGACAGCTGGATAACATCTGGAAACCTGAAATGAACTTACACAGCAGGGGTATGTAAAACCGTAATGGTCTTACCTAAAAATTAATATGACTTTAATTCATTCAATAAAGATATTTTGGAAACACATCAGAGTTCTTCAAGGCCAGTGTTTAAATAAACTCAGCTGATTGTTAGTCGAGGTTTTCTGAGAGCTTCGCTGCTTTTTATCCCCATATTTTAATCCTACTTTTAAATTTCCCCTTCTGTCTGATGTTTGTCTTATCATTTACATAAACATCTTTCCAACAGTAATTGGTGGACAAACTGTGATTGGTGCATAGAAATTTACTAACGTGTTAGAAGTGAGTGCATGAAATCTTATTTTAACAGTTTCCAGGTCTGGGTAAATGATATGATGATATTTCTGATGATATTTTGATTAAACTCTGTTGTAGAGTTGGAAATGGACAGCTGTAGACACCACTGCCGAGTAGTCATTCTTGTTATACTTCTATATTTATCTAAGACAAGTAATTTTGTCCATTTGTCACCTCAGCTTTCCCACAACAGCATGAATGTGAGGAGGAACTGGTTTTTGGGGACCAGGAGAGAAACTTCAGCCTCGACCAGGAGGATCCGGAGCTTCCACACATAAAAGAGGAAGAGGAGGAACCTTGCACCAGTCAGGACGTAGATCAGCTTGTAGTGAAGCAGGAGACTGAAGGCATTATTATCTTCATGGTGGCTCCTACTTATGAGGAAAGTGAGCCAGAGCTGGACAGTGAACATCTCCTTTCTTCCAGCTCTCCTGAACCAGAGAGCAGAGATCAGCAAGACAACTTTCCTGTGTCAGAGAGTCAGCGTAAAACTGACACAAGTAAAAAGTTTGTGAAATGTGAGATTTGTGGAAAAACCTTTGAGTACAGATCCAAACTAACGAGACATATGAGGGTTCACACAGGTGAGAAGCCACATTCTTGCAGCACCTGCGGAAAAAGATTCAGCCTGATGATAAACTTGAAAACTCACATGAGAATCCACACAGGTGAAAAGCTTCATTCAGAGGATACAGTTACAAAGACACATGAGGATTCACACTAGTTAAAAGTGGGAGAACTGTCAGATGAAGCAGTCCACTGAGAAGCCAGATCAGAGCACATCAGATGACCTCCTTCCTTAAAAAACTCTGTATTGTTTATTGTATGTAGGGGTGGGAGATATAGCCTCAAAATAATATTTCAAGAAACTTACATTTAAAAAAAATAATGTACATTTTATCAGCTCGGCAGGCAGCAGCATTTATATGTGTAAGTAAATGATGGATTTTCCATCTTTCTCTTCCAGTGAGCTGCTGTCACTGATGACAGCTTAGCTAATTCAAAGTGTGAAAATGTGGCCACCTCAAGGTGCTTGATATTGTAAGGTAAAGACCCAACAATAATACAATGAAAACAGAGAAAACCCAAACAGTCATATGACCCCCTATTAGCAAGCGTTTTGGCGACAGTGGGAAGGAAAAACTCCTTTTTAACAGGAAGAAACCTCCAGCAGAACCAGGCTCAGGGAGGGACCCCCATCTGCAACAAGGAAAGTTTTAAGTCTAATCTTAAAAGCTGAAGGCTCTGCCTCCCATTCTACCTTTAAATACTCTATGAACAACATTATAGTGCAATGTTAGTGACACGGCATACATGAAATATGAGCACATAAGTATCCTCAGGGGTGTTTTTCCTGGAAGTTTTAAGAAAAGTGTATTACAAGTGCTTACACTCTAGCTTAATATCCAAAATAACCTTGTAATGCGGAGCCTGCACAATTCTGTCATATAAGCAGAGGTGGAAAGTAACGAATTACATTTACTTGCGTTACTGTAATTGAGTAGTTTTTTTGTGTATTTGTACTTTTTAAAGTCATTTTTCAAGTCTGTAATTTTACTTTTACTTAAGTATATTTTTTAAAAAGTATTGTAGTTCGCTACGTTTTCAATCACACCCGTTACTGAGTAAATTAAAAAAACCATTGCACTTCGGAAATACTGCAGGGAATGATGGGTAGTAGAACAAATTGGCGCTAAGGTCACGTTAAAGATGGAGTCTGACATCGGTGTTATGGATCCAGTGAAAAAAGAAGCCCCGTCGAATTCTGCTGACCCTGAACTCGAAGAAACGGATGTGAACCCCTGGCCGTATTTAAGGGACCATTTCGGCTTCAAGTGCAAGAAAGGCAACAGCTTTATTATGCAGTGTAAGCTGTGTTTGCCCAGAGAGACCGAGTTAGCAGCTTTTAAAAATTCCACATCAAACCTGCGCAAGCATGTGGAGGTAAGTTAAATACAACTCGTACCGTTATGGTAGCAAAAAGGCTGTGTTCAAATTAATCACATTAAGTTAAGACATCTGTGAAGAACACAGATAACGTTGGTTGGTACTAGCAACTTGCTGTAATCGGGCACGTTGTTGTCCACGCAACTTACATTTTTTTTACTGGGTTGGTAAATTGCCAAAAGAAAATGTGTTTACCTACGTTTTTCCTGTTTGTTAATAATAAGAATTTATTTAAAAAAAGAGTTAAATTAAAGACAGAAGCGGCTACTTTCTTACTTAACCCACATATGTTCACACTGCAGGCAAAAGAATAACAGAGCGCTCACTTACCTTAGATTAGTCAAAGACAGCTGACTTCTGTTACTTGTTAATTAGCACTTGCAACCTCCCGTTAACTAGCCTGTTACTGTCCAATAAAAAAAACCCCACGAGGTATATTGGTATAATTTACCAGCGGTAGCTATGTAATGCATTGATGTCTTATTAGGGACATCAAAAAACTTTCTCTCAAACTTAACACTGGCCTGCCTGCCTCAGCTGCCTTCGAGCGTCTCTTTAGCTGTGCTGGACTACTGTTCACTGCAAAGTGAGCAAGGATGAACTCTACTAACTCTGAAAATCAACTGCTCCTCAAAATTAACAGGAAGTTCAGAGAGTAACACTCTAGGATGGATACAAAGGAACTTTAATCTAGAGGTACAGTAGGGCAGGGCCAAGTTTAAAAAATTCAAAAACATTTTTAAAGCAGCTGCCGTTCAGTTCAGTACTTGTTCTCTTATTTGACAGTTTAGAACACATTCTCATGTGAAAGAATGATATGGTTTTGTATTGAAAACACTGTGATACCTGACGGTTTGGTTTGGTTGATTGGTTTGGTGACCATTATCCATTTTCATGTATAGACTTGCAGTTTAACTGCCACTGCACTTTAATTTGTAAAGTTTTTCTTTTCACTAAAAAAGAACTACTTTGAGATTTATATCCCACTGTCCTTTTTTGCACTACTCAGAAGCGGCTGTCCTCCTGCTGACAGAAAAGTAACTATGTAACTTTTACTCTGAGTACATTTTAAATGAGCTACTTTTTACTTTTACTTGAGTACATTTTTAGACAGGTAATTTTACTTGTACTTGAGTAAAATTTCAGCAAAGTAATAGTACTTTTACTTGAGTAAAATATTTTAGTACTCTTTCCACCTCTGCATATAAGGAAAAGAAATTCTACCTGGTTTGTTTCATCTTGGGTCGAGCTTTTTAACCTCCTGCTTTTCCACCGTGTAGCACATCAGTAATTTCCATCCACTGACTGCTCTTGCTGTTATATGAAATGTAACTCGCGAGTGCTCCAGTGATGCATGGTTGAATCATTTGTTTACCTTTGGGTCGCACATCACTGCTGCTAGTATCTCCTGCTCACGTGCCTTCACAGCCCGGTTGTACTCAAGTGTGTTTTTGCTTAAAGTGTTGTAACAGGTTTGCTTTTTTCACTTTCAGTGGGAAAAGTTTTCTTGCATATTTTGCGAACATTCAGCTACCAAACTGTGACTGGAGCCCGACATATGGCTCTGGCTGTGAGACATGACTGGGGTTGACTCATTGGGGTGAATGCAAACACATGATGTTCCTCTAAACACACTTTTTTGTAAACATTTATACCAGTATTATTGCAGATCATATGATATGTCACAGCCCTAATTCTGTTTGTTGCATATTCCATTAAAACCTGTAATGAAGATGAAACACGTATTTACATTCATTTGATGTGATATTTGTATCGTGTTGAGCTGTGGAGGTGACAAAAAAGTTGCTGAGATGTTTTATTTTTTTGTTTAGTGGAGAGGTTTTACTCCACAGAGTCAAAGCTGGAAAGAAACACACATGAGACCAAACATTTTGTGATTTAATCTTGATTTTCATGAAGACTGAATTTCAGCATGTGCTCATCCTGTTGATTCGTATGTTGGTGTTGGTTATGTGTCTTAAAAGTGAAATAAAGATTTCTTTAAAACTTCTTGTGGCTATTTTTTTAAGGCACAATCTTTACAACATGAAACAACGTCTGTGAAGCACATTTTGTACAGTGGGCAGGGAGACTTGCCCATCACTGTGGTGGTGGGGTGGATGAGATTTGCCTGCGGTCACTTAAGGCTCTGTATGTTGTGGGTCTGTCCTGGTTGTCCTGCTCAAACATTGTATGGAAGTTGAGGTCAGTGCCTTCAGACCGGCCAACTATGGTGGTAATCATGGTTCCCTGTTTTATGAAGGGAGTGTAGAGGGTATGTTTGCACTTCAGGCCTCCCTAGGAAGGTCTATATCTGTAGTCACTTTCACTGTTTTCTTATTGCTGTTTCAAATTGTTGTTTCTGTTTGTAGCCTTTTTATTGAAGGATTTTGGTTTATATTATTAATATGTGCATTTGTTGTTATTAATAATATTTGCTTCACTCTCCATTTGATGTGTTTTTGGTATGTTTTACTTTTAATTGTTCTATGATTATGTTTATGTGTGGTTTATAATTATATTTAAGTTCTGGGTTTTTTTTATGAATAAAAGTGACTTAACTTGTCAGAGATATGAGACTTTGGGCATTTCCCCTTCTGTCTTATTCTCAGTGTCTTGTCTCCATGTTTATTTACCTCTGTGTTGCTATCTTTGTGTCTCTGTCTCTTTCTCTTCCCCTGTTCAGTGGGATTTAAGACTTCCAACAAATAATTTCAAAGGGTCAATTAAATTTTAATAAAACCATTTTACTCAACACTGCACTCGAATTTTAGCATTTTTTTTTACTCAGTCATAAAAAGATTCATCTTAAAATATGTTTTAGATACATTTTTATTACTTTTTTCTTTCTTTCTTTTCTTGTTGTTGTCCCGTTTCGTTTTTTAGCCATCAGAATTATTGTCTGAAGGCCAATAATGGTCCATTTGATCAACCTTTGTTATTATTTATTTATTTTAATTTATTTTCAGTTGTTACAGATAGGACAGACATGACTGGGGGATAGGAAGGAAGGAAGGAAGGAAGAAAAGGGGAAGAGGGACAGTGAGAAAGGGCACTTAAAAAATATCTCCCAGGTCACCTGTTGAGAGAAGAAAATAAGAGAAAACAAGCAAAAAAGAGAGCAACATAATAACACAACACCATTGCAATAATCTAGCTAAGTGTAAATAACAGTAAATATTAAATACTGAATGTGATTGTGCAGCACGCAAGATTGACATCGCATAATGTGGTTTGAGGTAGCAGCCAAGAAAGGTGTAGCTTGTGTGTGTGAACACCTGTGTGGATGAGTGCTCGTCTATTCAAAAGGCTTCTCAATGTAACGATCTGCTGGTGTGGGGAGCCATAGCCTCGTCCCCCAGGGCATGAAGCAGGCATGGAGGAGATCCAGGCCCCAGACATCCAGAGGCCCCCAGAGTGCGAGCGCCCAAAGAGGACCACCGGAGGGGCAACCGTGCCACCTTCCTGGGAAGAGCTGAGGAGAGCCCCAGATGAGGGGTCACCCAACAGCCACAGAGCAGAAGCCAGAGGGGGCTGCAGTGACGTACACGCGGGCTCTGCCGGCAGCCAGCTGTGCCAGAGTGAATCGAGCCCCCGCAAGGGGCCCGACCGAGCCACAGGCACCAGGCCCCACCAAGCAGCCGTACCGGGGAGTGAGCTGGTACAGACCTGAGCGTCCAGCCCTGGACACCAAGAACGCACCGATGTCTGAGGGCATCAGCCACCAGCAGGGAGTGTGGTGAGGGGAAATAAGCCTCCATACCTTGGAGGGCCTGAGATGTTCCAAGGGGGTGGAGTGTAAGACCCGAGCTGACATATAGACACAGACGAATAGGCGCACACAGACCTAAACATGCATTCCCACCCTCATGCACACATATACAAATACTCGGCGCTCATCCAACCTGGATACAGACACAAATGGACACTGTACATGTACTGTACAGCACGGCCCCTCCTGAGAACCCTCAATGTCTACATGCATTTAAAACTGAGAGGTGGGCACCGGCGCCAGAGGTGAGGTTGAATACAAAGACTGTCCTCTGGACACCGTATAACATGCCCGATCCCAAGGCCCTATATGTATGTGTTATGAGAGTGTGAGTAATGTGGATGTCTAGGTTGTGGAATAAAATCAGTCTGCTGATAAAACAGTGAGCACAGTGAGAAGATCTTCACTGAGCTGATCCATCTCATCTCATAAAATTGAGGCACAGGTGACCAGGAGGGGACAGAGGGGGAACGACCTTTTATTGCTTTTTTCTACAACAATTTCTTAGTTCAGCTGCAGTATTTGATATCCTGTAATGACTAAAATGATAATTTAAACTAATTTACATAAAAAGATTGTCTTTTAAATGTTACGTTTATTTAACAACTTTAAAGGCTGAGCAGTGCTATTTTTAAATGAAAAACTCACAGGCTCACATGTTCCAGGATTGAATTAGTGTCTGATAACCCTCCCTCTTCCTGCTCTCTAACTCAGCACCTCCTCTCTGTCCACATGTTCCCTTGTTCCCTCCCCTTCTGATCTGCAGTTTGAAGATGGGTGCAACCAACATGTGGTGACGTATAAGAGCTGACAGATCCCATTCGCTACAGAAACCTATGTTGTTTAGATCAGAGCAGTTTCAGTTCTGAGGAAGTGAAACTCACACAGTCACTGACACTGTTGGGTGAAATGGCGCAGAAAAGTGTTCAGCTGGACCGAGAAACCTTCTCTTGTTCGATCTGTTTGGATCTACTGAAGAATCCGGTGACTATTCCCTGTGGACACAGCTACTGCATGAACTGTATTGAAAGCTTCTGGGATGAAGAGGAAAAGAAGAAAATCTACAGCTGCCCTCAGTGCAGACAGACTTTCACAGCGAGGCCTGTCCTGGTGAAAAGCACCATGTTAGCAGTTTTAGTGGAGCAGCTGAAGAAGACTGGACTCCAAGCTGCTCCTGCTGATCACTGCTATGCTGGACCTGAAGATGTGGCCTGTGATGTCTGCACTGGAAGAAAAATGAAAGCCTTCAAGTCCTGTTTAGTCTGTCTGGCATCTTACTGTGAGAAACACCTTCAGACTCATTATGATTCACCTACATTCAAGAAACACAAGCTGGTGGAGCCCTCCAAGAAGCTCCAGGAGAACATCTGCTCTCGTCATGATGAGGTGATGAAGATGTTCTGCCGTACTGATCAGCAGAGTATCTGTTATCTCTGCCCTGTGGATGAACATAAAGGCCACGACACAGTCTCAGCTGCAGCAGAAAGGACTGAGAGGCAGAGAGAGCTGGAGGTGAGTCGACAAAACATCCAGCAGAGAATCCAGGACAGAGAGAAAGATGTGAAGCTGCTTCAACAGGAGGTGGAGGCCATCAATCAGTCTGCTGATCAAACAGTGGAGCACAGTGAGAAGATCTTCACTGAGCTGATCCATCTCATCCAGAAAAGAAGCTCTGATGTGAAGCAGCAGATCAGATCCCAGCAGGAAACTGAAGTGAGTCGAGTCAAAGAGCTTCAGGAGAAGCTGGAGCAGGAGATCACTGAGCTGAAGAGGAAAGATGCTGAGCTGAAGCAGCTCTCACACACAGAGGATCACATCCAGTTTCTACACAACTACCCCTCACTGTCAGCACTCAGTGAGTCTACAGACTCATCCAGCATCAATATCCGTCCTCTGAGCTACTTTGAGGATGTGACAGCAGCTGTGTCAGAGGTCAGAGATAAACTACAGGACATTCTGAGAGAGGAATGGACAAACATCTCACTGACAGTCACTGAAGTGGATGTTTCACTGTCACAACCAGAGCCAAAGACCAGAGCTGGATTCTTAAAATATTCATGTGAAATCACACTGGATCCAAACACAGCAAACACACAGCTGTTATTATCAGAGGGGAACAGAAAAGCAAAATTTATGAAACAAAAACAGTCTTATTCTGATCATCCAGACAGATTCAATGGATGGCAGCAGGTCCTGAGTAGAGAAAGTCTGACTGGACGTTGTTACTGGGAGGTGGAGTGGAGAGGGAGACTTTATGTAGCAGTCGCATACAAGAATATCAGCAGAAAAGGAGATGAATGTTTATTTGGACATAATGACAAATCTTGGTCATTATATTGTTACAACAACAGTTTTATATTTCGGTACAACAACATTGAAACTCCTGTCTCAGGTCCTCGTTCCTCCAGAGTAGGAGTGTACCTGGATCACAGAGCAGGTATTTTGTCCTTCTACAGCGTCTCTGAAACCATGACTCTCCTCCACAGAGTCCAGACCACATTCACTCAGCCGCTCTATGCTGGACTGAGGCTTTACTATGATTATGGAGCCACTGCTGAGTTGATTAAAGTGAAATAGACTGAAGTCTTTCATATTGTTGTAAGTTTAAATCTGTATTTTAGTTCCCTTTTAGTTTCTCTCCATCATTATTGTGGTATTTATGTGCTGCACATAAATCAGATGTCAGTCAAACATTATGGGCAGTACCTCGACATCTTCAACATGTTGTCTTGATGTTTTTACGTTTTATAGGTGGAGCTCTTTCCTGTGTCTGTTCAGCCATGGAGACTATCAATGCTTATGGATATTTTTATTTGAAAAATTTCTCCACATGACAACATAAACTTCTCTATCTTCTAAATGTTTACTGAATATTTTTCTTAGGTATTTGTATGTTGTTGTTTCTCTTCACTGATCTTAACAGAGAAGTCTACAGACCTTCCTTTATCACACAGATTTTATTCTCATTTGTACATTTATAAAGAAAACAATTAATTACAGAGCAATAAGAAATTTTAAGAAAGTGCACTATATCATAATTTATAGTAAAGTGTATTAAAGCATCGTTAGTTAGTCACTTATTTAGTTTGGAGCTGTATCATCTGACACTGTAGAAACATTTCCTCCAGCTTCAGCACAGAATGTTAAAAACAGAACTATTAATGAGAACAAACAGTAGGAACACAGTATCAGCAAACATCATGGCTTAAAATGGAGAGTAAAAATCTAAAAAGAAATAAACAAATTAGTAAAAAGGATTTCCTGTTGACATGTTATTGGTCCTATCTTGTCTGCAGCACCTCCAGGATGCTTCTTATATGTTTCTGGTTATTTTTGCACCAATTTTAGTTTTTGTCAGTAGGAAGTTCAAGTTCAACTCAGTGTGTTTGTTTGTTTTTTTCAAACTGATACCTGACCTTGAACACCAAACATCTGTCAATAAAGCAATGATATAAAATGCTTATATTAGTACTGAAAAACTGCATATCCACTTTACAAATATAAATAATGATATAAATCCACAGCTGAACTGGAGGAGCAGCTGATCTAGTTCACTCATGTGTTTCTGGACTAAGAGTTGGAGCAAATACCTTATGATTCAGTGATGTTTGTTTTTGTTAAATATTTTGTAGATCCAAGAGTGAGTTTGACTCATGATGATGATGTTCCGAATTAAACAAAGTTGGTCACAAATTCTTCAAAGCTGTTTATTAAGAATATATTCACTTGGACTCATGAGACAGGCTTGTGATCCAAGGGAGCCATCAACTGGACAATTACTGACATGACAACAAAAAAGCTAAGTACAGAGGGGGGAACAGAGGTGAAAATACTTGCTTTAAAGGATTGTAATGTTTCCTTTTAAAATAAGTCTCTAAGGTCAGACAAAGGGACAGAAACTCATAGCTTTCTACCAGCCCAATGACAAAACTATAAGTTGTTTTTTAACATCTACTTTTTCATCTATTTGGCAGTCACAGTGAAAAGTATAAACATTGGCACGCTTTGTCTTGTGATTCTGCTGTTCGTAAAAAATGACCATGCGCAAAGTACCAGACTTTAAGGCTTTGACTTGATGCCAATGGCCTGAGGAGGACAGTATTACCCTTGGACATGTGTAGTCTGCCGTCTACTCAATAGAAGAAGAAGAAGCGCGGAAATGGCACAACTGTCTTCAGTTTCTGGGAGAGTTTAACAATGAGAGACTGATGATGCAGAAGAAATCTCCGTGGTTAAAAACATTAAAAACAGTCGTCCAGGATGATGAGATCCGCCACTGGCTCAGACTGCTGTATATCAGCCGGAGACCCGAGATGAAGTCACGCAGCAGGTATGTAAAACTGTGATGTTCTCAATGAACTAACACAGGAACGATCTGAGCTCAGTCTGTAAGCTAACAGGCTAAAATCAGAGAGCAGCTAATCAAACAAGTGCGTCCGTTTTTTTTAAAGGTAAACTTTTAACAATAGACTTTCATGAGACACATCAAAACCAAACAGGGAGGGAAAGCTTCGGTTTTCTGCACTGTGCCACAGTTCGCTGTCTGCTTCGGTTCACGACGCCTCACTCCGGGGCTACAGACAGTTCTCTGCCGCCTGTGGTGCTCCTCACCTCCGTCTGCACCCACAGACTTCCCGAGGTGGAGGCAGGCCGGCAGGGACTTTGAGAGATGGGCTTTACTTTTAAAAATAGCCCTTAATCAGGGTCTAACTCACTAAAAGATGGCCACATGTCTCTCTCCAACTTAATCTCTTTCTTTTAAGTAATTGTTTTTCATTGAAATGAAATTAATTGTTCAATAAAATGATTACATTTATAATTGAATTAAAGTTAAATGAATCAAGGTGATTTTGACTTTGCTAGTTAACAGGAAGAGAAACAAACTTACACAGGATCAAATGAAATTTGGAGCCAGCAGAAAAAGTCAGATCACAGACAAACAGAAACATTCCTCTTTGGCTAAAATAAAATGCAGATTATTGCTCATCTGCAGTTTTAATCATGGTGAATAATTTATGATTCAGCCAAGTAAGATTCTTCTGTGTGGAGGTTTTTCCCCTGTCAAAAGGCATTGACCATTACCTTCATCTAAACATGGAATTTAAGTCATGTAGTTGCCGTTGTTTGTTTTTAAAGAGGTCATAATATTTTTGTGATGGTAGAAATTTATCTTCAAAGTAATAGTTATAAAGTGAATTAATAAGACTTTCCAACAAAGAGAGGGAGTCACATGGTGCTTCTGAAACATTTGTACAAACCTCTCTCACATATGTGAGCAACATGCTCACAGTGTACAGCCCTGCTGACTGAGGCTGCACCTTTACCTGTCTAATCTTTTTCTTTTTACTTTGTTCCTCAAGTCCCACATCAACATGAAGTGTAAGGAGGAGGAAGATCTGGCTGGCCAGCAGGTCTGGAAGCAGGAGAGGAACTTCAATCTGGACCAGGAGGACACAGATCCCCCACAGATCAAAGAGGAACAGGAGGAACTCTGCATCAGTCAAGAGGGAGAACAGCTTGTAGTGAAACACGAGGATGAAGGCATCGTCGTCTGGAGCGGGGAAGAGCGGCTCAGACAGCTGCATAACATCTGGAAACCTGAGAAAGATTTACAGACCAGCGGTAAAACTGTAATCGCTTTTCTGAAGTGTTAACATTAATATTAAACCTACAGTTTGTATCAGTCAGATCTATTTAATGTGTATTCGTGAAAACATGACAGGGAGTTTTAAATGGACTGGTTCTTATATAGCGCTTTTCTACTCAATCTTGAGCACTCAAAACGCTTTACAAAACTTGTGCATTCACCCACTCACTCCCATTCGCACAAGCACATTTTTCTTAGTGCTTTCTACCAACATTCAGACACACATTCCACAGATCAAAGAGCAACTTGAGGCAACTTGGAGTTAGTATCTTGCCCAAGGATATTTGAAATGCAGACTAGGTGAAGCCGGGAATCGAACCGATCAGTAGATGATCTGCTCTACCGCCTGAGCTACAGCCACCCCCAATAGTGAAGATTATTTTGAAAAATATCAAGATGTAGATCAGTTTCGAGATCAACTCCAAAATAGATCATCAGTCAGTCAGTAATAAGTGAGTTCTTTTTTGTTTGAAAGGTTTTTTTTACTCTTAATGTTGCTGAAAAATGTCAGAACTCAAGTTCTCATTTGCATCAGAGTGCACAAATAACTTCATTTTTACACACTTTTAATTTCACCTGCAAATGTGAGCAACATGCCCTCATTACAGACTTTAACTAAAACTTTATCTTCTCTGAAGTGTTTTTCTATAATTACATTTTTTTTATTGTTCGTTTAGAAGCAATAGTGGAGAGACCGGCTGACTGCTGCAGAAGAAATCTGCTCTGAGGTTAACAGAACGTCTGATCGTCCAGTATGAGATCAACCTTCAGCAGAGACTGCTGGATATCAGCCGGAAACCCGAGATAAAGTTACGCATAACAGGTAAAACTGCGATGGTCTCAGTGGACTAACACAAGAATACAACTCATGTAGGACCTGATCAGAGCTCAGCTTGTAGGCTAACATACTGAAATCAGGGAGCGGCTAATCACACAAGTGCGTCTCTTTTTTACGGTAAACTTTTAGCATTAAACAAACCTTGAGACCGAGAGAAAGTGCCTTTATAGAAGATTTATTTAGAAGATTAAGATAAAGGAGGCAGGGAGGGAAAGCTTCTGTTTTCTGCACTGTGCCACAGTTCGCTGTCTGCTTCGGCTCTCTGACCCTCACTCCGGGGCTACAGACAGTCCTCTGCCGCCTGTGGTGCTCCTCACGTCCGTCTGCACCCACAGGCTTCCCGAGGTGGAGGCAGGCCGGCAGGGACTTTGAGAGATGGGCTTTACTTTCAAAAATACCCCTTAATCAGGGTCTAACCCTACAAGACCATCGTGCCTCCCCCACCATCCTCACCTCATGTTAAAATGTATATTTTTCAACTGAATTATATTTGGGTTCAAGAAAATGATGAAGTTTTTAAAATAACTTTGTAATGTTCTAATAAACAGTCTTAACTCGAACTAAATCAGCTCAAATCTCACAGATGTCAGTGTTATTCACAAAGCATGGAAACATAGTTGTTAGTTTTGAATGCAGCCACAGCAGGCAAACTATGGCTGCATGCTCCAAAGAACAGGAGCACAGTAACTGAACACACTCTTAGCACACTTACATCTGATTTTGGGAACAGTTAACAGATCTGAACCTGATGACCTGAGAGGTTTAACTGGGTCAAAGGTCGAGAGCCAATTGAGAACTGTCCAGTTAAACCAACTAAATGATGAAACCTTTGATTTAAAATGTCATGATCAACAGTATCAAAGGCAGCAATGAGATCAAATAGAACTAAGACTGAAACTCTGAGTCCCTAATAATCTTCAGATCACTGATGACTTTAGTTGGGTTGATTCTGTGCAATGACTGGCTGTGAAACCTGACTGGTACTTATCTGCTATGGCACTGTGAGATTTTCAGTTTAATCTACAACAATGACAAACATTTACTTGCAGCGTGAAGCTGGCAGCAGCTACCTGAATGATTTGTACTCTGAACTTTCCTAATAAGAGTATCAGAGCTCGAGAGTAACTTACACTTTCATTGTTCACGTTTGTACAGTTTAAATTTCACTCCCATATGAGGACATGCTCAGAGTGGACTATATTTGCTCAGATGTGTTTTCCTGTCATCACATTATTAACCTTTTTCCTCAGTGACCCTTTGTTCCTCAAGATCTCCCCCTAACATGAAGTGTGAGGAAGAGGAGGGCCTGTATGACCAGCAGGTCTCCAACCAGGAGAGGAACTCCAGTCTGGACCAGGAGGGCCCAGATCCTCCACAGATCAAAGAGGAAGAGGAGGAACTCTGCATCAGCGATGACGTAGAAAAGATTGTACTCAAACAGGAGGATGAAGGCCTCATCTGGACTGAAGAAGAGCAGCTCAGACAGCTGGATAACATCTGGAAACCTGAAATGAACTTACACAGCAGGGGTATGTAAAACCGTAATGGTCTTACCTAAAAATTAATATGACTTTAATTCATTCAATAAAGATATTTTGGAAACACATCAGAGTTCTTCAAGGCCAGTGTTTAAATAAACTCAGCTGATTGTTAGTCGAGGTTTTCTGAGAGCTTCGCTGCTTTTTATCCCCATATTTTAATCCTACTTTTAAATTTCCCCTTCTGTCTGATGTTTGTCTTATCATTTACATAAACATCTTTCCAACAGTAATTGGTGGACAAACTGTGATTGGTGCATAGAAATTTACTAACGTGTTAGAAGTGAGTGCATGAAATCTTATTTTAACAGTTTCCAGGTCTGGGTAAATGATATGATGATATTTCTGATGATATTTTGATTAAACTCTGTTGTAGAGTTGGAAATGGACAGCTGTAGACACCACTGCCGAGTAGTCATTCTTGTTATACTTCTATATTTATCTAAGACAAGTAATTTTGTCCATTTGTCACCTCAGCTTTCCCACAACAGCATGAATGTGAGGAGGAACTGGTTTTTGGGGACCAGGAGAGAAACTTCAGCCTCGACCAGGAGGATCCGGAGCTTCCACAGATAAAAGAGGAACAGGAGGAACCTTGCACCAGTCAGGACGTAGATCAGCTTGTAGTGAAGCAGGAGACTGAAGGCATTATTATCTTCATGGTGGCTCCTACTTATGAGGAAAGTGAGCCAGAGCTGGACAGTGAACATCTCCTTTCTTCCAGCTCTCCTGAACCAGAGAGCAGAGATCAGCAAGACAACTTTCCTGTGTCAGAGAGTCAGCGTAAAACTGACACAAGTAAAAAGTTTGTGAAATGTGAGATTTGTGGAAAAACCTTTGAGTACAGATCCAAACTAACGAGACATATGAGGGTTCACACAGGTGAGAAGCCACATTCTTGCAGCACCTGCGGAAAAAGATTCAGCCTGATGATAAACTTGAAAACTCACATGAGAATCCACACAGGTGAGAAGCTTCATTCAGAGGATACAGTTACAAAGACACATGAGGATTCACACTAGTTAAAAGTGGGAGAACTGTCAGATGAAGCAGTCCACTGAGAAGCCAGATCAGAGCAGATCAGATGACCTCCTTCCTTAAAAAACTCTGTATTGTTTATTGTATGTAGGGGTGGGAGATATAGCCTCAAAATAATATTTCGAGAAACTTACATTTAAAAAAAATAATGTACATTTTATCAGCTCGGCAGGCAGCAGCATTTATATGTGTAAGTAAATGATGGATTTTCCATCTTTCTCTTCCAGTGAGCTGCTGTCACTGATGACAGCTTAGCTAATTCAAAGTGTGAAAATGTGGCCACCTCAAGGTGCTTGATATTGTAAGGTAAAGACCCAACAATAATACAATGAAAACAGAGAAAACCCAAACAGTCATATGACCCCCTATTAGCAAGCGTTTTGGCGACAGTGGGAAGGAAAAACTCCTTTTTAACAGGAAGAAACCTCCAGCAGAACCAGGCTCAGGGAGGGACCCCCATCTGCAACAAGGAAAGTTTTAAGTCTAATCTTAAAAGCTGAAGGCTCTGCCTCCCATTCTACCTTTAAATACTCTATGAACAACATTATAGTGCAATGTTAGTGACACGGCATACATGAAATATGAGCACATAAGTATCCTCAGGGGTGTTTTTCCTGGAAGTTTTAAGAAAAGTGTATTACAAGTGCTTACACTCTAGCTTAATATCCAAAATAACCTTGTAATGCGGAGCCTGCACAATTCTGTCATATAAGCAGAGGTGGAAAGTAACGAATTACATTTACTTGCGTTACTGTAATTGAGTAGTTTTTTTGTGTATTTGTACTTTTTAAAGTCATTTTTCAAGTCTGTAATTTTACTTTTACTTAAGTATATTTTTTAAAAAGTATTGTAGTTCGCTACGTTTTCAATCACACCCGTTACTGAGTAAATTAAAAAAACCATTGCACTTCGGAAATACTGCAGGGAATGATGGGTAGTAGAACAAATTGGCGCTAAGGTCACGTTAAAGATGGAGTCTGACATCGGTGTTATGGATCCAGTGAAAAAAGAAGCCCCGTCGAATTCTGCTGACCCTGAACTCGAAGAAACGGATGTGAACCCCTGGCCGTATTTAAGGGACCATTTCGGCTTCAAGTGCAAGAAAGGCAACAGCTTTATTATGCAGTGTAAGCTGTGTTTGCCCAGAGAGACCGAGTTAGCAGCTTTTAAAAATTCCACATCAAACCTGCGCAAGCATGTGGAGGTAAGTTAAATACAACTCGTACCGTTATGGTAGCAAAAAGGCTGTGTTCAAATTAATCACATTAAGTTAAGACATCTGTGAAGAACACAGATAACGTTGGTTGGTACTAGCAACTTGCTGTAATCGGGCACGTTGTTGTCCACGCAACTTACATTTTTTTTACTGGGTTGGTAAATTGCCAAAAGAAAATGTGTTTACCTACGTTTTTCCTGTTTGTTAATAATAAGAATTTATTTAAAAAAAGAGTTAAATTAAAGACAGAAGCGGCTACTTTCTTACTTAACCCACATATGTTCACACTGCAGGCAAAAGAATAACAGAGCGCTCACTTACCTTAGATTAGTCAAAGACAGCTGACTTCTGTTACTTGTTAATTAGCACTTGCAACCTCCCGTTAACTAGCCTGTTACTGTCCAATAAAAAAAACCCCACGAGGTATATTGGTATAATTTACCAGCGGTAGCTATGTAATGCATTGATGTCTTATTAGGGACATCAAAAAACTTTCTCTCAAACTTAACACTGGCCTGCCTGCCTCAGCTGCCTTCGAGCGTCTCTTTAGCTGTGCTGGACTACTGTTCACTGCAAAGTGAGCAAGGATGAACTCTACTAACTCTGAAAATCAACTGCTCCTCAAAATTAACAGGAAGTTCAGAGAGTAACACTCTAGGATGGATACAAAGGAACTTTAATCTAGAGGTACAGTAGGGCAGGGCCAAGTTTAAAAAATTCAAAAACATTTTTAAAGCAGCTGCCGTTCAGTTCAGTACTTGTTCTCTTATTTGACAGTTTAGAACACATTCTCATGTGAAAGAATGATATGGTTTTGTATTGAAAACACTGTGATACCTGACGGTTTGGTTTGGTTGATTGGTTTGGTGACCATTATCCATTTTCATGTATAGACTTGCAGTTTAACTGCCACTGCACTTTAATTTGTAAAGTTTTTCTTTTCACTAAAAAAGAACTACTTTGAGATTTATATCCCACTGTCCTTTTTTGCACTACTCAGAAGCGGCTGTCCTCCTGCTGACAGAAAAGTAACTATGTAACTTTTACTCTGAGTACATTTTAAATGAGCTACTTTTTACTTTTACTTGAGTACATTTTTAGACAGGTAATTTTACTTGTACTTGAGTAAAATTTCAGCAAAGTAATAGTACTTTTACTTGAGTAAAATATTTTAGTACTCTTTCCACCTCTGCATATAAGGAAAAGAAATTCTACCTGGTTTGTTTCATCTTGGGTCGAGCTTTTTAACCTCCTGCTTTTCCACCGTGTAGCACATCAGTAATTTCCATCCACTGACTGCTCTTGCTGTTATATGAAATGTAACTCGCGAGTGCTCCAGTGATGCATGGTTGAATCATTTGTTTACCTTTGGGTCGCACATCACTGCTGCTAGTATCTCCTGCTCACGTGCCTTCACAGCCCGGTTGTACTCAAGTGTGTTTTTGCTTAAAGTGTTGTAACAGGTTTGCTTTTTTCACTTTCAGTGGGAAAAGTTTTCTTGCATATTTTGCGAACATTCAGCTACCAAACTGTGACTGGAGCCCGACATATGGCTCTGGCTGTGAGACATGACTGGGGTTGACTCATTGGGGTGAATGCAAACACATGATGTTCCTCTAAACACACTTTTTTGTAAACATTTATACCAGTATTATTGCAGATCATATGATATGTCACAGCCCTAATTCTGTTTGTTGCATATTCCATTAAAACCTGTAATGAAGATGAAACACGTATTTACATTCATTTGATGTGATATTTGTATCGTGTTGAGCTGTGGAGGTGACAAAAAAGTTGCTGAGATGTTTTATTTTTTTGTTTAGTGGAGAGGTTTTACTCCACAGAGTCAAAGCTGGAAAGAAACACACATGAGACCAAACATTTTGTGATTTAATCTTGATTTTCATGAAGACTGAATTTCAGCATGTGCTCATCCTGTTGATTCGTATGTTGGTGTTGGTTATGTGTCTTAAAAGTGAAATAAAGATTTCTTTAAAACTTCTTGTGGCTATTTTTTTAAGGCACAATCTTTACAACATGAAACAACGTCTGTGAAGCACATTTTGTACAGTGGGCAGGGAGACTTGCCCATCACTGTGGTGGTGGGGTGGATGAGATTTGCCTGCGGTCACTTAAGGCTCTGTATGTTGTGGGTCTGTCCTGGTTGTCCTGCTCAAACATTGTATGGAAGTTGAGGTCAGTGCCTTCAGACCGGCCAACTATGGTGGTAATCATGGTTCCCTGTTTTATGAAGGGAGTGTAGAGGGTATGTTTGCACTTCAGGCCTCCCTAGGAAGGTCTATATCTGTAGTCACTTTCACTGTTTTCTTATTGCTGTTTCAAATTGTTGTTTCTGTTTGTAGCCTTTTTATTGAAGGATTTTGGTTTATATTATTAATATGTGCATTTGTTGTTATTAATAATATTTGCTTCACTCTCCATTTGATGTGTTTTTGGTATGTTTTACTTTTAATTGTTCTATGATTATGTTTATGTGTGGTTTATAATTATATTTCAGTTCTGGGTTTTTTTATGAATAAAAGTGACTTAACTTGTCAGAGATATGAGACTTTGGGCATTTCCCCTTCTGTCTTATTCTCAGTGTCTTGTCTCCATGTTTATTTACCTCTGTGTTGCTATCTTTGTGTCTCTGTCTCTTTCTCTTCCCCTGTTCAGTGGGATTTAAGACTTCCAACAAATAATTTCAAAGGGTCAATTAAATTTTAATAAAACCATTTTACTCAACACTGCACTCGAATTTTAGCATTTTTTTTTACTCAGTCATAAAAAGATTCATCTTAAAATATGTTTTAGATACATTTTTATTACTTTTTTCTTTCTTTCTTTTCTTGTTGTTGTCCCGTTTCGTTTTTTAGCCATCAGAATTATTGTCTGAAGGTCAAAAAAGATGCCCAACTAACTTAATTTACCAAATGGACCATCACGGCCTTGCCATATTGGTCCATTTGATCAACCTTTGTTATTATTTATTTATTTTAATTTATTTTCAGTTGTTACAGATAGGACAGACATGACTGGGGGATAGGAAGGAAGGAAGGAAGGAAGGAAGAAAAGGGGAAGAGGGACAGTGAGAAAGGGCACTTAAAAAATATCTCCCAGGTCACCTGTTGAGAGAAGAAAATAAGAGAAAACAAGCAAAAAAGAGAGCAACATAATAACACAACACCATTGCAATAATCTAGCTAAGTGTAAATAACAGTAAATATTAAATACTGAATGTGATTGTGCAGCACGCAAGATTGACATCGCACAATGTGGTTTGAGGTAGCAGCCAAGAAAGGTGTAGCTTGTGTGTGTGAACACCTGTGTGGATGAGTGCTCGTCTATTCAAAAGGCTTCTCCATGTAACGATCTGCTAGAAGGTGTGGGGAGCCACAGCCCCGTCCCCCAGGGCATGAAGCAGGCATGGAGGAGATCCAGGCCCCAGACATCCAGAGGCCCCCAGAGTGCGAGCGCCCAAAGAGGACCACCGGAGGGGCAACCGTGCCACCTTCCTGGGAAGAGCTGAGGAGAGCCCCAGATGAGGGGTCACCCAACAGCCACAGAGCAGAAGCCAGAGGGGGCGGAAGTGACGTACACGCGGGCTCTGCCGGCAGTCAGCTGTGCCAGAGTGAATCGAACCCCCACAAGGGGCCCGACCGAGCCACGGGCACCAGGCCCCACCAAGCAGCCGTACCGGGGAGTGAGCTGGTACAGACCTGAGCGCCCAGCCCTGGACACCAAGAACGCACCGATGTCTGAGGGCATCAGCCACCAGCAGGGAGTGTGGTGAGGGGAAATAAGCCTCCATACCTTGGAGGGCCTGAGATGTTCCAAGGGGGTGGAGTGTAAGACCCGAGCTGACATATAGACACAGACGAATAGGCGCACACAGACCTAAACATGCATTCCCACCCTCATGCACACTGTAAGGAAGAGGACTCCCTTACTGCATTTATTTATATTATATGTATAGCACTTTAGAGCACACCTTTCACTTTATTAAAAGCACCTTATCAAGCACTTTATGAGCATTGCACTTTAAGCATGGATTTGCACACAAGCAGTTTAAATATTTATTGTCTATTTATTGGGAATTTTAAAATCAGTTGGTAGCCTTATTTCAGATCCTGCACAGCTGCTCCTCGTCAAGGAATGTGGTGGTTGTCTGTCAGGAGAGAAGAATGGTGATTGAGATTGTGATTAAGGTTTACCAATAAGGAAAACTAAGGCAAATGTGTGTGTGAAATCTAGGGATAAAAGTGGTGCAAATAAGTGTTTGTAAGTTAATGATTACTCACCTTTCTTGCCTGTGTCCTCTTCAAGGTGTTTGGGCAAATGTTTCCCCGGGGGTCCAGACACCATTTAAAGGTTCTGGGAGAGACCATTGGTAAAGAGAGTGTGGTGAATCTTTTTGTGCTTGGGTTTCTGGGTTTTTATAATATTGGGTTTGGTGTAACATTAAAGTGTGAAATATTTATTAATATGTAAATGTGAAGATGTATTTATGTATTTATTTATTCTTATTGATATATTGTATACTGTGGTGGAAGGTTGGGATTTAAGAATTTACCTGAGAGTGGAATAATGGTTAAGTCTGTGACAGCTGAACATATTTAAGGCTGCCAGTTGTCATTAGAGGATGGATTTTTTGTGCTGTGAAGAAGCTCGACAAGTTAATTGTTGTAAGGAGAGCCATAGAGTAAATAAATACTTTGTTCCACTACACTTGCCTTGGTCTGTCTCACTGTGTTTCCAGCCGCTAAGGGCTGCCCTGTTACAAGTGGTGTCAGAAGTGTGTCACTCATGCCACAGTGAGAAGATGATGACAAGAGGTGGAAGAAAGCCAGGCCAAGAGGAGCAGCCTGATGAAGGAGTTGGAGCTTCATCTGAGCTAGAGGCCATGGCAGCAACAAGCCCTGAGGACAAATTGGAGGAGTTAACAGGGTTGGTGAAATCTCTTATGCGGTCTCAAGCAGCCAGAGACCAAAAGTGGGAGAAGGATTTGTCACGTCAGGAGCAAAGGTGGAAAGGCATGCAGCATCAATTTCAGCAAATCCAGCTACAAGTTAACGCTGTAACTGATAAGCCTGACCCACCAGAGGCGCCAGCGCCCCCTACAACATCTGAAGAACAAGAACTTGGATTCAATGGTGAAGACATTCCAGTGGCCAGTGGGTCCAGGTCTTTAATTGAACCAAAACTTTTCCCTCTGTCACCAGAAGATGACATTGAACATTTTCTGACTACGTTTGAAAGAATGGCAAACGTGTGTCGATGGCCCAGAGATGAGTGGGCTATTCGTCTGGTTCCCCTGTTGACAGGTAGAGCCCGCACAGCCTACATTCTTATGGATTTAACAGACTCTGAGAATTATGATAAGGTGAAAGAGGCAATTCTGGCAAAATATGAGATCACTGCTGACACCTACAGACGCCGCTTCAGATCTCTGAAAGTTGAGCCAGGTGAGACGCCACGTGAACTTTATGTAAGATTGAAAGACCTGTTTTCAAGATGGACCCTTGTGATGTCCTCCCGATTTGCATACAATGTGAGCCATCAGGGGTCAAAAGTGTCCCCACTTCATTTGACTGTTTTTTAAAGTAAAAAGTATAAATTGTCAATCAATTCAGTGTTACACCTTAGTTTTACTTAAGACCAACACATTAACACAAAATTTACTCAACATTTTACATTTTAGGGCCACCAGACCTTCTTTACAAAAAATAAACCCTGTTTTTTAGCGAAAACAAATTGAGAAAATTAAATATTTAATTGTTTAGATAATTTTGACTATCTGAATAACTAGAGAGTGCTGTATGTTGAACTTTAGTGAGAATTTTTTTTTTGAACCATTTAAATTTTTTTAATGGCAGCAAATAATCACACTGGTGGTCCTCAGGGGTCAAAAATGTCCCCACTTCATTTGACTGTTTTTTTAAAGTAAAAAGTATAAATTGTCAATCAATTCAGTGTTACACCTTAGTTTTACTTAAGACCAACACATTAACACATAATTTACTCAACATTTTACATTTTAGGGCCACCAGACCTTGTTTACAAAAAATACACCCTGTTTTTTAGCGAAAATAAAACAAGAAAATTAAATATTTAATTAAATTAAATATTTTAAAAAAAAAATTTTTTTTTAAAAATTCTCACTAAAGTTCAACATACAGAGTGCTGTATGTTGAACTTTAGTGAGAATTCTTTTTTTGAACCATTTATAAATTTTAAATGGCAGCACATAATCACACCTGTGGTCCTCAGGGCTCAAAAATGACCCCGTTTGCTTTGAAGCAACAAGTATAAAATATCATCCATCTCTGTGTTTCAAGGTTTTATTCAACTTTATTCCAACTCATTGCCTGACAGTTTTCTATATTTTGGCATGGTAGGAGGGCATGAGTCTGAGTGAAGGCAAACTTTCATGAGGACAAAGGCGTGTCCATATTTGACCCAAGTGCAGGAGGAAGCTCAGGTTTATTCCTCTGCACTGGTCCCATCATGGACAGCATTCTTTCTGCAGTTGCAGGCCAAGGGGCATATACAGTAAACAAGCTGTTACAGGTGATTGTTTTCTTTTGGAAACCTGCAATGTTAGGGACAACTCGTGTCCTGACTGCAGGACAGACGGTTTGCCATCGCACACGAGCATGTTCCATGTACAGCTGGACCTGCATCACATGCTGCCCATGTTTTTGTCTCAAAGTTCCCTGGTTTACTTGGATGTTCTGTTGGAGGGGACAGAGTCCTCTGAAGGGGACTTGGTGCTCATACAGTCACATCAGTACCAGGATCTTACATCACAGGAGGAGGAACACCCACTTGTGTTTCAAGTCAACACCAACACACATCATACACCTCAAATGGGAGCACGTTTGTGTCATGAACGACGATCATCTATTGTGTCTTTATCAAGAAATTATGTCCTTTTTGTGCTTCTATGATTAATCTTGTGTCAGCATGAAAACTTCTCTACCAGACTCAGGATGTCATAAACTGGCCGTAGCGACTCTACTGGATGCACGGCAGTAAGAATCAACACACCCACATATGCCTACAGCTGCATTCGGTCCATTTTTCTTCCTCTCTTGTTGTCCCTCCTTGTTCATCATTGAGTTGGCTGTAGAGCAGGTCATCTGCTAATTGGATGGTTGTTGGTTCAATCTCTGTGTGCTCTAGTCTGGAGTTCTTACCAAGGTGTCCTTGGGCAAGTTACTGAACCCCAACTTGGTCTCTGATGCATCCATTGGCATGTGAACGTTAAAAAGCAGAATACAAGCAGAATACACTGTGTGTAATGCTTTCAGTACTCGAGTAGAAAAGCCACTGAAGGAGTATGGGACCTGGCACATGTGCTTGGACTGTGGTAGATCATCTTTCTCTGAGGCACATGAGAGAGTCAGGCATCGTCTGTCACTGGGAAGGTTAGAAGACCAGATCAGTGTTTCCTCACGTTACTGCAAATATTCCTCTGTCTCAGCTGATTCCTCTTTCCTGCTTGATTCTTTGTCTTCATCATAATTGAAATGGATGATGTGTAGTCCTCTGACACATCTTCTATTTCAGTTTCACATTCTGAAAATTCAAGAAACTTCAAGAAGCCCAGTCACTTTCTCTCCAAGCTCCTCAGACTACCATGTCCTGGATGCCTGAGAACCTACTTGAACATAGTTCAGATTCTTCATCACTTTTCTTCACTTCATAGCCTTCTTCCACTTCTGCAGGTGGCTGATGTGCTTTTTCAGAGAAAGGGTAGCATGTGCTCTAAATATTGACAATATTTTCTATATCTTCTAACCCTGGATCTTCCTGAACATTGATTCTCCCTCCTCATTATACTAGAGGACAATATGTGCTTTGTCCTACTGGTCATTGCTTTGCACAACATGGTAAAAAAAAGTATGCTCATCAAAGTATGCAAATCTCCAGTGCAATGGAGGCTTTTGAGGATACTTTCTGTGTATGTATTATTGTAGAGTCTACCTTACAATACGAAACACTTTGATGCGGCTGTTGTTGTGATTTGGCGCTGTATAAATAAAATTTCATTGAATATAGAGCACCTGCCGCCTCATTGTGCTGCCTGTTGTGGTTGTTATGACCAGTGCTTGACCCCACACATCAGTGATCCAAGATCAAAGATGTTTGAAAACAGTATGGTGTGAAAATACGGCTCTTTGCAACACTTTGTACTTTGGGGTCATTTTTGTCCACGAGGACCAACAACGTTATAAAATTCAATAAAAACCACATAAATAAATCAAATTACTTGAAACTTATTCCAATCATTCATAGTATAGTAATGAATAACTTCTGTTATTTTCAGCCCATTTGATGAATAACAAATACATTTTTGATAGCAAAAGATTTCTTTAGAGGACAAAAATGACCCGTGGACAACACAAGGGTTAAACCTGAAAAATCAACTGTAGAAGAAATATCTGAGCAGATAATTCTGGAGCAGTTTTTGAGAATGGTTAATCCAGAGCTGGAGATTTGGATACGTGAGCATGACCCGAAGACTGCAAAGGAAGCAGCTAGCCTCGCAGAGGTTTTCACTTCAGCCAGAAAAGGAAGCAAGAGCACCTACTTCAGCCGGGAGACCCACTACGCCCAACCAAGTAAGTCCATTGGGGGTGAACAGGGTTCTGGTCAAGTTCAGGCTAGAAATCTTTCTAGTTCTAGGCAGCTCCCTTCCCATAGACCTCACAATGTGAAGAAATCCTTTAAGTCTTCAGTTCAGGATATTAAATGTTATCACTGTCATAACTTTGGCCATACACAACAATTTTGCCCTGCACTTAAGTCAAAACCATCTCTTTTATGTGCAGTTCCAAGACCAGCCACAGAGCCAGTAGGAAAGAAAGCTTGTACTGTCCCTGTTTTAATTAATGGGCGTAAAGAGGAAGCTTTGCTTGACTCTGGGTGCTTTCAGACTCTTGTACACTCTAGCATAATTTCAGGAGAAAAGCTAAGTGGGGTTGGGGCTACAATAAGTTGTGTGCATGGAGACGAACACAGGTACCCCACTGCTGAGGTTTACCTGACAGTAGGAGGTCAAACCTACTTGTTAGTGGTAGCTGTTGTTCCCAGTTTGCCATATTCAGTGATACTTGGTAATGACATCCCCACTCTTTTTGATCTAATACACCAGTCAGATTATGACCCTCAAGTGAGTGCTGAGAAAGACATTCAAGGCTTAGGTGATGAATCTGGAAGCTCACTTCCTCTAGATATGACAGTTGAACCATTTAAACCCTGTCATGTAGTCACAAGAGCACAAAGTGCAAAGGAAAGGATGCAAGAACTGCCCTTTTTTGAGGAGTCTCTCGAAACGGAGCCAGGGAAGATTAGGAAGTCTAGGGCTCAGAAAAGAAGAGAAAAGTTCAAAGGCTCAGGGGAAAAAGGTACAGCATTGTTCCCTAAGCCAAATAACCAACTTGAGTTTGATGTTCCCTCAGATTTAGGTGCACTCCAAAGAAGCGACCCTACTCTAAAACCCTGGTTTGAGAAGGTAACAGAGGTAGAGGGGGCTAGTCAAGGTCAGGTAAGCTGTCTTGCAGACACTGTTTACTTGATTAAAGGAGGCATCTTGTACCAGAGAAAGGGGAAGTGCGAAGCTGTGGCACTCCCACAACAGTTCAGAGACAAAGTTACGGATTTGGGTCATTCAATTCCATGGGCAGGTCATATGGCTTTTCACAAAACACTGAATAGGATCAGCAGCCGTTTTGTTTGGCCAGGGATGTATGTCCAAGTTTCTGAGTTTTGCCGTTCCTGTGAAAAATGTCAGTTGACCTCAGGCAAAGGAGTAGCGCGAGCCCAGTTGCAACCACTGCCAATTATTGAAACACCATTTGAGAGGCTAGGCATGGATATTGTGGGCCCTTTAGAGAGGAGCTCCACAGGTCATCGCTACATATTAGTCATATGTGACTATGCAACACGGTTTCCTGAGGCCTTCCCACTCAGATCAATTAAAGCTCGTCACATTGCTAATTGTCTTCTGCAGCTTTTCTCTAGGGTAGGCATACCAAGAGAAATTCTGACGGACTGTGGAACGAACTTTCTATCCAAGTTGTTGCAGCAGGTTTATAAGTTGTTAGGGATAAAGGGACTTAAGACCACCCCGTATCACCCCCAAACGGACGGGCTAGTGGAGAGATACAACCAGACTCTCAAAAGTATGCTGTGAAAGTTTGTCTCTGACACAGGTGCTGACTGGGATCAATGGCTGCCATACCTTCTGTTCGCCTACCGGGAGGTCCCGCAGGTTTCCACTGGCTTCTCGCCTTTTGAACTTTTATACAGTCGCCAAGTGAGAGGCCCCCTGGATCTGCTTAAGGACTGCTGGGAGGAATCCAAAGCAGAGGGCGAAAACATCGCAGCCTACGTCATCACCATGAGAGAGAGGTTGGAGAAAATGGCATCATTGATGCAAGACAATATGAAAGCTGCACAAAAACATCACAAGACTTGGTATGATCAGAAGGCCAGGGATAGGGTCTTCCTTCCAGGTCAGAAAGTACTGTTATTGCTTCCCACCAGCGATAACAAGTTGCTGACAAAATGGCATGGACCATACGAGATCGTCAGACAAGTGAGTAAAGTCACTTATGAGCTGAATATGCCAGAAAGAGTTAAAAAATATCAGACATTTCACGTGAACTTGTTGAAGGAATTCCACAGCCGACAAGAGCCGGTCTATCAGTTACTGGTGCGTTCAGTTAAGGATGAGGAGGTGACTGAGAAGTTCTTTCCAACTAACATTCAAGTTTGTGCTTCAGTTGACCTCTCTCATTTGTCTCCTACTGAGCAGGCTGATATAAAACCACTCGTGGACCCACAGCTCTTTCGAGAAACACCAGGCTTCACATCACTGGTTCAGCATAAGATACGGGTGAAGGAGGATGCACCCGTTCGACAAAAGAGTTACAGAATTCCTGAACGGTTGGTGCCAGTGCTGCAGAAAGAAATAAAACTGATGTTGGACCTGGGAATCATTGAGGTGTCAAGTAGTGAGTGGTGCAGCCCGATTGTTTTGGTACCAAAGAAAGATGACACCCTGAGATTCTGTATTGATTTCAGATATTTGAATGCAGTATCCAAGTTTGATCCCTACCCAATGCCCAGGGTGGATGACCTGCTGGAGAGAGTTGGATCAGCAACGTACATTACAACACTTGATTTGTGTAAAGGATACTGGCAAGTGGCTTTGGCACCAGAAGCGAGAGAGCTGACAGCCTTCAAAACTCCTTTTGGTATGTACCAATTTAAAGTCATGCCATTTGGGCTTCAAGGTGCACCAGCGACATTCCAGCGATTAATGGACCATGTACTGAGAGATGTGTCAGCATTCTCTGCAGCATATCTGGATGACGTGGTGGTGTACAGCCAGTCCTGGGAAGAGCATGTCATTCACCTACAGAAGGTGCTACACTCCATCAGAATGGCTGGACTGACTATCAATCCCAAGAAGTGCTCCATAGCCAAGAGAGAAGTGGAGTACTTGGGCTTTGTAGTTGGCTCTGGGAAGATAAAGCCGCAGGTTGGAAAGATTGAAGCAATTCAGTCCTTCCCAGTTCCGACAACAAAAAGGAAGGTGAGAGGTTTTCTGGGTCTAGTAGGCTGGTACCGGAAATTCATACCTTCTTTTGCAGAGCGATCCACTGTACTTAATAGCCTCACAAAAGGCTCAGCCCCTAACAAAGTGCGTTGGACGGAAGACTGTGAGCGAGCATTCAGAGACCTCAAGGAAGCAGTTTGCACACATCCAGTTCTACACAGTCCAGACTTCAACAAGCCATTCATCTTGCAAACTGATGCTTCGGGAGTTGGCCTTGGTGCTGTCCTTCAGCAAGAGGTGGATGGTGAAAGAAGGCCTGTGGTGTTTCTGAGTCGGAAACTACTCGACAGGGAGACGAGGTATTCGACGGTGGAGAAAGAGTGCTTGGCCATGAAATGGGCTATTGAGGCCTTGAGGTATTATCTTCTGGGACGTCACTTCACTCTGGAGACTGATCATCGTGCCCTCCAGTGGTTGAACCGCATGAGGGATGCGAATGCCCGCATTGCAGGATGGTACCTGTCTCTGCAGCCTTATGACTTTACGGTCCAGTATAGGCCGGGGAAGTCAAATGTGGTTGCTGATTGTTTATCTAGGATGACAGAGGACTGAAGCACTTCGCGCTTAAGAGAGGGAGGAGGAAATGTAAGGAAGAGGACTCCCTTACTGCATTTATTTATATTATATGTATAGCACTTTAGAGCACACCTTTCACTTTATTAAAAGCACCTTATCAAGCAATTTATGAGCATTGCACTTTAAGCATGGATTTGCACACAAGCAGTTTAAATATTTATTGTCTATTTATTGGGAATTTTAAAATCAGTTGGTAGCCTTATTTCAGATCCTGCACAGCTGCTCCTCGTCAAGGAATGTGGTGGTTGTCTGTCAGGAGAGAAGAATGGTGATTGAGATTGTGATTAAGGTTTACCAAGAAGGAAAACTAAGGCAAATGTGTGTGTGAAATCTAGGGATAAAAGTGGTGCAAATAAGTGTTTGTAAGTTAATGATTACTCACCTTTCTTGCCTGTGTCCTCTTCAAGGTGTTTGGGCAAATGTTTCCCCGGGGGTCCAGACACCATTTAAAGGTTCCGGGAGAGACCATTGGTAAAGAGAGTGTGGTGAATCTTTTTGTGCTTGGGTTTCTGGGTTTTTATAATATTGGGTTTGGTGTAACATTAAAGTGTGAAATATTTATTAATATGTAAATGTGAAGATGTATTTATGTATTTATTTATTCTTATTGATATATTGTATACTGTGGTGGAAGGTTGGGATTTAAGAATTTACCTGAGAGTGGAATAATGGTTAAGTCTGTGACAGCTGAACATATTTAAGGCTGCCAGTTGTCATTAGAGGATGGATTTTTTGTGCTGTGAAGAAGCTCGACAAGTTAATTGTTGTAAGGAGAGCCATAGAGCAAATAAATACTTTGTTCCACTACACTTGCCTTGGTCTGTCTCACTGTGTTTCCAGCCGCTAAGGGCTGCCCTGTTACACACACATATACAAATACTCGGCGCTCATCCAACCTGGATACAGACACAAATGGACACTGTACATGTACTGTACAGCACGGCCCCTCCTGAGAACCCTCAATGTCTACATGCATTTAAAACTGAGAGGTGGGCACCGGCGCCAGAGGTGAGGTTGAATACAAAGACCGTCCTCTGGACACCGTATAACATGCCCGATCCCAAGGCCCTATATGTATGTGTTATGAGAGTGTGAGTAATGTGGATGTCTAGGTTGTGGAATAAAATCAGTCTGCTGATAAAACAGTGAGCACAGTGAGAAGATCTTCACTGAGCTGATCCATCTCATCTCATAAAATTGAGGCACAGGTGACCAGGAGGGGACAGAGGGGGAACGACCTTTTATTGCTTTTTTCTACAACAATTTCTTAGTTCAGCTGCAGTATTTGATATCCTGTAATGACTAAAATGATAATTTAAACTAATTTACATAAAAAGATTGTCTTTTAAATGTTAAGTTTATTTAACAACTTTAAAGGCTGAGCAGTGCTATTTTTAAATGAAAAACTCACAGGCTCACATGTTCCAGGATTGAATTAGTGTCTGATAACCCTCCCTCTTCCTGCTCTCTAACTCAGCACCTCCTCTCTGTCCACATGTTCCCTTGTTCCCTCCCCTTCTGATCTGCAGTTTGAAGATGGGTGCAACCAACATGTGGTGACGTATAAGAGCTGACAGATCCCATTCGCTACAGAAACCTATGTTGTTCAGATCAGAGCAGTTTCAGTTCTGAGGAAGTGAAACTCACACAGTCACTGACACTGTTGGGTGAAATGGCGCAGAAAAGTGTTCAGCTGGACCGAGAAACCTTCTCTTGTTCGATCTGTTTGGATCTACTGAAGAATCCGGTGACTATTCCCTGTGGACACAGCTACTGCATGAACTGTATTGAAAGCTTCTGGGATGAAGAGGAAAAGAAGAAAATCTACAGCTGCCCTCAGTGCCGGAGGACTTTCACAGCGAGGCCTGTCCTGGTGAAAAACACCATGTTAGCAGTTTTAGTGGAGCAGCTGAAGAAGACTGGACTCCAAGCTGCTCCTGCTGATCACTGCTATGCTGGACCTGAAGATGTGGCCTGTGATGTCTGCACGGGAAGAAAAATGAAAGCCTTCAAGTCCTGTTTAGTCTGTCTGGCATCTTACTGTGAGAAACACCTTCAGCCTCATTATGATGTGGCTCCATTAAAGAAACACAAGCTGGTGGAGCCCTCCAAGAAGCTCCAGGAGAACATCTGCTCTCGTCATGATGAGGTGATGAAGATGTTCTGCCGTACTGATCAGCAGAGTATCTGTTATCTCTGCTCTGTGGATGAACATAAAGGCCACGACACAGTCTCAGCTGCAGCAGAGAGAGCTGGAGGTGAGTCGACAAAACATCCAGCAGAGAATCCAGGACAGAGAGAAAGATGTGAAGCTGCTTCAACAGGAGGTGGAGGCCATCAATCAGTCTGCTGATCAAACAGTGGAGCACAGTGAGAAGATCTTCACTGAGCTGATCCATCTCATCCAGAAAAGAAGCTCTGATGTGAAGCAGCAGATCAGATCCCAGCAGGAAACTGAAGTGAGTCGAGTCAAAGAGCTTCAGGAGAAGCTGGAGCAGGAGATCACTGAGCTGAAGAGGAAAGATGCTGAGCTGAAGCAGCTCTCACACACAGAGGATCACATCCAGTTTCTACACAACTACCCCTCACTGTCAGCACTCAGTGAGTCTACAGACTCATCCAGCATCAATATCCGTCCTCTGAGCTACTTGGAGGATGTGACAGCAGCTGTGTCAGAGGTCAGAGATAAACTACAGGACATTCTGAGAGAGGAACGGACAAACATCTCACTGACAGTCACTGAAGTGGATGTTTTACTGTCACAACCAGAGCCAAAGACCAGAGCTGGATTCTTAAAATATTCACGTGAAATCACACTGGATCCAAACACAGCAAACACATGGCTGTTATTATCAGAGGGGAACAGAAAAGCAACATTTATGAAACAACAACAGTCTTATTCTGATCATCCAGACAGATTCACTGGATATGAGCAGGTCCTGAGTCGAGAGAGTCTGACTGGACGTTGTTACTGGGAGGTGGAGTGGAGAGGGGGAGTTTATGTAGCAGTCGCATACAAGAATATCAGCAGAAAAGGATATGAATGTTTATTTGGACATAATGACAAATCTTGGTCATTATATTGTGACAACAACAGTTATATATTTTGGTACAATGACATTAAAACTCGTGTCTCAGGTCCTCGTTCCTCCAGAGTAGGAGTGTACCTGGATCACAGAGCAGGTATTTTGTCCTTCTACAGCGTCTCTGAAACCATGACTCTCCTCCACAGAGTCCAGACCACATTCACTCAGCCGCTCTATGCTGGACTGAGGCTTTGGCGAATTGGAGCCACTGCTGAGTTGATTAAAGTGAAATAGACTGAAGTCTTTCATATTGTTGTAAGTTTAAATCTGTATTTTAGTTCCCTTTTAGTTTCTCTCCATCATTATTGTGGTATTTATGTGCTGCACATAAATCAGATGTCAGTCAAACATTATGGGCAGTACCTCGACATCTTCAACATGTTGTCTTGATGTTTTTACGTTTTATAGGTGGAGCTCTTTCCTGTGTCTGTTCAGCCATGGAGACTATCAATGCTTATGGATATTTTTATTTGAAAAATTTCTCCACATGACAACATAAACTTCTCTATCTTCTAAATGTTTACTGAATATTTTTCTTAGGTATTTGTATGTTGTTGTTTCTCTTCACTGATCTTAACAGAGAAGTCTACAGACCTTCCTTTATCACACAGATTTTATTCTCATTTGTACATTTATAAAGAAAACAATTAATTACAGAGCAATAAGAAATTTTAAGAAAGTGCACTATATCATAATTTATAGTAAAGTGTATTAAAGCATCGTTAGTTAGTCACTTATTTAGTTTGGAGCTGTATCATCTGACACTGTAGAAACATTTCCTCCAGCTTCAGCACAGAATGTTAAAAACAGAACTATTAATGAGAACAAACAGTAGGAACACAGTATCAGCAAACATCATGGCTTAAAATGGAGAGTAAAAATCTAAAAAGAAATAAACAAATTAGTAAAAAGGATTTCCTGTTGACATGTTATTGGTCCTATCTTGTCTGCAGCACCTCCAGGATGCTTCTTATATGTTTCTGGTTATTTTTGCACCAATTTTAGTTTTTGTCAGTAGGAAGTTCAAGTTCAACTCAGTGTGTTTGTTTGTTTTTTTCAAACTGATGCCTGACCTTGAACACCAAACATCTGTCAATAAAGCAATGATATAAAATGCTTATATTAGTACTGAAAAACTGCATATCCACTTTACAAATATAAATAATGATATAAATCCACAGCTGAACTGGAGGAGCAGCTGATCTAGTTCACTCATGTGTTTCTGGACTAAGAGTTGGAGCAAATACCTTATGATTCAGTGATGTTTGTTTTTGTTCAATATTTTGTAGATCCAAGAGTGAGTTTGACTCATGATGATGATGTTCCGAATTAAACAAAGTTGGTCACAAATTCTTCAAAGCTGTTTATTAAGAATATATTCACTTGGACTCATGAGACAGGCTTGTGATCCAAGGGAGCCATCAACTGGACAATTACTGACATGACAACAAAAAAGCTAAGTACAGAGGGGGGAACAGAGGTGAAAATACTTGCTTTAAAGGATTGTAATGTTTCCTTTTAAAATAAGTCTCTAAGGTCAGACAAAGGGACAGAAACTCATAGCTTTCTACCAGCCCAATGACAAAACTATAAGTTGTTTTTTAACATCTACTTTTTCATCTATTTGGCAGTCACAGTGAAAAGTATAAACATTGGCACGCTTTGTCTTGTGATTCTGCTGTTCGTAAAAAATGACCATGCGCAAAGTACCAGACTTTAAGGCTTTGACTTGATGCCAATGGCCTGAGGAGGACAGTATTACCCTTGGACATGTGTAGTCTGCCGTCTACTCAATAGAAGAAGAAGAAGCGCGGAAATGGCACAACTGTCTTCAGTTTCTGGGAGAGTTTAACAATGAGAGACTGATGATGCAGAAGAAATCTCCGTGGTTAAAAACATTAAAAACAGTCGTCCAGGATGATGAGATCCGCCACTGGCTCAGACTGCTGTATATCAGCCGGAGACCCGAGATGAAGTCACGCAGCAGGTATGTAAAACTGTGATGTTCTCAATGAACTAACACAGGAACGATCTGAGCTCAGTCTGTAAGCTAACAGGCTAAAATCAGAGAGCAGCTAATCAAACAAGTGCGTCCGTTTTTTTTAAAGGTCAACTTTTAACAATAGACTTTCATGAGACACATCAAAACCAAACAGGGAGGGAAAGCTTCGGTTTTCTGCACTGTGCCACAGTTCGCTGTCTGCTTCGGTTCACGACGCCTCACTCCGGGGCTACAGACAGTTCTCTGCCGCCTGTGGTGCTCCTCACCTCCGTCTGCACCCACAGACTTCCCGAGGTGGAGGCAGGCCGGCAGGGACTTTGAGAGATGGGCTTTACTTTTAAAAATAGCCCTTAATCAGGGTCTAACTCACTAAAAGATGGCCACATGTCTCTCTCCAACTTAATCTCTTTCTTTTAAGTAATTGTTTTTCATTGAAATGAAATTAATTGTTCAATAAAATGATTACATTTATAATTGAATTCAAGTTAAATGAATCAAGGTGATTTTGACTTTGCTAGTTAACAGGAAGAGAAACAAACTTACACAGGATAAAATGAAATTTGGACCCAGCAGAAAAAGTCAGATCACAGACAAACAGAAACATTCCTCTTTGGCTAAAATAAAATGCAGATTATTGCTCATCTGCAGTTTTAATCATGGTGAATAATTTATGATTCAGCCAAGTAAGATTCTTCTGTGTGGAGGTTTTTCCCCTGTCAAAAGGCATTGACCATTACCTTCATCTAAACATGGAATTTAAGTCATGTAGTTGCCGTTGTTTGTTTTTAAAGAGGTCATAATATTTTTGTGATGGTAGAAATTTATCTTCAAAGTAATAGTTATAAAGTGAATTAATAAGACTTTCCAACAAAGAGAGGGAGTCACATGGTGCTTCTGAAACATTTGTACAAACCTCTCTCACATATGTGAGCAACATGCTCACAGTGTACAGCCCTGCTGACTGAGGCTGCACCTTTACCTGTCTAATCTTTTTCTTTTTACTTTGTTCCTCAAGTCCCACATCAACATGAAGTGTAAGGAGGAGGAAGATCTGGCTGGCCAGCAGGTCTGGAAGCAGGAGAGGAACTTCAATCTGGACCAGGAGGACACAGATCCCCCACAGATCAAAGAGGAACAGGAGGAACTCTGCATCAGTCAAGAGGGAGAACAGCTTGTAGTGAAACACGAGGATGAAGGCATCGTCGTCTGGAGCGGGGAAGAGCGGCTCAGACAGCTGCATAACATCTGGAAACCTGAGAAAGATTTACAGACCAGCGGTAAAACTGTAATCGCTTTTCTGAAGTGTTAACATTAATATTAAACCTACAGTTTGTATCAGTCAGATCTATTTAATGTGTATTCGTGAAAACATGACAGGGAGTTTTAAATGGACTGGTTCTTATATAGCGCTTTTCTACTCAATCTTGAGCACTCAAAGCGCTTTACAAAACTTGTGCATTCACCCACTCACTCCCATTCGCACAAGCACATTTTTCTTAGTGCTTTCTACCAACATTCAGACACACATTCCACAGATCAAAGAGCAACTTGAGGCAACTTGGAGTTAGTATCTTGCCCAAGGATATTTGAAATGCAGACTAGGTGAAGCCGGGAATCGAACCGATCAGTAGATGATCTGCTCTACCGCCTGAGCTACAGCCACCCCCAATAGTGAAGATTATTTTGAAAAATATCAAGATGTAGATCAGTTTCGAGATCAACTCCAAAATAGATCATCAGTCAGTCAGTAATAAGTGAGTTCTTTTTTGTTTGAAAGGTTTTTTTTACTCTTAATGTTGCTGAAAAATGTCAGAACTCAAGTTCTCATTTGCATCAGAGTGCACAAATAACTTCATTTTTACACACTTTTAATTTCACCTGCAAATGTGAGCAACATGCCCTCATTACAGACTTTAACTAAAACTTTATCTTCTCAGAAGTGTTTTTCTATAATTACATTTTTTTTATTGTTCGTTTAGAAGCAATAGTGGAGAGACCGGCTGACTGCTGCAGAAGAAATCTGCTCTGAGGTTAACAGAACGTCTGATCGTCCAGTATGAGATCAACCTTCAGCAGAGACTGCTGGATATCAGCCGGAAACCCGAGATAAAGTTACGCATAACAGGTAAAACTGCGATGGTCTCAGTGGACTAACACAAGAATACAACTCATGTAGGACCTGATCAGAGCTCAGCTTGTAGGCTAACATACTGAAATCAGGGAGCGGCTAATCACACAAGTGCGTCTCTTTTTTACGGTAAACTTTTAGCATTAAACAAACCTTGAGACCGAGAGAAAGTGCCTTTATAGAAGATTTATTTAGAAGATTAAGATAAAGGAGGCAGGGAGGGAAAGCTTCTGTTTTCTGCACTGTGCCACAGTTCGCTGTCTGCTTCGGCTCTCTGACCCTCACTCCGGGGCTACAGACAGTCCTCTGCCGCCTGTGGTGCTCCTCACGTCCGTCTGCACCCACAGGCTTCCCGAGGTGGAGGCAGGCCGGCAGGGACTTTGAGAGATGGGCTTTACTTTCAAAAATACCCCTTAATCAGGGTCTAACCCTACAAGACCATCGTGCCTCCCCCACCATCCTCACCTCATTTTAAAATGTATATTTTTCAACTGAATTATATTTGGGTTCAAGAAAATGATGAAGTTTTTAAAATAACTTTGTAATGTTCTAATAAACAGTCTTAACTCGAACTAAATCAGCTCAAATCTCACAGATGTCAGTGTTATTCACAAAGCATGGAAACATAGTTGTTAGTTTTGAATGCAGCCACAGCAGGCAAACTATGGCTGCATGCTCCAAAGAACAGGAGCACAGTAACTGAACACACTCTTAGCACACTTACATCTGATTTTGGGAACAGTTAACAGATCTGAACCTGATGACCTGAGAGGTTTAACTGGGTCAAAGGTCGAGAGCCAATTGAGAACTGTCCAGTTAAACCAACTAAATGATGAAACCTTTGATTTAAAATGTCATGATCAACAGTATCAAAGGCAGCAATGAGATCAAATAGAACTAAGACTGAAACTCTGAGTCCCTAATAATCTTCAGATCACTGATGACTTTAGTTGGGTTGATTCTGTGCAATGACTGGCTGTGAAACCTGACTGGTACTTATCTGCTATGGCACTGTGAGATTTTCAGTTTAATCTACAACAATGACAAACATTTACTTGCAGCGTGAAGCTGGCAGCAGCTACCTGAATGATTTGTACTCTGAACTTTCCTAATAAGAGTATCAGAGCTCGAGAGTAACTTACACTTTCATTTTTCACATTTGTACAGTTTAAATTTCACTCCCATATGAGGACATGCTCAGAGTGGACTATATTTGCTCAGATGTGTTTTCCTGTCATCACATTATTAACCTTTTTCCTCAGTGACCCTTTGTTCCTCAAGATCTCCCCCTAACATGAAGTGTGAGGAAGAGGAGGGCCTGTATGACCAGCAGGTCTCCAACCAGGAGAGGAACTCCAGTCTGGACCAGGAGGGCCCAGATCCTCCACAGATCAAAGAGGAAGAGGAGGAACTCTGCATCAGCGATGACGTAGAAAAGATTGTACTCAAACAGGAGGATGAAGGCCTCATCTGGACTGAAGAAGAGCAGCTCAGACAGCTGGATAACATCTGGAAACCTGAAATGAACTTACACAGCAGGGGTATGTAAAACCGTAATGGTCTTACCTAAAAATTAATATGACTTTAATTCATTCAATAAAGATATTTTGGAAACACATCAGAGTTCTTCAAGGCCAGTGTTTAAATAAACTCAGCTGATTGTTAGTCGAGGTTTTCTGAGAGCTTCGCTGCTTTTTATCCCCATATTTTAATCCTACTTTTAAATTTCCCCTTCTGTCTGATGTTTGTCTTATCATTTACATAAACATGTTTCCAACAGTAATTGGTGGACAAACTGTGATTGGTGCATAGAAATTTACTAACGTGTTAGAAGTGAGTGCATGAAATCTTATTTTAACAGTTTCCAGGTCTGGGTAAATGATATGATGATATTTCGGATGATATTTTGATTAAACTCTGTTGTAGAGTTGGAAATGGACAGCTGTAGACACCACTGCCGAGTAGTCATTCTTGTTATACTTCTATATTTATCTAAGACAAGTAATTTTGTCCATTTGTCACCTCAGCTTTCCCACAACAGCATGAATGTGAGGAGGAACTGGTTTTTGGGGACCAGGAGAGAAACTTCAGCCTCGACCAGGAGGATCCGGAGCTTCCACAGATAAAAGAGGAAGAGGAGGAACCTTGCACCAGTCAGGACGTAGATCAGCTTGTAGTGAAGCAGGAGACTGAAGGCATTATTATCTTCATGGTGGCTCCTACTTATGAGGAAAGTGAGCCAGAGCTGGACAGTGAACATCTCCTTTCTTCCAGCTCTCCTGAACCAGAGAGCAGAGATCAGCAAGACAACTTTCCTGTGTCAGAGAGTCAGCGTAAAACTGACACAAGTAAAAAGTTTGTGAAATGTGAGATTTGTGGAAAAACCTTTGAGTACAGATCCAAACTAACGAGACATATGAGGGTTCACACAGGTGAGAAGCCACATTCTTGCAGCACCTGCGGAAAAAGATTCAGCCTGATGATAAACTTGAAAACTCACATGAGAATCCACACAGGTGAAAAGCTTCATTCAGAGGATACAGTTACAAAGACACATGAGGATTCACACTAGTTAAAAGTGGGAGAACTGTCAGATGAAGCAGTCCACTGAGAAGCCAGATCAGAGCAGATCAGATGACCTCCTTCCTTAAAAAACTCTGTATTGTTTATTGTATGTAGGGGTGGGAGATATAGCCTCAAAATAATATTTCAAGAAACTTACATTTAAAAAAAATAATGTACATTTTATCAGCTCGGCAGGCAGCAGCATTTATATGTGTAAGTAAATGATGGATTTTCCATCTTTCTCTTCCAGTGAGCTGCTGTCACTGATGACAGCTTAGCTAATTCAAAGTGTGAAAATGTGGCCACCTCAAGGTGCTTGATATTGTAAGGTAAAGACCCAACAATAATACAATGAAAACAGAGAAAACCCAAACAGTCATATGACCCCCTATTAGCAAGCGTTTTGGCGACAGTGGGAAGGAAAAACTCCTTTTTAACAGGAAGAAACCTCCAGCAGAACCAGGCTCAGGGAGGGACCCCCATCTGCAACAAGGAAAGTTTTAAGTCTAATCTTAAAAGCTGAAGGCTCTGCCTCCCATTCTACCTTTAAATACTCTATGAACAACATTATAGTGCAATGTTAGTGACACGGCATACATGAAATATGAGCACATAAGTATCCTCAGGGGTGTTTTTCCTGGAAGTTTTAAGAAAAGTGTATTACAAGTGCTTACACTCTAGCTTAATATCCAAAATAACCTTGTAATGCGGAGCCTGCACAATTCTGTCATATAAGCAGAGGTGGAAAGTAACGAATTACATTTACTTGCGTTACTGTAATTGAGTAGTTTTTTTGTGTATTTGTACTTTTTAAAGTCATTTTTCAAGTCTGTAATTTTACTTTTACTTAAGTATATTTTTTAAAAAGTATTGTAGTTCGCTACGTTTTCAATCACACCCGTTACTGAGTAAATTAAAAAAACCATTGCGCTTCGGAAATACTGCAGGGAATGATGGGTAGTAGAACAAATTGGCGCTAAGGTCACGTTAAAGATGGAGTCTGACATCGGTGTTATGGATCCAGTGAAAAAAGAAGCCCCGTCGAATTCTGCTGACCCTGAACTCGAAGAAACGGATGTGAACCCCTGGCCGTATTTAAGGGACCATTTCGGCTTCAAGTGCAAGAAAGGCAACAGCTTTATTATGCAGTGTAAGCTGTGTTTGCCCAGAGAGACCGAGTTAGCAGCTTTTAAAAATTCCACATCAAACCTGCGCAAGCATGTGGAGGTAAGTTAAATACAACTCGTACCGTTATGGTAGCAAAAAGGCTGTGTTCAAATTAATCACATTAAGTTAAGACATCTGTGAAGAACACAGATAACGTTGGTTGGTACTAGCAACTTGCTGTAATCGGGCACGTTGTTGTCCACGCAACTTACATTTTTTTTACTGGGTTGGTAAATTGCCAAAAGAAAATGTGTTTACCTACGTTTTTCCTGTTTGTTAATAATAAGAATTTATTTAAAAAAAGAGTTAAATTAAAGACAGAAGCGGCTACTTTCTTACTTAACCCACATATGTTCACACTGCAGGCAAAAGAATAACAGAGCGCTCACTTACCTTAGATTAGTCAAAGACAGCTGACTTCTGTTACTTGTTAATTAGCACTTGCAACCTCCCGTTAACTAGCCTGTTACTGTCCAATAAAAAAAACCCACGAGGTATATTGGTATAATTTACCAGCGGTAGCTATGTAATGCATTGATGTCTTATTAGGGACATCAAAAAACTTTCTCTCAAACTTAACACTGGCCTGCCTGCCTCAGCTGCCTTCGAGCGTCTCTTTAGCTGTGCTGGACTACTGTTCACTGCAAAGTGAGCAAGGATGAACTCTACTAACTCTGAAAATCAACTGCTCCTCAAAATTAACAGGAAGTTCAGAGAGTAACACTCTAGGATGGATACAAAGGAACTTTAATCTAGAGGTACAGTAGGGCAGGGCCAAGTTTAAAAAATTCAAAAACATTTTTAAAGCAGCTGCCGTTCAGTTCAGTACTTGTTCTCTTATTTGACAGTTTAGAACACATTCTCATGTGAAAGAATGATATGGTTTTGTATTGAAAACACTGTGATACCTGACGGTTTGGTTTGGTTGATTGGTTTGGTGACCATTATCCATTTTCATGTATAGACTTGCAGTTTAACTGCCACTGCACTTTAATTTGTAAAGTTTTTCTTTTCACTAAAAAAGAACTACTTTGAGATTTATATCCCACTGTCCTTTTTTGCACTACTCAGAAGCGGCTGTCCTCCTGCTGACAGAAAAGTAACTATGTAACTTTTACTCTGAGTACATTTTAAATGAGCTACTTTTTACTTTTACTTGAGTACATTTTTAGACAGGTAATTTTACTTGTACTTGAGTAAAATTTCAGCAAAGTAATAGTACTTTTACTTGAGTAAAATATTTTAGTACTCTTTCCACCTCTGCATATAAGGAAAAGAAATTCTACCTGGTTTGTTTCATCTTGGGTCGAGCTTTTTAACCTCCTGCTTTTCCACCGTGTAGCACATCAGTAATTTCCATCCACTGACTGCTCTTGCTGTTATATGAAATGTAACTCGCGAGTGCTCCAGTGATGCATGGTTGAATCATTTGTTTACCTTTGGGTCGCACATCACTGCTGCTAGTATCTCCTGCTCACGTGCCTTCACAGCCCGGTTGTACTCAAGTGTGTTTTTGCTTAAAGTGTTGTAACAGGTTTGCTTTTTTCACTTTCAGTGGGAAAAGTTTTCTTGCATATTTTGCGAACATTCAGCTACCAAACTGTGACTGGAGCCCGACATATGGCTCTGGCTGTGAGACATGACTGGGGTTGACTCATTGGGGTGAATGCAAACACATGATGTTCCTCTAAACACACTTTTTTGTAAACATTTATACCAGTATTATTGCAGATCATATGATATGTCACAGCCCTAATTCTGTTTGTTGCATATTCCATTAAAACCTGTAATGAAGATGAAACACGTATTTACATTCATTTGATGTGATATTTGTATCGTGTTGAGCTGTGGAGGTGACAAAAAAGTTGCTGAGATGTTTTATTTTTTTGTTTAGTGGAGAGGTTTTACTCCACAGAGTCAAAGCTGGAAAGAAACACACATGAGACCAAACATTTTGTGATTTAATCTTGATTTTCATGAAGACTGAATTTCAGCATGTGCTCATCCTGTTGATTCGTATGTTGGTGTTGGTTATGTGTCTTAAAAGTGAAATAAAGATTTCCTTAAAACTTCTTGTGGCTATTTTTTTAAGGCACAATCTTTACAACATGAAACAACGTCTGTGAAGCACATTTTGTACAGTGGGCAGGGAGACTTGCCCATCACTGTGGTGGTGGGGTGGATGAGATTTGCCTGCGGTCACTTAAGGCTCTGTATGTTGTGGGTCTGTCCTGGTTGTCCTGCTCAAACATTGTATGGAAGTTGAGGTCAGTGCCTTCAGACCGGCCAACTATGGTGGTAATCATGGTCCCCTGTTTTATGAAGGGAGTGTAGAGGGTATGTTTGCACTTCAGGCCTCCCTAGGAAGGTCTATATCTGTAGTCACTTTCACTGTTTTCTTATTGCTGTTTCAAATTGTTGTTTCTGTTTGTAGCCTTTTTATTGAAGGATTTTGCTTTATATTATTAATATGTGCATTTGTTGTTATTAATAATATTTGCTTCACTCTCCATTTGATGTGTTTTTGGTATGTTTTACTTTTAATTGTTCTATGATTATGTTTATGTGTGGTTTATAATTATATTTAAGTTCTGGGTTTTTTTATGAATAAAAGTGACTTAACTTGTCAGAGATATGAGACTTTGGGCATTTCCCCTTCTGTCTTATTCTCAGTGTCTTGTCTCCATGTTTATTTACCTCTGTGTTGCTATCTTTGTGTCTCTGTCTCTTTCTCTTCCCCTGTTCAGTGGGATTTAAGACTTCCAACAAATAATTTCAAAGGGTCAATTAAATTTTAATAAAACCATTTTACTCAACACTGCACTCGAATTTTAGCATTTTTTTTTACTCAGTCATAAAAAGATTCATCTTAAAATATGTTTTAGATACATTTTTATTACTTTTTTCTTTCTTTCTTTCTTTTCTTGTTGTTGTCCCGTTTCGTTTTTTAGCCATCAGAATTATTGTCTGAAGGCCAAAAAAGATGCCCAACTAACTTAATTTACCAAATGGACCATCACGGCCTTGCCATATTGGTCCATTTGATCAACCTTTGTTATTATTTATTTATTTTAATTTATTTTCAGTTGTTACAGATAGGACAGACATGACTGGGGGATAGGAAGGAAGGAAGGAAGGAAGGAAGAAAAGGGGAAGAGGGACAGTGAGAAAGGGCACTTAAAAAATATCTCCCAGGTCACCTGTTGAGAGAAGAAAATAAGAGAAAACAAGCAAAAAAGAGAGCAACATAATAACACAACACCATTGCAATAATCTAGCTAAGTGTAAATAACAGTAAATATTAAATACTGAATGTGATTGTGCAGCACGCAAGATTGACATCGCATAATGTGGTTTGAGGTAGCAGCCAAGAAAGGTGTAGCTTGTGTGTGTGAACACCTGTGTGGATGAGTGCTCGTCTATTCAAAAGGCTTCTCCATGTAACGATCTGCTGGTGTGGGGAGCCACAGCCTCGTCCCCCAGGGCATGAAGCAGGCATGGAGGAGTTCCAGGCCCCAGACATCCAGAGGCCCCCAGAGTGCGAGCGCCCAAAGAGGACCACCGGAGGGGCAACCGTGCCACCTTCCTGGGAAGAGCTGAGGAGAACCCCAGATGAGGGGTCACCCAACAGCCACAGAGCAGAAGCCAGAGGGGGCGGCAGTGACGTACACGCGGGCTCTGCCGGCAGTCAGCTGTGCCAGAGTGAATCGAGCCCCCGCAAGGGGCCCGACCGAGCCACAGGCACCAGGCCCCACCAAGCAGCCGTACCGGGGAGTGAGCTGGTACAGACCTGAGCGTCCAGCCCTGGACACCAAGAACGCACCGATGTCTGAGGGCATCAGCCACCAGCAGGGAGTGTGGTGAGGGGAAATAAGCCTCCATACCTTGGAGGGCCTGAGATGTTCCAAGGGGGTGGAGTGTAAGACCCGAGCTGACATATAGACACAGACGAATAGGCGCACACAGACCTAAACATGCATTCCCACCCTCATGCACACATATACAAATACTCGGCGCTCATCCAACCTGGATACAGACACAAAGAGTATTTTAAACTATTCTGTAAATTCTTGGAAAGTGGTCTTTTTTGGGGGGGACCTCTGCTACTACCAGAGGTTGTCTGCACCACACCAGGGCCTGTGTTGCTAGCATAAACCAACTGAGCCTCACCAGGGCCTGTGCTGTTTTCTGAGGCCATCTCACTGCACCGAGGCCTGTGCTGCCAGCTGGATCCATTGGCACCATCCCAGGACCTGTGCTGCTGGCTGAGGCCATCTGCACCGCACCAGGGCCTAGCTGGACCCATAGGCACCACACCAGGGCCTGTTCTGCTAGCATAAACCAACTGAGCCTCACCAGGGCCTGTACTGCCGGCTGGACCCATAGGCACCACATCAGGGCCTGTGCTGCTAGCATAAACCAACTGAGCCTCACCAGGGCCTGTACTGCCGGCTGGACCCATAGGCACCACATCAGGGCCTGTGCTGCTAGCATAAACCAACTGAGCCTCACCAGGGCCTGTACTGCCGGCTGGACCCATCTGCACCACCCCAGGGCCTGTGCTGCTGGCTGGGGCCGTCTGCAGCACACCAGGGCCTTTGCTGCCGGCTGAACAAACTGCATCTGTGTTGCTAGTGCAAGACATCAGCACCACACCAAGGCCTGTGCTGCTCGAAAAGCTTATCTGCAATACATCGGGCGCTGTGCTGTTGATTGAAGCCTTCTACACCACATTGGTGAATGTGCTAGCAGAAGCCCTCTGCTAGCAAGCCACCAGGACCCGAACTTTTGGCTGGAGCCTTACTTGCCATCCTAGGTTTGTGCAGCCTATTTAATTCAGCATCAACAATCATTGTGTTTTGGATAATGGCTTTTTTAATAACTTTACTTTGCTTATTGGCCGTGGGGGACTTTTGGACTCTCAATTTTTCTAAGATGAGAACATTTAACAGTGACCCCATTCTGCGAGACATGGTTCCCAGATCTACATGCGTCACTGCTGCTATACATCCTGTACAATTTCCAATGTATTTGGAACAGGACATTAATCATTTTGAACTACAGAAAGATTTACCTCATCTTCAAAACCTTCTTGCTTTGTACAATTACAAAATTAGTTACGAAAAATCCTGCTTTGTGTCAACATTTCACACGTCAAAATCAATAAGTACAAAGCAGAGACTTCTGATCGTCTTACTACTGCTCTTATCTGGTAATGTGCAACCTAACCCAGGCCCTGAGCTGCAATGTAGCCAGACACCATCTGAATTTAAATCCTCACCTGGGCTGAAGATAGTTCATCTTAATGTGCGCAGTTTGTTACCCAAGATGGATATGATCAAGATCTGGGTTCAATCAACAGATGCAGATATTGTCCTCATTTCTGAAACTTGGTTGTCTAAATATATATCTGATGAACATGTTAGCATGGCTGGCTACAATATCTATCGCACCGATAGGTTTAAGAAAGGTGGTGGTGTTGCTGCTTATGTTAAGTCAAAATTTGATGCTACAATAGTTCTATCAGAATCAATTTGCAAACAATTGGAATTTTTGGCTCTGAATGTGAATGTTGCAAAGGGTCTTTGCATAACAGTTGCTTGTTGCTATCGACCCCCTTCTGCCTCCACAGAAGCTCTGCGTTCTTTAAACCTTTTGCTGTCCAGACTAAATTATGGGGAGCTTGTTCTAGCTGGTGACTTTAACTGGGATTGGCTCAAAACTGTTTCAGATGATTTTAAATCTTTCTGTGATTCTATCAGTCTTACCCAGCTGGTCAATTTACCCACTCGGCCGAATCTCAAAAGCCCCGAAAAGTCTACCTTGATTGACTTGATTTTGACAAATGTTCCTCATAAATTTTCATCTTTGGGTGTCTTTTGTAACGACTTAAGTGACCACTGTGTTGTTGCTGCTATTAGAAATACTAAAGTGGCCAAGTCACAACATGGTATTATTTTTAAAAGAACTCTTAAACATTTTAATGAGCAAGCATTTTATCATGATTTGTCAAATTATGACTGGAAGAAAATAGGATTGATCCCTGATGTAGAATTAGCGTGGGCATTCTTTAAGGATGGGTTTATGCAAATTGTGAATAAACATGCTCCATTAAGAAGATATAGGATAAAAGGTCGTGAAAACCCCTGGTTCTCCCAACCCAGCCAACATGTATATATGGGCCCCACCTGGTTTTTGCTCGGGCTGGATGGGTACCATGTGGGCATGGGCTCAAACTGGGCTTTTTGTATGGGGCCTACTTGGGTTCTTCACATTAAACCCATATGGGCCATCCCAAGTGAGCACTTTTAGTAGGTCCTAGCTGGGTCAAACATGGGAAACACTTAACTTGGTCCAAAATGGGAAACACATGTAGGACCCACTTGGGTTTTCTACCTGGGATAGACATGGGCAAACACAGTCATTTAAGGATAGGCTGTTGTTGTGTGCCCCAGGTGGGGCAAAGTTAGGTAATCAATATATGTTTTAGTATCGATGACACAGGTGGGCCCCACCTGGTCAAACTAAATGGGTCGCACATGGGCAAATGCAAGTCAGACCCTGAAAACATGTCTATGTGGGCCCCAGGTGGGGCAAAGTGAGGTAATCAATATATTTTTTTAGCACTGATGACATAGGTGGGGCCCACCTGGTCAAACTATATGGGTCACACATGGGCAAATGCAAGTCAGACCCTGAAAACATGTCTATGTGGGCCCCATATGGGTTATGTTAAGTTAATATGGGCATATATTTTATGTGGGCTCAAGATTGTTTAGTATATATGGGACCCACTTGGGTTTCTCACATGAAAGCCATATGGGCAAAACCAAGTGGGAACATATAGTAGGTCCTGGCTGGGTCAAACATGGGAAACACTTCACTTGTTTCAAAATGGGAAACACACGTAGGACCCACTTGGGTTTTTCACCTGGGTTAGACATGGGCAAACACAGTCATTTAAAGAAAAGCGTTTGCTGTGTGCCCCAGGTGGGGCAAAGTTAGGTAATCAGTATATATTTTTTAGTACTGATGACACAGGTGGGGCCTACCTGGCCAAACTATATGGGTCACACATGGGCAAATGCAAGTCAGACCCTGAAAACATGTCTATGTGGGCCCCATATGGGTTATGTTAAGTTAATATGGGCATATATTTTATGTGGGCTCAAGATTGTTTAGTATATATGGGACCCACTTAGGTTTCTCACATTAAAGCCATATGGGCAAAACCGAGTGGAAACATATAGTAGGTCCTGGCTGGGTCAAACATGGGAAACACTTCACTTGTTTCAAAATGGGAAACACACGTAGGACCCACTTGGGTTTTTCACCTGGGTTAGACATGGGCAAACACAGTCATTTAAAGAAAAGCATTTGCTGTGTGCCCCAGGTGGGGCAAAGTGAGGTAATCGGTATATATTTTTTGGTACTGATGACATAGGTGGGGCCCACCTGGTCAAACTATATGTGTCACACATGGGCAAATGCAAGTCAGACCCTGAAAACATGTCTATGTGGGCCCCAAATGGGTTGTGTTAAATTAATATGGGCATATATTTTACATGGGCTCAAGATTGTTTAGTATATATGGGACCCACTTGCGTTTCTAACATCAAATCCATATGGGTGGGCATCCAATGTAGGTCCTAGTTGGGTTAGTGATGGTAAATGTGTACATTGGTTCAAAATGGTAGCACATGCTTATGTGAGGATTCTTCTTCTGTGAAGAGCCTGAGAAAGTGTTATTTGAATAAAGGAGGATTTATTCCAAACAAGCCCATCACAGATTGCGCACAACCCAGGGAGTTCTGAAAGTCAAATTGTAAAAATAATCTCAAAAGAAAGTATGAACATAACTCTCTTTTATAACCTGCAGACGGCACCCATGCGGTACCATTCTCTTAGAAATCACCCTAACTTATAGTATTTGGCACAACCTCAGTCTATCACTTTTGCTACCCTTACGTACAGTCAGATTTTCTTGACCCTTCATTTTTGACCCTCTCAGTATTTAGCCTTGGCTAGCAAATGTACTCAAAGTCCACATTGAGACCTCAAGATGTTATGTGTTATCAGACACTACAACCCAGCTGTCAAGTGAGACTATAGGAACTTTGGTGTTTTTGAACATTCAATGTTACTCAAAACACTCTGCACACTATTCCAAATAACTGGTTTGAAACTGGTTACTTTTTAATTTTAGATTTCATTTTATGTACTTAATGTGAACTCTGCATGGTAGGCTGCATGGTGAGGCTCAGATAAGATAAAATAAGGACTTCATGATTCTTCTTAGGTAAATTCACTTGTCACAGCAGCAATAATAAGTGATTAAAACGGACACAAGAGTAGAAAAAAAGAAAAGCAAAAAATACGAATAAAAAACCTAAGATAAAAGTGAATTACACAGACAAAATCCAGATTTGGCATTTGCAAATTAAGGATTACTGGTTGTTCAAACAATTAAGACTATTTACTTGAGCAAACATGCAGTTGAGGATTTTTAGTAGATCAGACACACTCTACTGTATTAGAGAAAAGACAGTTAGTTACATGGAAGATGGAAGTTTTGGTTAATCAGATCCAGTAAAGCTCCTGAAGTATATTACCGATCTGTTAAAATGTTACTCTTCAAACTTGTGCCCTCAAATTATATAACCAGAAATAATTTATATTTTCTTTGAACTAGTGGAAAGGAGAGGGAATGGGGTCGTTCAAGCAGTCACACTTCAACTGTGAAACTCCCTTGTCCTTATGGTGTATTGACACTATTGAAACTTTTCAAAACCAGTCTAATGTTAGAAGAGCTTTTAGGTAAACTGTTATTCTTCTTCTTATCATTATTATATTTTTATTAATTATATTTTTATTATGATGTTGATTTGGGTGACACTTTTTGATAAATATTATATATTACTTTTTAAAACATATTAACCATCCCTATGCTTAAAAAACTTTTAAAAATAAAATTGTTCTTTTAAACTTGTGCATTGTTTGACTTTTAAAATTTTTGTATCAGGTGTAAAACGACTTTTTAAATAAAGTTGTTTTTAATGTGAGCAGCTCCTATTGGCTCGTTTAAAAAGAGGGAGGAGCAGATTGCACCGCCTAGCGTCTAGTCTTCGCGGTCTTTCGTCTGTTGCGCCTTTTCTCTCCCTGGTGTTTAAGAACGTGGAGGACAAAAGGATACCAAAGAATCGAAAACTATGACAAAGGTAAATACTTAAAGTTTGATACGTTTTCATCAATGGTTATTTTAGTAACTTTCTATAGTCGTCCTAAACGGTATAAGGGGGAGAAGCATAACATCTTTAGCTAGCAGGTAGAACTGGGTTAATTTGCTGCATTGTCTTTGGCAAACATAATTTAAAGTTAATTAAAAAACTCTTACTGCCTATATTCTACTCAATAAAGTTCATCTTATCTTATTCTGTTTTCATTGCACCATTCTCTCTATACAGTTTTTGAATTTACACACTATAACGTACACGGCAGTTTTTTTCTGTGCTTCTGCAACTGTTTCTTGGGTTTTCCTATAAGGTTTTTGTAATTAATTTAAAAAATTTATATTATTTTTTTGGCTTTAGTGGATTCCTGCTCAGCTAACTCGGCCATTATGCACTACCCAGTAAACAAAATGGCTGAACAGTATCTTAAATGTCTGAACATGAGCTAGTCATACCATGTTACGTAATATTCATGTGCAGTGTACCAAGGTGATTGTTTAAATTACAGGAGTAGATGCCTGCAGCTGAAACGGTTTTCTGATCTGAATACGGTAATGTTACCAGATATGCATTGTACTATGGGAAAACGGTGGTGGATCAGTGTGTAAAAAGCCCCCAAAAGAAACACACAGCGTCTTTAGCTCAAACACTGTCTGATCACTCTCTTAGATACTGTGCTGTTCCATCTAGTTATTGGTTACTGAGAAATGTTAGGTCATTAATTAATTAAGAGAGTGCAGCTGTTCAGATCAGATGGTGAAGTAGGAAAATGCAGAACATGTTATTATAGCTGAATGCTGTGTAAAATACTAGTAATAAATCTAACTCCCATTTATGGCTTTTACTACTGTGGGGCTAAATAAAAAATTACAGACATAATGAAATCTGCTACAATTACAAAGCTTAAGTTTAAAACAATTATTATATATTAAGCATTTTTTTGCTCTTTTTTTTTTAATTCTTTTTGCTAATAATGGACTCAATTTTATTATCAACTTCAAAGACCTATTAAACTTTTAAACCATTAAATCCAGGAAATTAGATGCCCGTAAATGTACGAGACCCTCTTTATGTCTAGTATCCCCAAATATTTAATAATCCTTTCTAAAAGTACACAAATTTTGTTCTTTTCAATTAAATATTGCATGTTCAATGTATTCTTGAGCAGGTAAAAATTCCACTAAATTAGTTTTTGCATATTTTTAAGTATAATCAAATTTTTATAGTTTGCGAGTACTTTTAATTTGGAGATTTTGCCACTTGATTTGAAGTTTGGATAGTGCTTTATAGTAATTTGTAAATGTTTTGAACTCATCTGGCTTCTTAATAATTTAATAAAAAATTAACAAGCCATGTAATAATTTGAAAACCACTAGGGACCACTTATAAAAAAGTAATTCCTTTTTTACTTAAAGGAATTTAGGATTTATGTCTGTCAAGTCATTTGTTCTGGCATAAGTCACCATTTTGATATATCTTCCTGTGACTTTAAAGTCTGTCAGCTAGTTAGATACATTTTTGCACTGCTAGTGTTTGCTGCTTGAATTAGTCAGTTTATCATATAAACACATGCAGTGCCTTTCAAACTTTTAATTACACTGTTCATTTTGTGCATTAGTAAGAGAATCTTTTATATTGAATTATCCTGAGAAAAAACAAAAATGTTTGTATTTTCTCATGCACTTTCTTTCATTTCCTTATCACGTTTAGATTCTTCAAGATCACAAGCACCATCTTTGACATGTAAGTAACTTTCATATTATTTGTATTACTTATTATTATTATTATTATTATTTTTGAAAAGTGATGGTCTTTGGGGCATCCTTTTTTTTTATTGGTATTAAGTATATATATTTATTTAGGCACAGGAGGCAATGATCTATTTTAAAATTTAACATTTATTTAATTTTCATCTTTTATGCTAACAATAATGCCAACAGTGTTCTCTTCACTTGACCCACAACTCTGACAGTTTTGGTCCTCTGCTCTCCTCACAATTGGCTGATTTCCATCTGAGCTGCTACTGTCAACTGCATTAAACTGATTTTACATTGCCTTGTTATTCTAATCTTTATCTGCGTTTTGGACTCCAAACATTCACACCTGCTGTTAGTAACCAGAGCTCACAAGAGTGTAAGGCGTGTAGTTCAATAAAGTGATCGATGTGTTCACTAGCTGATTTCAATAAACCGGTAACTTATCAAATCCATATTTTATAGGAAGTACATTACTGATAAAAGTGGTAATAAACACGGTAACCAATAAAAATTTAAATTTCCTGTTATAAAAAAAAATACTGCAGTGAGCTCGGTTTTCTAACACCAGGTGTGAACATCTACAGTCTTTAAGCGCTGGTAAAGATTGAAAAATAAAAGCATTCAATAACATAACATTAAACAGTAAATTAGTTTGATGGTGTTGACTGCAGCAGCTCAATGTTAATCAGCTGATGGTGATGGAAGCAGATGAGCGTTTTTCATCATGGTTGTTAGTGATGTGTTGGTCAAAACGAAACGGCTCTTTGAAGTGAACGACACAAGCGTGTTTTTTCTCTCTCTCTCACCCTCTCTCTCGCACTTTTTTTCCGCTTCACTCTGCACGTGAGCCTTGTGCTTTGCGCTGGGAAGAGGGGGGAGGGGCGGTTGTTACACACGCAGTAGCACAGTAACAGAGCAGGAGGGAGGGAGAGAGAGAGAAAGAGAGCCAGGGACAACAACGTCACATTAGAAAGGTATAGTAATCATCCACAACTATTTTCAATTGCGGATGATAAAGGATTCAGAAAGTTTATTCATGCAGGCCCATATGACAGAGAATATGCATCTTCTGTTTGTTTTCATATTATAATTTATATTTAATTGTGTTGTGGTTTGCAGTGTTTTGTGTTGTTTCACTTTAAATTTGTTTAAAAGGAAAAAGCTGAAAATTTAAATAGTTAAAAGTTGAAATGTAAATAGTTGTTTTTTTTGTATTATATGATTTATTTATTACATTTTATGTGGAGAGAATAAATAAAAGTATATTTACGGTGGCTGCTAGAGACAAAGCACGTACAAACCCCAAAACACGTAAAAACTCCATAGCACGTACAAACTCCAAAGCACGTACAAAACACAACAGAAGTGCTCCAGGATGCTAGGCACAGTGTTGAGATTTTGTTACCTAGTGGCTACACAAGCCAGGAAGTACCAACGACCGGATTTGGTGTGTGGTAGTAACAGGTAAATGAACAGCTTTTGGAATTTTTTATGAATATATATGAGTGCTTGTGTATAAATACACAAAAAATACACATATGATTTCAATTGTGTAAATTAAGTGATCTAGATAGCTCTGTTTTGGAAGTTCAGTTGACGCTAGAAATGGGTTTTGGAGTTTGTACATGCTTTGTCTCTAGGGGCCACCATATATATTTATATATAAACATATATAAATAAAACCACGTTTCTTTTTTTACATTAGTAATTCCTTTTGTTCATAATTTTATATTGTTGTTAATAATAAATTAATTAAAGCAACAAAACAACCTGAAGAGCCGGTTGGGAGCCGAAAGAGCCGGCTTTCTAAAAAGAGACGAAAATCCCATCACTAGTTGTGTAATATGCTGGTATTGATATGATCAAAAATGAACTGAGTTGTTTCGTATTCTATAGAAATTGTACATCTAATTAATAACAAGGCTTTCTGCTGATGTTATTAATTAAAAATTTATTGTTTTATTTTTAAGCAACAACTTTTTAGCATGCAATCAGTCCATGCTGTACAGGACAGATTTGTAAACTGTGCATACAAAAATAGACTATTTTACAAAATTGCTCTTTCAACAAATGTAAATCACAGCAGATTTTTTTTGTTGTAGGTGCACTGTCACAACTAGAAATGTGGGGGTAGAACAGGAAAATACATGGAAATAACAATTTTCCTTTAAATGGTAAATGGCCTGCATTTTTATAGCGCTTTTCTAGTCCCTAAGGACCCCAAAGCGCTTCACACTACATTCAGTCATTCACCCATTCACACACACAATCACACACTGGCGATGGCAAGCTACATTGTAGCCACAGCTGCCCTGGGGCGCACTGACAGAGCACATCAGTAAAGGTCGATCTGGATACTTGATAACTGTTGGTATAGGTATGACATGAATTTGAATCTCCATTATCACAGGTTTTAATTGGGAGGGAACATGCAGATATACAGGAGGACTATAAACAGCAATTCCTATTGCATACAACTGTTTTAGAAAATACCAACAACACTGTTAATTTATCACTTGCTGGTCTATAGACTTTACAGTGTGGATGGATGGAAAATCCATCTGGCTCCACTCTGGCTGAATTGGTGCTACAAACAACTCTGCGCTCGGCTTTCCTGGCTGTGTGTGGATTTATACTTACACATCCAAATTTTGACCCTATTTTTCTTCCTTTCAGCTGATTGGTCAATTTCATGTCAATCACCAATTAAACAATCCAATCAGAGAACATCTCCAGAAGTTGATTCTGTTCATCTGGACGTAGCATTTTCAGTGGGAGAAAATGCTGCAAGCGCTACGTCCAGATGAACAGAATCAACTTTTGGAGATTTACTTACCTGGATGATTGAGCATGCATCAAGACAATCAGAGAACAGATAGGTTTGGCTGTTGGAGGGCTGCATTACGGAGCTTCAGGTCCTGGAAGAATAAATTCCCTTTTACATACCAGACCAGCATTTTTCTTCATTAGCACAAAGGAAAACAGTCTGTGCGTGTCAGAGTTCTGTGGTTTTTGTGTCACAGGGCTTATAATATGTGTAAAAATCTGGCCAGGGACCATCACATCACACTGCTATCATATTTTTCTGTTGCTATCATGTTTCTTTTCTGAGATGTTGTTACTTTTATGACAGATGTAACGAGAAATCTTCCAGAAAGTTAAATTTTTTATTCTATTCAAATATTTGATTCTGATAACAGATAAAGATTTTTTTTTTACTTTTGTTCTGCTATTTCATAGTTTATACAAATTTTGGCCAATTCCTATTTATTTTAACCCTTTAGCCCCCAAAAAGTCGCCAGCGACAGGTTTTTCCAAACCTGTCTCGTCAAACCTGAGCTCTGCCAGGGGCCCAACACGCCTGGACTTTTAGAAGAAAAGAGATGTCCGAAAATAAACCACAGGGTCAAATACTTAATTTTGTTCAGTGTTTTAGAGTTATTAATTTGAATTGACTAATTTAAATATTTTATTCATGTACATTTTGATTGCCTTTAGTAAAAATGGCAAAATTTCAATTTCTTTTTTCTTTCTGTTATTAATCCTTGATTACATTCATATAGTATACAGTAGAGGAAAAAACCTACCAGACCTACCAGTTATCCTGCGTAACATTATTGGGGATAAAGGGTTAAGGAAGCGCAATTAATTTTTTTAGTTTAGCTTGTGTTTACTACCATTTTTTTTTTATCACCACACAGTAAACATTAAGTAATATGTAAAGTGTCCATTTATCCTCCATTCCGGTCCATTATCTTAAGCTTAGGCTGCTGCCCCTCGACCCAATCCGGTACTAAGTAGAGAGGCCCAGACTTCGCTCTCTCCAGGCACTTGGCCCAGCTCTTCCGGGGGAATCCCAAGGCATTCCCAGGCCAGCCGAAAAACATAGTCCCTCCAGCATGTCCTGGGTGTTCTGGGTCTCTTCCTGGTGGGACGTGCCCAAAACACCTCACCAGGGAGGCATCCTAACCAGATGCCAGTATCTAATCTGTCCTTTTTGTATGTTCCCCTCAGGTTGCCATGGTAGCAGATACAGGGGAAACAAGTGTAGACGATGCCACAAGAAGGATGATGAAATTCCTCATATCACCTGAGCTGGCTGTGGAGTACAACATGCTTGGCCGACATGGGGAAAAAAAGTTCAGAGATTTGCGTCTTTTTAATGTTGTGTATGGTAAGTTAGTTTCACTTGAGACATTTGAACTTTAGAAAACTAAACTTTTTTAATAAAGTGTTTGAAAGTGTAACTGAGATTGGTTATCATGCAATTTGTATATATTTTTTGAGGCAATAAAGTGAAATAAACATTGTTCTTTGAAAATCATCACCAAATGAAGTAAGCTAAGATTAACTTTACTTTGGCTTGCCCGTTTTTCTTCTTCTTCATTTGCAGAGGCACTGAAGAATTATTTAACATCAAAAGTCAACTTGCAAGAAGCAGAGAAGGCTCTGTCCAAGTGGTTCAGTGGAGCTAAAGACAGAGGAGGACCGAGGGCTGCAAGGGTACAAAATAGACTTACGGCTCTGTAAAAAAACAAACCCTGCTGATTCAAGATAAGCTTTTGAGTTTTCCATCTGACTTTTTCCCCATGTTGCTACAGTTCCAAATATCTAAGGAATTTTGCTGTAGTTTGACATTTCTAGTTTTTAAACGTTTACGCACTTTGGAATACAGTTACGTAAAATCACAGTTGTTGGACAAAATAAATGTGAAAAATGTTGTTTTGTGTACCCTCGTGATTTTTGAAATGGTTTTATTTACAAACTAGATTTTGTTTGCGGTCAGCTTTAATATATTTGGTGTCTTTGTGTCACAGAACCCGTATTAGCCGTCTGAAAAATTGATTTTGTGACTGTTTTACTACATGGGGCCCACTCAGTGCCAGAACTTAGTCAATTCAAACTAGAAATAAGATGCAAATACAGAACCCACTGCTAATGCCATTCCAACTTTTTAGCTCATGTTTTCCTCATGTTGTACCCACTAAGAACTTGAAAAATGGGGCCTAGGTGGGTTTCAGTGTACTTTGCCCAGTTGGGGTCCATTTAGTTCCCAGATTTTACCTATATAACACCGAGATGGGCTTATAAAATGGGGCCATTATGGAACCCGCGGACAATCCCACTTAAAATCCACTTTTTAGCCTATGTGGTACTCACATGGTACCCACAAAACAACTTGAAAGGTGGGGCCTGGGTGGGTTTCTTTGTACTTTGCCCAGTTGGGGTCCATTTAGTTCCCAGATTATACCAATATAACACCGAGATGGGCTTACAAAATGGGGCCATTATGGAACCCGCGGACAATCCCACTTAAAACCCACTTTTTAGCCTATGTGGTACTCACATGGTACCCACAAAACAACTTGAAAGGTGGGGCCCGGGTGGGTTTCTGTGTACTTTGCCTAGTTGGGGCCCATTTAGTTCCCAGATTTTACCAATATAACACCGAGATGGGCTTATAAAATGGGGCCATTACGGAACCCGCGGACAATCCCACTTAAAACCCACTTTTTAGCCTATGTGGTGCCCACATGGTACCCACAAAAAACTTGAAAGATGGGGCCCAGGTGGGTTTCTGTGTACTTTGCCCAGTTGGGGCACATTTAGTTCCCAGATTTTACCAATATAACACCGAGATGGGCTTATAAAATGGGGCCATTATGGAACCTGCGGACAATCCCACTTAAAACCCACTTTTTAGCCTATGTGGTGCCTACATGGTACCCACAAAAACTTGAAAGATGGGGCCCAGGTGGGTTTCTGTGTACTTTTCCCAGTTGGGGCCCATTTAGTTCCCAGATTTTCCTAACATAACACCTATATGGGCATTTAATATGGGGCCATTACGGAACCCGCGGACAATCCTATATGGGGCCCATTTTTCAGCCCATTTCCAAACCATATGGGCCCCACATATAAATGTTGGCTGGGAAGAGCTGGCAGATATCATTCATGAGCGTAATCTGGCTTGGGCCAAAGCGAGGAAAACAGGCTACCCCAGTGATTGGCTTCTTTTCAGACAACTAAGAAACAGATGTACTTCCTCTATTAAGAAAGCTAAAACAGAATATTATCTGTCTGTCACCACTGAGAACCTAAATAATCCACAGAAGTTGTGGAAAATCATTAAGTCTCTTTCAGTGAGTAAAAGCTCCCACGCTCTACCCACCTATGTTTTTAAGGATTCTGTTCCTGTTTATGATAGGAAGGAGATTATGAATTGTTTTAACAAGCACTTTATATCTTCTGGCTCTTTGTTTGACTCTCTGAACCCAGTCTCTGTAAAATCTGGCACAAACCTTCCGGTGTACACTGGTCAGCCATTTAACTTTGTTCCTTTCTCTGTGCAGGAGGTCTGTAAAGCTCTTAAACTGTTAGATCCTAGAAAATCTCCAGGGCCAGACTTACTAGATCCTTACTTCTTGAAACTGGCAGCTGATTTTGTAGCAGAGCCTCTCACAACACTTTTCAACCTCACACTGGATACGAATAAAATTCCCTCAGTATGGAAATCAGCTTTTGTTGTTCCTCTATTAAAAGGGGGCGACCCAGCAGTGTTAACTAATTACAGACCAATATCTAATCTATCTGTGCTGGCTAAAGTTCTTGAAGCTCTTGTGTGTGAGCAGTTAAAGGAGTTTTTGCATATCAATGCCATTTTATCTGAATATCAATCAGGCTTTAGGAAGAATCACAGTACTATCACAGCTGCAATTAGAGTGGTAAATGATATTACTATTGCACTTGATAAAAAACAACACTGTGCATCCCTTTTTATTGATTTGTCAAAAGCATTTGACACTGTTGATCATTGTATTTTAAAACTTAGACTCTTCCAGTCAGGACTCTCTGAGAGAGCAGTGGCATGGTTCTCAAACTACCTCAGTAACAGGACTCAGTGCATTAAATCTGACGGTCTATGTTCTGACTTTGTTACAGTGCACAACGGAGTGCCACAGGGTTCTGTATTAGGTCCCCTTCTATTTATCATTTACGTAAACAATCTTAGTCTACATGTGCCAGATGCAAACTTGCACTTCTATGCTGATGATACAGTTATTTACAGCTGTGGTTCAACTCTTGTCCAAGCCATCGACTCCTTGCAGAAAGCCTTTTCTGCTGTCCAGCACTCATTACATCAGCTTAAACTTGTTCTCAACGCAGACAAAACAAAGCTCATGTTGTTTTCTAAATCAAGGAGACGAGCCCAAACAATCCCATCAGTAACCACTCTTGAAGGTAATAAAATAGAGTTGGTTCACACCTATAAATATCTGGGAATCTTAATTGATGACTCGCTTACCTTCAAACCACATGTAGAGAATCTTGTGAAAAACCTGAAGTTAAAACTGAGATTTTATTTTCAAAATAAGTTGTGTTTCTCTTTTAATACAAAGAAGCGGCTTGTTGCTGCAACATTCTTGCCTGTGCTGGATTATGGTGATATTCTATATATGAATGCTTCTGCTCAATGTCTTCGAATGGTTGATTCTGTGTATCGTGCTTCTCTGAGGTTCATCACTAACCGTAAATTTCAGACTCACCACTGTGAGTTATACTCTCAGGTAGGATGGCCTGCTTTGGTAAGTCGGAGGAACTCTCATTTATACAGTTTTATATATAAGGCGATACTTGGGTTGCTGCCTTCTTATATATGTTCCCTGCTTGTAATGAAACATGCTGGTCGGTATTCTCTTCGTCCGCATGGTTACTTGTTGCTTTCTGTTCCATTTGCCCGAACTGAACTTGGTAAAAGAGCTTTTGTCCATTTAGCACCCTTGGCCTGGAACAAACTGCAGAAGGAATGGAAAATGACTGAATTCATTTCATTAAGTGATTTTAAATCTAAACTACGAATCCTTGAGGCCAAGTCCATAACATGCAACTGTTTCAATTAGATTGATTGTCATTTTAACTGACTTTTTATTTTATTTGAATTTTATTGAATTTTATTTTTTATTTTATTTGTATTCTTTCACTTATTGTTGCATGTGTGTTGTTGCTGCCTGTGTTTGAGTAATTTCTGTAACTGTGAGACATCTGCTGCTGCCTATCTTGGCCAGGTCTCCCTTGAAAAAGAGGTTTTTAATCTCAATGGGATCTTCCTGGTTAAATAAAGGTTAATAAATAAATAAATAAATAAAAAATGGACACTGTACATGTACTGTACAGCACGGCCCCTCCTGAGAACCCTCAATGTCTACATGCATTTAAAACTGGGTGGTGGGCACTATGGAACGCCAGGACTGCCATAATGAATTAATTAAATACATCATTAAATAATTAATTAAATGTGTCAATAATTAATTAAAATTGGAATTAATTAATTAAATAAATAGTTATGACACATGTAATTAATTAGTTATTGACACATTTAATTAATTATTTATGTATTTCACATTTTAATTAATTATTGACACATTTAATTAATTATTGACACATTTAATTAATTATTTAATGCTATATTTATTTATTTCATTTTGGCAGTCCTGGCGTCTGGCTGTCATCTTGAAATAATTTTATCTGTCAGCCTCACCCATCAAACTCAGGGGGCGGGGTTAACGCTGCCCATGCAGCTTCTCTAACATTTGATTGGTTGCCGTGCAAAGTAAGTCAAAACAGGTCGATCCTAGATAATCGATTGCTTGTGTAGACTTGGGGCAGCCAGGTATCCCAGAATGCATTTCAAATCACAGGCAGCAATGATGGTGGTGTAGTTTTAAAATATCCCGTTTTTCTGTCACCAACTACACTTTTAACAGTGTTTTAGCTGCGAATGTCGCGCCGTAATCTTCACATGTCTGGTCAGGTTGTCAACATAGAACATGTTTGCAAAAGTGCTCAGATGTTTTCAGAGATTTCACTAGCTCTGCTAACAGTTAGCATGCAGAGTGCACCGAGGGGGTTACGTTAACCGGTTTGTTTACATATTCCACTCTCCATGTTCCACATGTTGCATTCGCAGATTCTCATTTTCACCGAACGATCGTCTCTTTCCGCCTGGTCTTGTGTCTCTGTGCTTCTGTAACATAAAGAACGAGCTGACATTTTTCTCACGAAACCAGCGATCAGCTCAACAGACCCTCAGTTTACCTGCATGCAGACGGAGGTCAGACAACAATTTTACATGTATGATCTTAAAACAGGACACAGCCACTATACGTGCTGCACAGTAAAAAATGGAGTGTCAATATTTCAGTGTAAACCTATTTTAACCTAGAGAGAGTATATACAACTCTGTGAGGAGTAAACCAGCTCTAACGTCAGAGTTAAAAGTCAGTGTAAAGTTCTGTAGACACGGAGTGAAGACATAACTCCACACAGTGTTGATTAGTACCAGTCCGCAGGCGTGTGCGGTCTGAGAGCTACCACAGTCAGGTAAGTTAAGTTAACATTCCCATACTGGTAACATTGTTTAGTAAGTATTTTTAAACTAAATAGCTCTTTATAGTTACACTGATGTCGAGTTAGCAGCATTTACCCATAGGTTTAATGATATTGTCGAGTAGCTACATGCTAACCATTGCTAAAAGTTCAAATGTTCGTTATATTCTCACTGAGTTAAGATTAACCTAAAACATGTTAACTATGTATTTCTTCTAAGTGCAGCTTAGATAATATTATTGTCACATGTCTAATGGGATAGTTTTAGCAACTAAATTACCGTTTATTAGTAAGCTAATAATCGCTAATTAGCTTCGAAGGAACTATCAGAAAAAGTGGGTAACATTACAATAAAGTTTACTCTACTGATTTATATTCTTTTAAGCAAATGCCAAAGGCTTACACTAATTTAGAATTAATTCAGATTCTTTTATATAAATTAATTGACAGCAATGTTAATGATATGTTAATATACAGTAATTGTTCACAGAAATAAAGCGAATTGCAGTAAGAGCGACCAATACTTGATAAGTAGACTAAAGTTATTAAACAATATTAGATGTTAGTCACACTTGGTCCATTTGCAGTAACACTGGTTGATAAAGGATCTTTATTAGCAGTTAATCTGTTACTTATTTCTTCATGCTGTAGCTGTTAAGTAATATTGACTTTTAACTGCTTCTATTTTGTATAAAAACTAAAGCTCTAAAGTACATCCACAGTTTTAAACTCTTTCCTTTGTTATTTTTTTCTCTTTTGTTTTGTGAACAGAATATGTTGCTGCGTGTTTTGTTTGGTGGGGAGCAGAAGTATGTTAGGCTGTCTGACCTGGGCCCTATTTCAGAAAGCCGGTTTAGTGCAAACTCTGAGTAAGTATACCCTGAGTTAACGAAAACTCTGGGTTTTCGGTTTCACAAAGCGAGTTCAGATGAATCCTGAGTGAGTCACTATGACGACACACTCCGTGAAGCTAACCTGCCCCCTAGCAGGTTTACCACAACTAACCCTGACTGTCTCCGCCTCTTTGTCGGAAACCTGACAGTAGGAAGTGTCGGACATGGCGTGCCCCTACCTCGAAGAGCCAGTAGATGTTGAAGCCCAAATTCTCCGCAGAGCTCTCCGCCGGGAGAGAGTGATTAGAGCGCGTTTGGACATTTGATCATTTCCTGATGATTTTCTGTGTGAACGTTACCGTTTTTCAGCACAATCTATAATTCATTTGAATAACATCCTCAGGCCTAATATTACTCATGTGACACATCGCGGACATCCTCTCAGTTCTGTACATATTATTTGTATTGCACTTCGTTTTTTTGCAAACGGGAGCTTTCTGTATAATATTGGTGACGCTGAGCACGTTTCCAAGGCTACCGTCTGTCGGGCAGTCAGGAATGTTACAGTTGCACTGAAACGTCTCCTCAAAGTCAAAGTCAAAGTCAACTTTATTTGTCGATTCTGCCACATGTACAGGACATACAGAGAATAGAAATTGCGTTACTCTCAATCCCTAGATAAATAGCAAATGAACATTTAAATATATTTAAATATAAAAGTGATTAAAAATGCAAGTAAAATAATTAAAAAGTAAAAATTTTAATAAATACAATTTTACATATAACAAGAAAGCTATACAATATACAATATAATGGGTAAGTGACATTGAGTGTAAACCAGGCAGAGTAGTGCAAATAGGCAAATAGTGCAAATGGAGATTTAGTAATGTACGGTAAGAGAAAGTGTAACAACAAAGTCTTATGAGGTAATGGCAGTCCAATGCTCCACAAAGTGACTGGTAACTGGTGCAGGCCAGTGAGTGAGTCAGAGAGTGTGTGTGTTTGTGTGTGTGTGACAGAGTTCAGTGAGACCGTGGAGGAGAGAGGGGGCAGAATCGGGAGGGAGTTAAGCTTCCTGACAGCCTGATGGATGGAGCTGTCCTTCAGCCTGCTGGTCCTGGCCTGGAGACTCCGCAGTCTCCTCCCCGACGGCAGCAGCTTGAAGAAGCTTTGCATTGGGTGCGTGGGATCAGTCGCTATGCAAAGGGCTTTTTTAGTGAGACGGGTGCTGTAAATGTCCTGGAGGGAGGGGAGAGAGACACCAATGATCCTCTCTGCAGCTCTCACTATGCGTTGGAGGGTTCTATGACAGGACGCATTGCAGGCTCCAAACCAGGCTCCTGTACTCGTCTGTACTCGTCTGTGGTGTTCCCCGGTCATAGACCCACAAGATTCATCAAAGAGGGATTCCACAAAATTGCAGGTATCAGGATGAACAAAACTCAATTCATGATGTGGTGATACTTGAACTACTACTTAAATTTTACATTTATTTTCAGGGTTCCCAGGCGTGATTGGCTGTATAGATGGCACTCACATTCCAATCATTGCTCCTTCAGTAAATGAAGGAGACTATGTGAACAGGAAGTCTTTCCACAGCATTAATGTACAGGTACATAGTTCCCTGTAGCATTTCAAACTAACAAATTATTTCATTATAGTAATGGATGCTAATTTGTGTTCTCTGCACTGTGAAGATCATATGTGATGCTGCCAACATTATGACAAATGTGGAAGCCAAGTGGCCAGGCTCTGTTCATGACTCACGAATTTTTTGTGAATGTACACTGAGCACAAAATTTGGACATGGTGAGTTGAAAATACTTTAAAATATATAAAGACCAATTGCTACAGGGACATTTGAACTGAAGTGTATCCTTCTGTCTTAGGAGAGTTCACTGGCTACTTGCTTGGTGATAGGGGGTATCCATGTTTACCCTATTTGCTTACCCCTTACCCTGACCCTGAACCGGGCCCACAGCAGCGATATAATCTGGCTCATTGCAGGACAAGAGCCAGAGTTGAAATGACTATCGGAATGCTTAAGGCCCGGTTCCAGTGCCTTCAAAGACTCAGGGTCACCCCAGAAAGGGCATGTGACATTATTGTGGCATGTGTGATTCTTCACAACATTGCCACAATTAGAGGAGAACACTGTCCTTCTGAACCAGACATCAGCAGTGATCCAAACCATGAACATCCTGACCCTCCCACGGACATACAAGATGGAAGAGCAGTCAGAGACACCATATGTCACAATCATTTCCTTTGACCCATCATCTCAACATGTTGAAAGAAGAATAAACAGATTTTTTGTTCAACTGGCTTTATTGGTCGCCTGTATTTCCTGTACACAAAGTATTAATAAGTATATTATTATGTATAAGTATATAACACTGAAATAATTCGTCCATCTCTGACCACTTCACCCACCCTTAACTGATGTTCTAGCAGTAAAATCTCAATCTTGGTCTTTTGGATCTGCTGCTTGAAGTGTTCCATTTCCAAGTCACATTTTTTTATTTTCTTGATCAAATGGGTCTTGTACAGCTGCTTTACAGGGAGCTATTGAAACACAGAAAATAGCATTGACATTCATAGTACATGCCTACTTAGGTTGGTTGTAAATCAGTGCTGAACATCTTACTGAGGAAAGGTTTGTTGGAGACGTGGCTGGACCCTCTTCCTCTTCATTTCCATCATCACTCTGTTAGAGACATAGAAAGTCCATGGTTTTATTATAGTACCACATTTTATTCAATTGTTATATTTTCCATTGTAAGATGTAAACCTCATAAAGTGTCTCTGTTGCTTCCTCCTCTGTAACAGCTGTCAATGTTTCTTCATTATTTTCCTGTAGTAAAGAAATTAACAACATTGCTGTTCTACTGTAAACTCATATAATCTGTGGAGTATTAAGAGTACTCATAACTGCATGTTGGTCTGGCTCAACAGGAGGCTGCACCAGATGCAGTACACCATCACCATCAACTGATAGAATATGAGGTTTATACAGGTCACTTATAACTTACAAGGGACCAAATGGCAATTAACAAACATATACCAATCACCTTACACTTCATTGTCATTATGCTCTCAAAGACAACTAAGACTGAGGGAAGGCAAAATCAGTAGGAAAATAACTTCACTACAAAATAATTCATTATGGTAAAGAGTTTATCAAATGAATGAGTAGCACTGCAAAGGTGACTGTGAAGAAAGGATGTATGCACATCATGTATTATTTTGAATTTACCTCTTATGTAGGCACTTGTGTCTTGCGGGGTTATTGACTCAGAGGATGTCCCCGCAGAGATGCCTTCAGCCACAGGGCGCCCACTGTTTTGGCTGAGGGCCAACTGCTCAGCCTCTGTGAGTGGTGGTGGTGGAGGACCCCCACCTGTTTTTCAGGCCTCTGCTTTTTTTCTGTTGGCTATAACGGGTCACATTTGAGCATACAGAGTAAGCAAATATGTACTTGTAATGTGCTCAGATAATTTCAATAAGTGCTTACAGAAGGAAAATTAATGTAGCCTCTAACTGCAATTGATTTACATGGGACAAACAGACCAAGCACTATGGCTCATAATACAATTACACCTTACCTGTTTGGACTATATTTTTATATTTCATTTTTACTTGCTGCCAGGAACGTTTGGGGCCTGTTGGGTTGCACCTGCGCTCACATCACGTCACAAAATAAAATGTATAAAATAAAAAATAAAATAAAATAACGTGTTAAATGGGTGGAAATCCCTAGATCAATGTTTAAAGTAACACTCACGCATTGACTCTGTCGGCTATGTTTTGCCATGCATGCTCCCTTTGTTTTGCAGCTGAGGCTGTGTTACTTTTTTTCCGCAAAATTTGCATGTTATCGGCATATGCTGCCATCAGAATTTCGGCCTCAAGCGCTGTAAAATACATTGACCGCGCCTTCTTTCCCTCCGTCTCCATGGTGACTCGCTTAATCTGTGCTCCACTAATCAGGGCTTTATGTATCCTCGTGCGCGCGCTTGACTTGGGGTTAAAGCAACTCCGCGTTGATTGAACTGATTGTTATCAGCCTTTCTGAAACCGAATATTCCGAGTTGGACAGTTCGGGGTTACTCAACCCTGAGTATCGTTTTTCACTCTGAGTTTTCTAAACCGGCTTCCTGAAATAGGGCCCTGACATTTGATGCTTTCATGAAAGAAGGTTAGAATATCAGGATAAAACAAGATAACAACGTTTACCTGGTCAATAAACAAGCTTAATTATATTCTAAGTCAACTACCTAAGTTGATAATTGTTTCTACTTCAACAATGAATGAGAATTACCTATATTCTTAAGCTTCATCTCATCAATATTTTGTGAAGACATAGCCTTACTCTACCATTTGATAAGAAAATGCATGGCCTTTTTTTTTTTTAACAATTTCTGTAACATTTCTTTTCTCTTACCTTACTTCAGTGTGCCTAAAATTTAACATACCAGAAGGCAGACAGCTAGATATGAAGGTGTTTGACCAGTCTGACACAGAAGTAGACGCAGAGGTGTTTGAAGAAATAGTGAAGGGGTCACCTGTAACCTTCCGAGTCATGCTGAGCAATGAAGAACTTGGTAATCACTCACATACGTATATGTTTATATGAAATTTAAAGGTTGAGATTGAAGCATTAACAGTTAAATTTAATGCTTCTGCTTTGGTCATGTTCCTTAATGCACAGGTGTATCTCTGTCATCATCATCTTCTCCATCGGATGATACAATCATTCTAAACTTCACAATGTGTGAACCTCCTGAAGAAGCAGCAACCACTGAAGGAAGACAACCTAAAAGGCCATGCCATATAAACTATGAGGCAAAAGCTGTGGGTAGTGAACATTGTTAGTCTAATTTGCATGTTTGATGTGAAGTGTTTTTATGTAATCGTTTTCCAGTTTTTCTCAAGGTTTAAAAAATTTCTGACTTCATATTTTATGTCTATTTAAGTTGATTGAAAAAATCCTAACAACAAAGCCTGGTGGTGAACACATCATACAAGAGTATGCAAAAACCAAATCTCTGACAGATGCAACTAGAAGACAGATGATAAACATACTTGCTGCTGAGATGACAGAAGCACATGGGTAAGAATCATAAATGTAGTCTATAAAGAAACATTTTTAGTATTGTATTATTTTTAATTGTGATGTTCAATGCCAATTGAGTGACGGTCATCACTGAATTTATACATTAGGACATCTCCCCCTAAAAGTGTAAGAGTGATGTATGCGCAGGGGATTGTTGCTCTGTTTCCATATCTGGAAGACCCATATTCACAACATGGATATGTAAGTAAAGGGGACTTTGCAACATTAAACACATAGTTGCCCTCAGAAATGTTGATAACATTCTGCTTGTATTTAATTACATAAGAACATTACTATGATCCAGAGAGCGGTTCAGGATACCTTGCGTGGCGGTTGAAGACAATTCAAAGAAAAGCTGCAGAGGAAAGAAGTGTCTCACTTTCCAAATCTCCTAAAAGTAAGTTCACTTGTGATTTAAATGATTCTGATCTAATTTGTAGGCAGGAGTCAATCAAATTGTTTTTTCTTAAGTTGGCGGGCCAGGCCGTGGTCGATCCAGACCACTCACCACTGAGACAGTGTTATCAGATGAGGATGTAAAAGCAGCTATTGCTCTTTTGAGACACTCTGCTGATGAAGACACTATCCGTGAAAAGATGAAAGCTACCTTCATTTATCGGCATTCAATGGTCAGCGATGATAAGAATGCAGCAGATGTCTTCATAGTCTTCCCACGGTTTCTGGACACACCAGGACTGGTAAGACATCTTCATTTGTTGAATCACTGAAATATTCCATGCAGCTTGCAATTTCACTCATTACACCTCTTATCTTCTATTTTTGCATTATAGATAGAACAAGATTTCAGACTCCTGTTTGATGAGGTCACTGCCAACAAATTCTTGGAGAGGTGGCCCATCGATCTCAAATCAAAGATTGTAAAGGAAAGTCATGGACTTGTACCCACCTCGGAGCTCTTGGAGTTGATGTGCAATGCTGAGTCAGCTACTGAAGTTGAGAATGGTATGACTGACTGTTTTTATTTGCCATTGTTGGTTATATAGGCAATTCTGTCTATCGAATGTATTTTTGGAGTAATTCTTTGTTTATTCGTCTGTAGGCTGGGACAGTGACATGTCTGCTATCTTGCTGCTGCTACATCTGCTACCGCCATCTGCACAAGGGTGAAAGAGACCAGGAAAGATGTCTGCATCTCAAGCTGTCGATAACCTCATCAAATTCCTAAAGGTATGTTATTTAAAATATATATTCCATCACCGCCATTGTAATGTACAGTAAGGTGATCTAATCTAATGGGATAGTCACTAAATACTGCTGTTTAATGTGTTGTTGTAGGCTGGAACCAGTGTACAGCAGCATCTAGACAACATCACCCGAAGCAGTCAGCCCTACCTTCTTGCTCAGGGACCCACAAGAAGCAGCATCCACACCTTCTTCATTGTGATTGACAAGCATGCACTTCCATGTAAAGCGACAGGTTCAGTAGGAGCCCTTGATGAACTCTTTAAGGCCCATTATGTCTTTGATACGTCATACAGTTCATCCCTGACCAACTTTTTCACTTTTCTGCAAACAACCATTTACAACATTGATGTTGGGGAAACAAAGGAAACTCCCAGAGTTGCGAGCAAGAATGGTGCGTTAGTATCCATTGAGATCAAAATAATGAAGTGCTTTCTTTGCAAAAGTGATCATGGTAGACCAAACAGCCTTGTAAAACACCTTAAGGTAATTCATGGTCTCTGTACTGGGAGGACACTATATCTCAAATGTGGCCAAGTGGGATGCTCACGTTCTTTTAGTAGTTTTTCTGGCTTTAGAAAGCACCTGAACAAATGCCACGTAAGCAGTTCATTTGATTCTGCAGAACTAGATTTTTCACCAGTTCAAAGTGTTACGGACACAAGTACTACTGCTAATGTTGATGTGGTGCCTGAACATTTAGAGCATAGGTGTCAAACTCTGGCCCGCGGGCCAGATTTGGCCCGCAGCCTGATTACATTTGGCCCGCGAAGCCATACCAAATTACTATTAGAGCTGGCCTACTGGTAGTATACAGTTAATATATATATTGTTTAGTATTAAGCTTTGCTTGTTCCATATTCAGGTTTTCAGCAAAACTTGTTTGAGTCCATAAAAAAAGATTCATTCTTATATCTAGAGGAAGATTTTTTTTTTCAATAAATATTAATGTTAGCCCGCGACTTTGTTCCAGTTTTGAATTTTGGCCCACTGTGTATTTGAGTTTGACACCCCTGATTTAGAGGCTGAGTCGGAATTATCTTCAGCAGACCTTGTAAATAGTTGTGCAGCTGTTATTTCTGATCTAAAGGCAGCAGGTGTAGGCCAAAGTGTAGTGAATTCTGTAGTGAATTCCATGGAAGAGATTGTTCAAGATATCCAACAACATGCTAAAGAAACAGTCATTAAGCATGTATTTAGTAATGAAAGAGAAACAGAAATGTGCAAGAAAGTTGAAGCATGTTTTGATGAGTTAGAGAATCCTTTCTCAGTTCTTAATTCTGAGTACAAGAGGTCAAAATATTTATCAGACAAGTGGGAAACTGTAGAACCAGTTGAATGTGTAATTGGCTCAAGATTTGACACAAGGCGAAATAAAAAGACTGGAACATATGATCAGGCAGTTGTTCAAGATAAATTCATGTATGTTCCAGTTTTATCAACATTGGAATCAATATTTAAGAGTCAGCATGTTGGAGAAATGTTGAAAAAATCAGACACTTGTGATTCAAGACGCAGAGATATTTGTGATGGATCTCTATTGAAGACACGCCCTCTTTTTTTCAACAGAAAAGCACACAGTTCAGATCCAAATGTTCTATGATGACTTTGAGGTTGCAAATCCTCTTGGTTCCAAGCGAGGTATTCACAAGTTGGGTGCAGTATATTTTACCTTAAGAAACTTCTCTCCCAAATGGAATTCTTTTTTGGCCAACATACACCTTTGTGCCTTATTTCATGCACAAGATCTGAAACGTTATGGTTTTAGTGAAATTCTTGTTCCTATTGTTCGAGACATTAAAGTGTTAGAGAGCGATGGTATTGAGATTCCACTATTCGGTGGTTATGTTCGTGGTAGTGTGGTACAGGTCACTGGTGATAATTTAGGCTTACATAGCTTGTTTGGTCTGGTGGAGTCTTTCAGTGCAAGGTACTGTTGCAGGTTTTGTTTAGCTGATAAAGATGACTTTCAAACAGAATTCTCTGAAGATTCCCCCAAAATAGTGTTGCGCACCAAAGACAACCACACTGCTCACTGTCAGGAAATGTCTAATAATCCATTGCTTCCTTATGTTTTTGGTGTAAAGAGTTCATGCTTATTGAATTCACTGACATATTTTCACACAACTGAGAACTTCTCAGTTGATGTGATGCATGATGTTTTGGAAGGAGTGGCCCAGTACAAACTGAAGTTATTGTTTTTGTATTTAAAAGAACAACATCTTACATTGGGAGAAGTGAATTTGAGAATACAAAGTTTTGATTATGGATTCATGGAGAAAAACAATAGGCCAGTAGCTGTGAATTTAGGTGGAGAGTCTAATGATCTGGGACTGAATGCTATTCAGACATGGTGCTTACTGAGGAATGTTCCCCTCATGTTTGGAGATTTGGTAACCTCTACTGACCAACATCGGGGCCTACTACTTTTATTACTACAGATAGTTAACATTGTATTTTCTCCTATGTTATCTCAAGGTATGTGTGTATATTTAAAACATTTGATTGTGGAACACCACAAACTGTTCAAGATGTTGTATCCCCAGAAAAAACTTTTACCAAAGCACCATTTTCTTATCCATTATCCTCGCTGCATCCAAAAAATAGGGCCTGTACTTCATAGTTGGTGCATGCGCTATGAAGGTAAGCACAATTTTTTCAAGAAACTGCTCAAATCATTCAAAAATATCACCAAAACGCTGGCCAAAAAAACACCAGAATTATATGGCATACATTTGGCAATCTTCAACAACCTTTAGTCGGTTAGACATTGGTCCAGGAAAAATGGTGTCTTTAGATATGGTAAAAGGAGGTTCTGGAATTGCAATAGCAATGCAACTGCCCAATAGAGTTCAAGTTATGAAAGTGAACTGGGCTAAACAGAATGGTATTGTTTACCGCCCGCATTTGGTTATTTGTGGCAAAGTAGTGTCTGAAATGCCTGTGTTTTACCAGATTGAGTCAGTTCTGATAATACATGAGAAACTGGTACTTCTCATTTTGCCATTATGTACAGTAGCCTTTCAAGAACATTTCCATGCTTATGAGTTGACCAGGACAAAGCAAGATTTAGTTGTCTTTCATGTTGACAGCCTGCATTATCCCAGGCCTTTTGACATACAATTGTCGTATGGAGTGAATGACAACTGTCATTACTTACTGTCATTTGTAAGAGTTTGTTATGCTAATAAATGCTGTTACTGTAACCTGTATGTTTGTAGTTATTTTCATAATATAGGATAGATCACAGCCATTTAGAAATATAGCATCATATGATAAATATGAAAAAATAATGAAAATGAAATATTATTACACATTAGAGTGAACTTGGACTAAAAATAACTCTATAAAGTGAAATCATATTACTCTAAACAGTGTGAATAACCCTCAGTGTTAAATATTTTTACACATTTTGTTGTTAATTTTGACACTAAACTGAGTAGAATTAACACTAAAAAGTTAACACTGGCCATAGAGTAAATTTTACCCTAATTTTGAGTGGGACCAAATGTTATCTGAAACAGAGTTAAAATCAACTCTCTAAGTGTAAAATTGACAGTTTTTTACTGTGTGGCCTCATATCAAATGTGAAGGCAGAATGAGTCTACGTTTGACGTTTGTTTAATCTAATCTTCCTTTTCAAACATTTAAACAGCAGCGAGTCTGCAGCTGAGGGAACACAAACTCAAATTGTCGGAACAGGTTTGCTCGTTTCTTGGATTCATTTGGTGATTTATTAAATGTATAACTGTTATTCTAATCTGCTGCTGGGTCTCTTACACTTTTCTTTATGCTGTATATTTTCACGTCTCTGGAATAGTTGGCAGTTAGTCAGCTGGGAAACTCTGCATATCGTGGATATGCTGACCTCGCTCCGTGGTGTACAGGGCCGTTTACCCTCATGATTAATATTCACAATAAAAATATTAGCCGAACATCATGAAGTCTGTATGTGTTTCATAGTGTCGAACAACCTTTGTACAGTTAAAGCCAGCAGTTACTACATGACAGAAACACCAACGTTATCTCTTTTATGCGTTTATACACAGGTCACGCTGATTACTGAACAAAAACCCAAAGATCAGATGTTAAACAGATTTATTTGCTCTCTCTCCTCCTTAAACATGTTTTTAATGTTAGTTATAATTCAGAATTGGCGACTGAAACACGTAGGACACATAAGAACATCAGGAAATAAAACACCGATAAATATAACCTCAGTAAAAGAAGTCAGCGGGGGTTACTACAGCTGTGTACCGGGGCCTGCGCTTTGTCGGTGGGATTGCTTGCGAGGCGAGCGGGTCTATCCCACGCTTTGCCGTGAGACTGGGCAGACGTCTCCGAAATCATCGAAGCACTTTTGCAAAGAGGCTGTATCTTGACAAACCGACCAGACACATGAAGATTAAACCACTACATTCTCGGCTAAAAAAATATTAAAACGGTATTTGGTGACACACAAACAGGGTTTTTCAAAGTTCAGTTCTGTTAGCTTCCACATGCCGGTTGTTGTGTGCTAGAAACAATGGCCACCAGGCCTAAGCAATGGTTTTGACTTGATCAGCGTTAACCCCGCCCCCTGAGTTTGATGGGTGAGGCTGACAGATAAAATTATTTCAAGATGAGAGCCAGGCGCCAGGACTGCCAAAATGAAATAACTAAATATATCATTAAATAATTAATTAAATGTGTCAATAATTAATTAATTAAATGTGTGTTGGCCCTGCGACAGACTGGCGACCTGTCCAGGGTGTACCCCGCCTCTCGCCCTATGACAGCTGGGATAGGCTCCAGCGCCCCCCGCGACCCTGAAAAGGATAAGCGGAAGCGAATGGATGGATGGATGGATGGAATAATTAATTAAAATGTGAAATACATAAATAATTAATTAAACGTGTCAATAATTAATTAATTACATGTGTCATAACTATTTATTTAATTAATTAATTCCAATTTTAATTAATTATTGCCACATTTAATTCATTATTTAATGGTGTATTTAATTAATTCATTATGGCAGTCCTGGCGCTCCATAGGCACCAGCGCCAGAGGTGAGGTTGAATACAAAGACTGTCCTCTGGACACCGTATAACATGCCCGATCCCAAGGCCCTATATGTATGTGTTATGAGAGTGTGAGTAATGTGGATGTCTAGGTTGTGGAATAAAATCAGTCTGCTGATAAAACAGTGAGCACAGTGAGAAGATCTTCACTGAGCTGATCCATCTCATCTCATAAAATTGAGGCACAGGTGACCAGGAGGGGACAGAGGGGGAACGACCTTTTATTGCTTTTTTCTACAACAATTTCTTAGTTCAGCTGCAGTATTTGATATCCTGTAATGACTAAAATGATAATTTAAACTAATTTACATAAAAAGATTGTCTTTTAAATGTTAAGGTTATTTAACAACTTTAAAGGCTGAGCAGTGCTATTTTTAAATGAAAAACTCACAGGCTCACATGTTCCAGGATTGAATTAGTGTCTGATAACCCTCCCTCTTCCTGCTCTCTAACTCAGCACCTCCTCTCTGTCCACATGTTCCCTTGTTCCCTCCCCTTCTGATCTGCAGTTTGAAGATGGGTGCAACCAACATGTGGTGACGTATAAGAGCTGACAGATCCCATTCGCTACAGAAACCTATGTTGTTTAGATCAGAGCAGTTTCAGTTCTGAGGAAGTGAAACTCACACAGTCACTGACACTGTTGGGTGAAATGGCGCAGAAAAGTGTTCAGCTGGACCGAGAAACCTTCTCTTGTTCGATCTGTTTGGATCTACTGAAGAATCCGGTGGCTCTTCCCTGTGGACACAGCTACTGCATGAAGTGTATTGAAAGCTTCTGGGATGAAGAGGAAAAGAAGAAAATCTACAGCTGCCCTCAGTGCAGACAGACTTTCACAGCGAGGCCTGTCCTGGTGAAAAACACCATGTTAGCAGTTTTAGTGGAGCAGCTGAAGAAGACTGGACTCCAAGCTGCTCCTGCTGATCACTGCTATGCTGGACCTGAAGATGTGGCCTGTGATGTCTGCACTGGAAGAAAAATGAAAGCCTTCAAGTCCTGTTTATTCTGTCTGGCATCTTACTGTGAGAAACACCTTCAGACTCATAATATTGTTGCAGTTTCATTAAAGAAACACAAGCTGGTGGAGCCCTCCAAGAAGCTCCAGGAGAACATCTGCTCTCGTCATGATGAGGTGATGAAGATGTTCTGCCGTACTGATCAGCAGAGTATCTGTTATCTCTGCTCTGTGGATGAACATAAAGGCCACGACACAGTCTCAGCTGCAGCAGAAAGGACTGAGAGGCAGAGAGAGCTGGAGGTGAGTCGACAAAACATCCAGCAGAGAATCCAGGACAGAGAGAAAGATGTGAAGCTGCTTCAACAGGAGGTGGAGGCCATCAATCAGTCTGCTGATCAAACAGTGGAGCACAGTGAGAAGATCTTCACTGAGCTGATCCATCTCATCCAGAAAAGAAGCTCTGATGTGAAGCAGCAGATCAGATCCCAGCAGGAAACTGAAGTGAGTCGAGTCAAAGAGCTTCAGGAGAAGCTGGAGCAGGAGATCACTGAGCTGAAGAGGAAAGATGCTGAGCTGAAGCAGCTCTCACACACAGAGGATCACATCCAGTTTCTACACAACTACCCCTCACTGTCAGCACTCAGTGAGTCTACAGACTCATCCAGCATCAATATCCGTCCTCTGAGCTACTTTGAGGATGTGACAGCAGCTGTGTCAGAGGTCAGAGATAAACTACAGGACATTCTGAGAGAGGAATGGACAAACATCTCACTGACAGTCACTGAAGTGGATGTTTTACTGTCACGACCAGAGCCAAAGACCAGAGCTGGATTCTTAAAATATTCATGTGAAATCACACTGGATCCAAACACAGCGTACAAACTGCTGTTATTATCAGAGGGGAACAGAAAAGCAACATTTATGAAACAAAAACATTATTCTGATCATCCAGACAGATTCACTTATTGGTCTCAGGTCCTGAGTCGAGAGAGTCTGACTGAACGTTGTTACTGGGAGGTGGAGTGGAGAGGGGGAGTTTATGTAGCAGTCGCATACAAGAATATCAGCAGAAAAGGAGAGGGTTATGAATGTGGATTTGGACATAATGACAAATCTTGGTCATTAGATTGTAACAACAACAGATATATATTTTGGTACAACAACATCCAAACTCCTGTCTCAGGTCCTCGTTCCTCCAGAGTAGGAGTGTACCTGGATCACAGAGCAGGTATTTTGTCCTTCTACAGCGTCTCTGAAACCATGACTCTCCTCCACAGAGTCCAGACCACATTCACTCAGCCGCTCTATGCTGGACTGAGGCTTTACTATGATTATGGAGCCACTGCTGAGTTGATTAAAGTGAAATAGACTGAAGTCTTTCATATTGTTGTAAGTTTAAATCTGTATTTTAGTTCCCTTTTAGTTTCTCTCCATCATTATTGTGGTATTTATGTGCTGCACATAAATCAGATGTCAGTCAAACATTATGGGCAGTACCTCGACATCTTCAACATGTTGTCTTGATGTTTTTACGTTTTATAGGTGGAGCTCTTTCCTGTGTCTGTTCAGCCATGGAGACTATCAATGCTTATGGATATTTTTATTTGAAAAATTTCTCCACATGACAACATAAACTTCTCTATCTTCTAAATGTTTACTGAATATTTTTCTTAGGTATTTGTATGTTGTTGTTTCTCTTCACTGATCTTAACAGAGAAGTCTACAGACCTTCCTTTATCACACAGATTTTATTCTCATTTGTACATTTATAAAGAAAACAATTAATTACAGAGCAATAAGAAATTTTAAGAAAGTGCACTATATCATAATTTATAGTAAAGTGTATTAAAGCATCGTTAGTTAGTCACTTATTTAGTTTGGAGCTGTATCATCTGACACTGTAGAAACATTTCCTCCAGCTTCAGCACAGAATGTTAAAAACAGAACTATTAATGAGAACAAACAGTAGGAACACAGTATCAGCAAACATCATGGCTTAAAATGGAGAGTAAAAATCTAAAAAGAAATAAACAAATTAGTAAAAAGGATTTCCTGTTGACATGTTATTGGTCCTATCTTGTCTGCAGCACCTCCAGGATGCTTCTTATATGTTTCTGGTTATTTTTGCACCAATTTTAGTTTTTGTCAGTAGGAAGTTCAAGTTCAACTCAGTGTGTTTGTTTGTTTTTTTCAAACTGATGCCTGACCTTGAACACCAAACATCTGTCAATAAAGCAATGATATAAAATGCTTATATTAGTACTGAAAAACTGCATATCCACTTTACAAATATAAATAATGATATAAATCCACAGCTGAACTGGAGGAGCAGCTGATCTAGTTCACTCATGTGTTTCTGGACTAAGAGTTGGAGCAAATACCTTATGATTCAGTGATGTTTGTTTTTGTTCAATATTTTGTAGATCCAAGAGTGAGTTTGACTCATGATGATGATGTTCCGAATTAAACAAAGTTGGTCACAAATTCTTCAAAGCTGTTTATTAAGAATATATTCACTTGGACTCATGAGACAGGCTTGTGATCCAAGGGAGCCATCAACTGGACAATTACTGACATGACAACAAAAAAGCTAAGTACAGAGGGGGGAACAGAGGTGAAAATACTTGCTTTAAAGGATTGTAATGTTTCCTTTTAAAATAAGTCTCTAAGGTCAGACAAAGGGACAGAAACTCATAGCTTTCTACCAGCCCAATGACAAAACTATAAGTTGTTTTTTAACATCTACTTTTTCATCTATTTGGCAGTCACAGTGAAAAGTATAAACATTGGCACGCTTTGTCTTGTGATTCTGCTGTTCGTAAAAAATGACCATGCGCAAAGTACCAGACTTTAAGGCTTTGACTTGATGCCAATGGCCTGAGGAGGACAGTATTACCCTTGGACATGTGTAGTCTGCCGTCTACTCAATAGAAGAACAAGAAGCGCGGAAATGGCACAACTGTCTTCAGTTTCTGGGAGAGTTTAACAATGAGAGACTGATGATGCAGAAGAAATCTCCGTGGTTAAAAACATTAAAAACAGTCGTCCAGGATGATGAGATCCGCCACTGGCTCAGACTGCTGTATATCAGCCGGAGACCCGAGATGAAGTCACGCAGCAGGTATGTAAAACTGTGATGTTCTCAATAAACTAACACAGGAACGATCTGAGCTCAGTCTGTAAGCTAACAGGCTAAAATCAGAGAGCAGCTAATCAAACAAGTGCGTCCGTTTTTTTTAAAGGTCAACTTTTAACAATAGACTTTCATGAGACACATCAAAACCAAACAGGGAGGGAAAGCTTCGGTTTTCTGCACTGTGCCACAGTTCGCTGTCTGCTTCGGTTCACGACGCCTCACTCCGGGGCTACAGACAGTTCTCTGCCGCCTGTGGTGCTCCTCACCTCCGTCTGCACCCACAGGCTTCCCGAGGTGGAGGCAGGCCGGCAGGGACTTTGAGAGATGGGCTTTACTTTCAAAAATACCCCTTAATCAGGGTCTAACCCTACAAGACCATCGTGCCTCCCCCACCATCCTCACCTCATGTTAAAATGTATATTTTTCAACTGAATTATATTTGGGTTCAAGAAAATGATGAAGTTTTTAAAATAACTTTGTAATGTTCTAATAAACAGTCTTAACTCGAACTAAATCAGCTCAAATCTCACAGATGTCAGTGTTATTCACAAAGCATGGAAACATAGTTGTTAGTTTTGAATGCAGCCACAGCAGGCAAACTATGGCTGCATGCTCCAAAGAACAGGAGCACAGTAACTGAACACACTCTTAGCACACTTACATCTGATTTTGGGAACAGTTAACAGATCTGAACCTGATGACCTGAGAGGTTTAACTGGGTCAAAGGTCGAGAGCCAATTGAGAACTGTCCAGTTAAACCAACTAAATGATGAAACCTTTGATTTAAAATGTCATGATCAACAGTATCAAAGGCAGCAATGAGATCAAATAGAACTAAGACTGAAACTCTGAGTCCCTAATAATCTTCAGATCACTGATGACTTTAGTTGGGTTGATTCTGTGCAATGACTGGCTGTGAAACCTGACTGGTACTTATCTGCTATGGCACTGTGAGATTTTCAGTTTAATCTACAACAATGACAAACATTTACTTGCAGCGTGAAGCTGGCAGCAGCTACCTGAATGATTTGTACTCTGAACTTTCCTAATAAGAGTATCAGAGCTCGAGAGTAACTTACACTTTCATTTTTCACATTTGTACAGTTAGTTGTAAATTTCACTCCCATATGAGGACATGCTCAGAGTGGACTATATTTGCTCAGATGTGTTTTCCTGTCATCACATTATTAACCTTTTTCCTCAGTGACCCTTTGTTCCTCAAGATCTCCCCCTAACATGAAGTGTGAGGAAGAGGAGGGCCTGTATGACCAGCAGGTCTCCAACCAGGAGAGGAACTCCAGTCTGGACCAGGAGGGCCCAGATCCTCCACAGATCAAAGAGGAAGAGGAGGAACTCTGCATCAGCGATGACGTAGAAAAGATTGTACTCAAACAGGAGGATGAAGGCCTCATCTGGACTGAAGAAGAGCAGCTCAGACAGCTGGATAACATCTGGAAACCTGAAATGAACTTACACAGCAGGGGTATGTAAAACCGTAATGGTCTTACCTAAAAATTAATATGACTTTAATTCATTCAATAAAGATATTTTGGAAACACATCAGAGTTCTTCAAGGCCAGTGTTTAAATAAACTCAGCTGATTGTTAGTCGAGGTTTTCTGAGAGCTTCGCTGCTTTTTATCCCCATATTTTAATCCTACTTTTAAATTTCCCCTTCTGTCTGATGTTTGTCTTATCATTTACATAAACATCTTTCCAACAGTAATTGGTGGACAAACTGTGATTGGTGCATAGAAATTTACTAACGTGTTAGAAGTGAGTGCATGAAATCTTATTTTAACAGTTTCCAGGTCTGGGTAAATGATATGATGATATTTCGGATGATATTTTGATTAAACTCTGTTGTAGAGTTGGAAATGGACAGCTGTAGACACCACTGCCGAGTAGTCATTCTTGTTATACTTCTATATTTATCTAAGACAAGTAATTTTGTCCATTTGTCACCTCAGCTTTCCCACAACAGCATGAATGTGAGGAGGAACTGGTTTTTGGGGACCAGGAGAGAAACTTCAGCCTCGACCAGGAGGATCCGGAGCTTCCACAGATAAAAGAGGAAGAGGAGGAACCTTGCACCAGTCAGGACGTAGATCAGCTTGTAGTGAAGCAGGAGACTGAAGGCATTATTATCTTCATGGTGGCTCCTACTTATGAGGAAAGTGAGCCAGAGCTGGACAGTGAACATCTCCTTTCTTCCAGCTCTCCTGAACCAGAGAGCAGAGATCAGCAAGACAACTTTCCTGTGTCAGAGAGTCAGCGTAAAACTGACACAAGTAAAAAGTTTGTGAAATGTGAGATTTGTGGAAAAACCTTTGAGTACAGATCCAAACTAACGAGACATATGAGGGTTCACACAGGTGAGAAGCCACATTCTTGCAGCACCTGCGGAAAAAGATTCAGCCTGATGATAAACTTGAAAACTCACATGAGAATCCACACAGGTGAAAAGCTTCATTCAGAGGATACAGTTACAAAGACACATGAGGATTCACACTAGTTAAAAGTGGGAGAACTGTCAGATGAAGCAGTCCACTGAGAAGCCAGATCAGAGCAGATCAGATGACCTCCTTCCTTAAAAAACTCTGTATTGTTTATTGTATGTAGGGGTGGGAGATATAGCCTCAAAATAATATTTCAAGAAACTTACATTTAAAAAAAATAATGTACATTTTATCAGCTCGGCAGGCAGCAGCATTTATATGTGTAAGTAAATGATGGATTTTCCATCTTTCTCTTCCAGTGAGCTGCTGTCACTGATGACAGCTTAGCTAATTCAAAGTGTGAAAATGTGGCCACCTCAAGGTGCTTGATATTGTAAGGTAAAGACCCAACAATAATACAATGAAAACAGAGAAAACCCAAACAGTCATATGACCCCCTATTAGCAAGCGTTTTGGCGACAGTGGGAAGGAAAAACTCCTTTTTAACAGGAAGAAACCTCCAGCAGAACCAGGCTCAGGGAGGGACCCCCATCTGCAACAAGGAAAGTTTTAAGTCTAATCTTAAAAGCTGAAGGCTCTGCCTCCCATTCTACCTTTAAATACTCTATGAACAACATTATAGTGCAATGTTAGTGACACGGCATACATGAAATATGAGCACATAAGTATCCTCAGGGGTGTTTTTCCTGGAAGTTTTAAGAAAAGTGTATTACAAGTGCTTACACTCTAGCTTAATATCCAAAATAACCTTGTAATGCGGAGCCTGCACAATTCTGTCATATAAGGAAAAGAAATTCTACCTGGTTTGTTTCATCTTGGGTCGAGCTTTTTAACCTCCTGCTTTTCCACCGTGTAGCACATCAGTAATTTCCATCCACTGACTGCTCTTGCTGTTATATGAAATGTAACTCGCGAGTGCTCCAGTGATGCATGGTTGAATCATTTGTTTACCTTTGGGTCGCACATCACTGCTGCTAGTATCTCCTGCTCACGTGCCTTCACAGCCCGGTTGTACTCAAGTGTGTTTTTGCTTAAAGTGTTGTAACAGGTTTGCTTTTTTCACTTTCAGTGGGAAAAGTTTTCTTGCATATTTTGCGAACATTCAGCTACCAAACTGTGACTGGAGCCCGACATATGGCTCTGGCTGTGAGACATGACTGGGGTTGACTCATTGGGGTGAATGCAAACACATGATGTTCCTCTAAACACACTTTTTTGTAAACATTTATACCAGTATTATTGCAGATCATATGATATGTCACAGCCCTAATTCTGTTTGTTGCATATTCCATTAAAACCTGTAATGAAGATGAAACACGTATTTACATTCATTTGATGTGATATTTGTATCGTGTTGAGCTGTGGAGGTGACAAAAAAGTTGCTGAGATGTTTTATTTTTTTGTTTAGTGGAGAGGTTTTACTCCACAGAGTCAAAGCTGGAAAGAAACACACATGAGACCAAACATTTTGTGATTTAATCTTGATTTTCATGAAGACTGAATTTCAGCATGTGCTCATCCTGTTGATTCGTATGTTGGTGTTGGTTATGTGTCTTAAAAGTGAAATAAAGATTTCTTTAAAACTTCTTGTGGCTATTTTTTTAAGGCACAATCTTTACAACATGAAACAACGTCTGTGAAGCACATTTTGTACAGTGGGCAGGGAGACTTGCCCATCACTGTGGTGGTGGGGTGGATGAGATTTGCCTGCGGTCACTTAAGGCTCTGTATGTTGTGGGTCTGTCCTGGTTGTCCTGCTCAAACATTGTATGGAAGTTGAGGTCAGTGCCTTCAGACCGGCCAACTATGGTGGTAATCATGGTCCCCTGTTTTATGAAGGGAGTGTAGAGGGTATGTTTGCACTTCAGGCCTCCCTAGGAAGGTCTATATCTGTAGTCACTTTCACTGTTTTCTTATTGCTGTTTCAAATTGTTGTTTCTGTTTGTAGCCTTTTTATTGAAGGATTTTGGTTTATATTATTAATATGTGCATTTGTTGTTATTAATAATATTTGCTTCACTCTCCATTTGATGTGTTTTTGGTATGTTTTACTTTTAATTGTTCTATGATTATGTTTATGTGTGGTTTATAATTATATTTAAGTTCTGGGTTTTTTTTATGAATAAAAGTGACTTAACTTGTCAGAGATATGAGACTTTGGGCATTTCCCCTTCTGTCTTATTCTCAGTGTCTTGTCTCCATGTTTATTTACCTCTGTGTTGCTATCTTTGTGTCTCTGTCTCTTTCTCTTCCCCTGTTCAGTGGGATTTAAGACTTCCAACAAATAATTTCAAAGGGTCAATTAAATTTTAATAAAACCATTTTACTCAACACTGCACTCGAATTTTAGCATTTTTTTTACTCAATCATAAAAAGATTCATCTTAAAAGATGTTTTAGATACATTTTTATTACTTTTCTTTCTTTCTTTCTTTCTTGTTTTTTAGCCATCAGAATTATTGTCTGAAGGCCAAAAAAGATGCCCAATTTACCAAATGGACCATCACAGCCTTGCCATATTGGTCCATTTGATCAACCTTTGTTATTATTTATTTATTTTAATTTATTTTCAGTTGTTACAGATAGGACAGACATGACTGGGGGATAGGAAGGAAGGAAGGAAGGAAGGAAGGAAGAAAAGGGGAAGAGGGACAGTGAGAAAGGGCACTTAAAAAATATCTCCCAGGTCACCTGTTGAGAGAAGAAAATAAGAGAAAACAAGCAAAAAAGAGAGCAACATAATAACACAACACCATTGCAATAATCTAGCTAAGTGTAAATAACAGTAAATATTAAATACTGAATGTGATTGTGCAGCACGCAAGATTGACATCGCACAATGTGGTTTGAGGTAGCAGCCAAGAAAGGTGTAGCTTGTGTGTGTGAACACCTGTGTGGATGAGTGCTCGTCTATTCAAAAGGCTTCTCCATGTAACGATCTGCTAGAAGGTGTGGGGAGCCATAGCCCCGTCCCCCAGGGCATGAAGCAGGCATGGAGGAGATCCAGGCCCCAGACATCCAGAGGCCCCCAGAGTGCGAGCGCCCAAAGAGGACCACCGGAGGGGCAACCGTGCCACCTTCCTGGGAAGAGCTGAGGAGAACCCCAGATGAGGGGTCACCCAACAGCCACAGAGCAGAAGCCAGAGGGGGCTGCAGTGACGTACACGTGGGCTCTGCAGGCAGCCAGCTGTGCCAGAGTGAATCGCCCCCGCAAGGGGCCCGACCGAGCCACGGGCACCAGGCCCCACCAAGCAGCCGTACCGGGGAGTGAGCTGGTACAAACCTGAGCGCCCAGCCCTGGACACCAAGTATGCACCGATGTCTGAGGGCATCAGCCACCAGCAGGGAGTGTGGTGAGGGGAAATAAGCCTCCATACCTTGGAGGGCCTGAGATGTTCCAAGGGGGTGGAGTCTAAGACTAGGCGCACACAGACCTAAACATGCATTCCCACCCTCATGCACACATATACAAATACTCGGCGCTCATCCAACCTGGATACAGACACAAATGGACACTGTACATGTACTGTACAGCACGGCCCCTCCTGAGAACCCTCAATGTCTACATGCATTTAAAACTGAGAGGTGGGCACCGGCGCCAGAGGTGAGGTTGAATACAAAGACTGTCCTCTGGACACCGTATAACATGCCCGATCCCAAGGCCCTATATGTATGTATTATGAGAGTGTGAGTAATGTGGATGTCTAGGTTGTGGAATAAAATCAGTCTGCTGATAAAACAGTGAGCACAGTGAGAAGATCTTCACTGAGCTGATCCATCTCATCTCATAAAATTGAGGCACAGGTGACCAGGAGGGGACAGAGGGGGAACGACCTTTTATTGCTTTTTTCTACAACAATTTCTTAGTTCAGCTGCAGTATTTGATATCCTGTAATGACTAAAATGATAATTTAAACTAATTTACATAAAAAGATTGTCTTTTAAATGTAAAGTTTATTTAACAACTTTAAAGGCTGAGCAGTGCTATTTTTAAATGAAAAACTCACAGGCTCACATGTTCCAGGATTGAATTAGTGTCTGATAACCCTCCCTCTTCCTGCTCTCTAACTCAGCACCTCCTCTCTGTCCACATGTTCCCTTGTTCCCTCCCCTTCTGATCTGCAGTTTGAAGATGGGTGCAACCAACATGTGGTGACGTATAAGAGCTGACAGATCCCATTCGCTACAGAAACCTATGTTGTTTAGATCAGAGCAGTTTCAGTTCTGAGGAAGTGAAACTCACACAGTCACTGACACTGTTGGGTGAAATGGCGCAGAAAAGTGTTCAGCTGGACCGAGAAACCTTCTCTTGTTCGATCTGTTTGGATCTACTGAAGGATCCGGTGGCTCTTCCCTGTGGACACAGCTACTGCATGAACTGTATTGAAAGCTTCTGGGATGAAGAGGAAAAGAAGAAAATCTACAGCTGCCCTCAGTGCCGGAGGACTTTCACAGCGAGGCCTGTCCTGGAGAAAAACACCATGTTAGCAGTTTTAGTGGAGGAGCTGAAGAAGACTGGACTCCAAGCTGCTCCTGCTGATCACTGCTATGCTGGACCTGAAGATGTGGCCTGTGATGTCTGCACTGGAAGAAAAATGAAAGCCTTCAAGTCCTGTCTGGTGTGTTTGGTCTCTTACTGTGAGAAACATGTTAAGCGTCATTATGAATGTCCTGCATTTGACAAACACAAGCTGGTGGAGCCCTCCAAGAAGCTCCAGGAGAACATCTGCTCTCGTCATGATGAGGTGATGAAGATGTTCTGCCGTACTGATCAGCAGAGTATCTGTTATCTCTGCTCTGTGGATGAACATAAAGGCCACGACACAGTCTCAGCTGCAGCAGAAAGGACTGAGAGGCAGAGAGAGCTGGAGGTGAGTCGACAAAACATCCAGCAGAGAATCCAGGACAGAGAGAAAGATGTGAAGCTGCTTCAACAGGAGGTGGAGGCCATCAATCAGTCTGCTGATCAAACAGTGGAGCACAGTGAGAAGATCTTCACTGAGCTGATCCATCTCATCCAGAAAAGAAGCTCTGATGTGAAGCAGCAGATCAGATCCCAGCAGGAAACTGAAGTGAGTCGAGTCAAAGAGCTTCAGGAGAAGCTGGAGCAGGAGATCACTGAGCTGAAGAGGAAAGATGCTGAGCTGAAGCAGCTCTCACACACAGAGGATCACATCCAGTTTCTACACAACTACCCCTCACTGTCAGCACTCAGTGAGTCTACAGACTCATCCAGCATCAATATCCGTCCTCTGAGCTACTTTGAGGATGTGACAGCAGCTGTGTCAGAGGTCAGAGATAAACTACAGGACATTCTGAGAGAGGAACGGACAAACATCTCACTGACAGTCACTGAAGTGGATGTTTCACTGTCACAACCAGAGCCAAAGACCAGAGCTGGATTCTTAAAATATTCATGTGAAATCACACTGGATCCAAACACAGCAAACAAACGGCTGTTATTATCAGAGGGGAACAGAAAAGCAACATTTATGAATCAACAACAGTCTTATTCTGATCATCCAGACAGATTCACTGACAGGTGTCAGGTCCTGAGTAGAGAGAGTCTGACTGGACGTTGTTACTGGGAGGTGGAGTGGAGAGGGGGAGGAGTTTATGTAGCAGTCGCATACAAGAATATCAGCAGAGAAGGATGGATTGAATGTTTATTTGGATATAATGACAAATCTTGGTCATTAGATTGTAACAACAACATTTATACATTTCGGTACAACAACATTGAAACTCGTGTCTCAGGTCCTCGTTCCTCCAGAGTAGGAGTGTACCTGGATCACAGAGCAGGTATTTTGTCCTTCTACAGCGTCTCTGAAACCATGACTCTCCTCCACAGAGTCCAGACCACATTCACTCAGCCGCTCTATGCTGGACTGAGGCTTTATTATGGAGACACTGCTGAGTTGATTAAAGTGAAATAGACTGAAGTCTTTCATATTGTTGTAAGTTTAAATCTGTATTTTAGTTCCCTTTTAGTTTCTCTCCATCATTATTGTGGTATTTATGTGCTGCACATAAATCAGATGTCAGTCAAACATTATGGGCAGTACCTCGACATCTTCAACATGTTGTCTTGATGTTTTTACGTTTTATAGGTGGAGCTCTTTCCTGTGTCTGTTCAGCCATGGAGACTATCAATGCTTATGGATATTTTTATTTGAAAAATTTCTCCACATGACAACATAAACTTCTCTATCTTCTAAATGTTTACTGAATATTTTTCTTAGGTATTTGTATGTTGTTGTTTCTCTTCACTGATCTTAACAGAGAAGTCTACAGACCTTCCTTTATCACACAGATTTTATTCTCATTTGTACATTTATAAAGAAAACAATTAATTACAGAGCAATAAGAAATTTTAAGAAAGTGCACTATATCATAATTTATAGTAAAGTGTATTAAAGCATCGTTAGTTAGTCACTTATTTAGTTTGGAGCTGTATCATCTGACACTGTAGAAACATTTCCTCCAGCTTCAGCACAGAATGTTAAAAACAGAACTATTAATGAGAACAAACAGTAGGAACACAGTATCAGCAAACATCATGGCTTAAAATGGAGAGTAAAAATCTAAAAAGAAATAAACAAATTAGTAAAAAGGATTTCCTGTTGACATGTTATTGGTCCTATCTTGTCTGCAGCACCTCCAGGATGCTTCTTATATGTTTCTGGTTATTTTTGCACCAATTTTAGTTTTTGTCAGTAGGAAGTTCAAGTTCAACTCAGTGTGTTTGTTTGTTTTTTTCAAACTGATGCCTGACCTTGAACACCAAACATCTGTCAATAAAGCAATGATATAAAATGCTTATATTAGTACTGAAAAACTGCATATCCACTTTACAAATATAAATAATGATATAAATCCACAGCTGAACTGGAGGAGCAGCTGATCTAGTTCACTCATGTGTTTCTGGACTAAGAGTTGGAGCAAATACCTTATGATTCAGTGATGTTTGTTTTTGTTCAATATTTTGTAGATCCAAGAGTGAGTTTGACTCATGATGATGATGTTCCGAATTAAACAAAGTTGGTCACAAATTCTTCAAAGCTGTTTATTAAGAATATATTCACTTGGACTCATGAGACAGGCTTGTGATCCAAGGGAGCCATCAACTGGACAATTACTGACATGACAACAAAAAAGCTAAGTACAGAGGGGGGAACAGAGGTGAAAATACTTGCTTTAAAGGATTGTAATGTTTCCTTTTAAAATAAGTCTCTAAGGTCAGACAAAGGGACAGAAACTCATAGCTTTCTACCAGCCCAATGACAAAACTATAAGTTGTTTTTTAACATCTACTTTTTCATCTATTTGGCAGTCACAGTGAAAAGTATAAACATTGGCACGCTTTGTCTTGTGATTCTGCTGTTCGTAAAAAATGACCATGCGCAAAGTACCAGACTTTAAGGCTTTGACTTGATGCCAATGGCCTGAGGAGGACAGTATTACCCTTGGACATGTGTAGTCTGCCGTCTACTCAATAGAAGAACAAGAAGCGCGGAAATGGCACAACTGTCTTCAGTTTCTGGGAGAGTTTAACAATGAGAGACTGATGATGCAGAAGAAATCTCCGTGGTTAAAAACATTAAAAACAGTCGTCCAGGATGATGAGATCCGCCACTGGCTCAGACTGCTGTATATCAGCCGGAGACCCGAGATGAAGTCACGCAGCAGGTATGTAAAACTGTGATGTTCTCAATGAACTAACACAGGAACGATCTGAGCTCAGTCTGTAAGCTAACAGGCTAAAATCAGAGAGCAGCTAATCAAACAAGTGCGTCCGTTTTTTTTAAAGGTCAACTTTTAACAATAGACTTTCATGAGACACATCAAAACCAAACAGGGAGGGAAAGCTTCGGTTTTCTGCACTGTGCCACAGTTCGCTGTCTGCTTCGGTTCACGACGCCTCACTCCGGGGCTACAGACAGTTCTCTGCCGCCTGTGGTGCTCCTCACCTCCGTCTGCACCCACAGACTTCCCGAGGTGGAGGCAGGCCGGCAGGGACTTTGAGAGATGGGCTTTACTTTTAAAAATAGCCCTTAATCAGGGTCTAACTCACTAAAAGATGGCCACATGTCTCTCTCCAACTTAATCTCTTTCTTTTAAGTAATTGTTTTTCATTGAAATGAAATTAATTGTTCAATAAAATGATTACATTTATAATTGAATTAAAGTTAAATGAATCAAGGTGATTTTGACTTTGCTAGTTAACAGGAAGAGAAACAAACTTACACAGGATAAAATGAAATTTGGACCCAGCAGAAAAAGTCAGATCACAGACAAACAGAAACATTCCTCTTTGGCTAAAATAAAATGCAGATTATTGCTCATCTGCAGTTTTAATCATGGTGAATAATTTATGATTCAGCCAAGTAAGATTCTTCTGTGTGGAGGTTTTTCCCCTGTCAAAAGGCATTGACCATTACCTTCATCTAAACATGGAATTTAAGTCATGTAGTTGCCGTTGTTTGTTTTTAAAGAGGTCATAATATTTTTGTGATGGTAGAAATTTATCTTCAAAGTAATAGTTATAAAGTGAATTAATAAGACTTTCCAACAAAGAGAGGGAGTCACATGGTGCTTCTGAAACATTTGTACAAACCTCTCTCACATATGTGAGCAACATGCTCACAGTGTACAGCCCTGCTGACTGAGGCTGCACCTTTACCTGTCTAATCTTTTTCTTTTTACTTTGTTCCTCAAGTCCCACATCAACATGAAGTGTAAGGAGGAGGAAGATCTGGCTGGCCAGCAGGTCTGGAAGCAGGAGAGGAACTTCAATCTGGACCAGGAGGACACAGATCCCCCACAGATCAAAGAGGAACAGGAGGAACTCTGCATCAGTCAAGAGGGAGAACAGCTTGTAGTGAAACACGAGGATGAAGGCATCGTCGTCTGGAGCGGGGAAGAGCGGCTCAGACAGCTGCATAACATCTGGAAACCTGAGAAAGATTTACAGACCAGCGGTAAAACTGTAATCGCTTTTCTGAAGTGTTAACATTAATATTAAACCTACAGTTTGTATCAGTCAGATCTATTTAATGTGTATTCGTGAAAACATGACAGGGAGTTTTAAATGGACTGGTTCTTATATAGCGCTTTTCTACTCAATCTTGAGCACTCAAAGCGCTTTACAAAACTTGTGCATTCACCCACTCACTCCCATTCGCACAAGCACATTTTTCTTAGTGCTTTCTACCAACATTCAGACACACATTCCACAGATCAAAGAGCAACTTGAGGCAACTTGGAGTTAGTATCTTGCCCAAGGATATTTGAAATGCAGACTAGGTGAAGCCGGGAATCGAACCGATCAGTAGATGATCTGCTCTACCGCCTGAGCTACAGCCACCCCCAATAGTGAAGATTATTTTGAAAAATATCAAGATGTAGATCAGTTTCGAGATCAACTCCAAAATAGATCATCAGTCAGTCAGTAATAAGTGAGTTCTTTTTTGTTTGAAAGGTTTTTTTTACTCTTAATGTTGCTGAAAAATGTCAGAACTCAAGTTCTCATTTGCATCAGAGTGCACAAATAACTTCATTTTTACACACTTTTAATTTCACCTGCAAATGTGAGCAACATGCCCTCATTACAGACTTTAACTAAAACTTTATCTTCTCAGAGGTGTTTTTCTATAATTACATTTTTTTTATTGTTCGTTTAGAAGCAATAGTGGAGAGACCGGCTGACTGCTGCAGAAGAAATCTGCTCTGAGGTTAACAGAACGTCTGATCGTCCAGTATGAGATCAACCTTCAGCAGAGACTGCTGGATATCAGCCGGAAACCCGAGATAAAGTTACGCATAACAGGTAAAACTGCGATGGTCTCAGTGGACTAACACAAGAATACAACTCATGTAGGACCTGATCAGAGCTCAGCTTGTAGGCTAACATACTGAAATCAGGGAGCGGCTAATCACACAAGTGCGTCTCTTTTTTACGGTGAACTTTTAGCATTAAACAAACCTTGAGACCGAGAGAAAGTGCCTTTATAGAAGATTTATTTAGAAGATTAAGATAAAGGAGGCAGGGAGGGAAAGCTTCTGTTTTCTGCACTGTGCCACAGTTCGCTGTCTGCTTCGGCTCTCTGACCCTCACTCCGGGGCTACAGACAGTCCTCTGCCGCCTGTGGTGCTCCTCACGTCCGTCTGCACCCACAGGCTTCCCGAGGTGGAGGCAGGCCGGCAGGGACTTTGAGAGATGGGCTTTACTTTCAAAAATACCCCTTAATCAGGGTCTAACCCTACAAGACCATCGTGCCTCCCCCACCATCCTCACCTCATGTTAAAATGTATATTTTTCAACTGAATTATATTTGGGTTCAAGAAAATGATGAAGCTTTTAAAATAACTTTGTAATGTTCTAATAAACAGTCTTAACTCGAACTAAATCAGCTCAAATCTCACAGATGTCAGTGTTATTCACAAAGCATGGAAACATAGTTGTTAGTTTTGAATGCAGCCACAGCAGGCAAACTATGGCTGCATGCTCCAAAGAACAGGAGCACAGTAACTGAACACACTCTTAGCACACTTACATCTGATTTTGGGAACAGTTAACAGATCTGAACCTGATGACCTGAGAGGTTTAACTGGGTCAAAGGTCGAGAGCCAATTGAGAACTGTCCAGTTAAACCAACTAAATGATGAAACCTTTGATTTAAAATGTCATGATCAACAGTATCAAAGGCAGCAATGAGATCAAATAGAACTAAGACTGAAACTCTGAGTCCCTAATAATCTTCAGATCACTGATGACTTTAGTTGGGTTGATTCTGTGCAATGACTGGCTGTGAAACCTGACTGGTACTTATCTGCTATGGCACTGTGAGATTTTCAGTTTAATCTACAACAATGACAAACATTTACTTGCAGCGTGAAGCTGGCAGCAGCTACCTGAATGATTTGTACTCTGAACTTTCCTAATAAGAGTATCAGAGCTCGAGAGTAACTTACACTTTCATTTTTCACATTTGTACAGTTTAAATTTCACTCACATATGAGGACATGCTCAGAGTGGACTATATTTGCTCAGATGTGTTTTCCTGTCATCACATTATTAACCTTTTTCCTCAGTGACCTTTTGTTCCTCAAGATCTCCCCCTAACATGAAGTGTGAGGAAGAGGAGGGCCTGTATGACCAGCAGGTCTCCAACCAGGAGAGGAACTCCAGTCTGGACCAGGAGGGCCCAGATCCTCCACAGATCAAAGAGGAAGAGGAGGAACTCTGCATCAGCGATGACGTAGAAAAGATTGTACTCAAACAGGAGGATGAAGGCCTCATCTGGACTGAAGAAGAGCAGCTCAGACAGCTGGATAACATCTGGAAACCTGAAATGAACTTACACAGCAGGGGTATGTAAAACCGTAATGGTCTTACCTAAAAATTAATATGACTTTAATTCATTCAATAAAGATATTTTGGAAACACATCAGAGTTCTTCAAGGCCAGTGTTTAAATAAACTCAGCTGATTGTTAGTCGAGGTTTTCTGAGAGCTTCGCTGCTTTTTATCCCCATATTTTAATCCTACTTTTAAATTTCCCCTTCTGTCTGATGTTTGTCTTATCATTTACATAAACATCTTTCCAACAGTAATTGGTGGACAAACTGTGATTGGTGCATAGAAATTTACTAACGTGTTAGAAGTGAGTGCATGAAATCTTATTTTAACAGTTTCCAGGTCTGGGTAAATGATATGATGATATTTCGGATGATATTTTGATTAAACTCTGTTGTAGAGTTGGAAATGGACAGCTGTAGACACCACTGCCGAGTAGTCATTCTTGTTATACTTCTATATTTATCTAAGACAAGTAATTTTGTCCATTTGTCACCTCAGCTTTCCCACAACAGCATGAATGTGAGGAGGAACTGGTTTTTGGGGACCAGGAGAGAAACTTCAGCCTCGACCAGGAGGATCCGGAGCTTCCACAGATAAAAGAGGAAGAGGAGGAACCTTGCACCAGTCAGGACGTAGATCAGCTTGTAGTGAAGCAGGAGACTGAAGGCATTATTATCTTCATGGTGGCTCCTACTTATGAGGAAAGTGAGCCAGAGCTGGACAGTGAACATCTCCTTTCTTCCAGCTCTCCTGAACCAGAGAGCAGAGATCAGCAAGACAACTTTCCTGTGTCAGAGAGTCAGCGTAAAACTGACACAAGTAAAAAGTTTGTGAAATGTGAGATTTGTGGAAAAACCTTTGAGTACAGATCCAAACTAACGAGACATATGAGGGTTCACACAGGTGAGAAGCCACATTCTTGCAGCACCTGCGGAAAAAGATTCAGCCTGATGATAAACTTGAAAACTCACATGAGAATCCACACAGGTGAGAAGCTTCATTCAGAGGATACAGTTACAAAGACACATGAGGATTCACACTAGTTAAAAGTGGGAGAACTGTCAGATGAAGCAGTCCACTGAGAAGCCAGATCAGAGCAGATCAGATGACCTCCTTCCTTAAAAAACTCTGTATTGTTTATTGTATGTAGGGGTGGGAGATATAGCCTCAAAATAATATTTCAAGAAACTTACATTTAAAAAAAATAATGTACATTTTATCAGCTCGGCAGGCAGCAGCATTTATATGTGTAAGTAAATGATGGATTTTCCATCTTTCTCTTCCAGTGAGCTGCTGTCACTGATGACAGCTTAGCTAATTCAAAGTGTGAAAATGTGGCCACCTCAAGGTGCTTGATATTGTAAGGTAAAGACCCAACAATAATACAATGAAAACAGAGAAAACCCAAACAGTCATATGACCCCCTATTAGCAAGCGTTTTGGCGACAGTGGGAAGGAAAAACTCCTTTTTAACAGGAAGAAACCTCCAGCAGAACCAGGCTCAGGGAGGGACCCCCATCTGCAACAAGGAAAGTTTTAAGTCTAATCTTAAAAGCTGAAGGCTCTGCCTCCCATTCTACCTTTAAATACTCTATGAACAACATTATAGTGCAATGTTAGTGACACGGCATACATGAAATATGAGCACATAAGTATCCTCAGGGGTGTTTTTCCTGGAAGTTTTAAGAAAAGTGTATTACAAGTGCTTACACTCTAGCTTAATATCCAAAATAACCTTGTAATGCGGAGCCTGCACAATTCTGTCATATAAGGAAAAGAAATTCTACCTGGTTTGTTTCATCTTGGGTCGAGCTTTTTAACCTCCTGCTTTTCCACCGTGTAGCACATCAGTAATTTCCATCCACTGACTGCTCTTGCTGTTATATGAAATGTAACTCGCGAGTGCTCCAGTGATGCATGGTTGAATCATTTGTTTACCTTTGGGTCGCACATCACTGCTGCTAGTATCTCCTGCTCACGTGCCTTCACAGCCCGGTTGTACTCAAGTGTGTTTTTGCTTAAAGTGTTGTAACAGGTTTGCTTTTTTCACTTTCAGTGGGAAAAGTTTTCTTGCATATTTTGCGAACATTCAGCTACCAAACTGTGACTGGAGCCCGACATATGGCTCTGGCTGTGAGACATGACTGGGGTTGACTCATTGGGGTGAATGCAAACACATGATGTTCCTCTAAACACACTTTTTTGTAAACATTTATACCAGTATTATTGCAGATCATATGATATGTCACAGCCCTAATTCTGTTTGTTGCATATTCCATTAAAACCTGTAATGAAGATGAAACACGTATTTACATTCATTTGATGTGATATTTGTATCGTGTTGAGCTGTGGAGGTGACAAAAAAGTTGCTGAGATGTTTTATTTTTTTGTTTAGTGGAGAGGTTTTACTCCACAGAGTCAAAGCTGGAAAGAAACACACATGAGACCAAACATTTTGTGATTTAATCTTGATTTTCATGAAGACTGAATTTCAGCATGTGCTCATCCTGTTGATTCGTATGTTGGTGTTGGTTATGTGTCTTAAAAGTGAAATAAAGATTTCTTTAAAACTTCTTGTGGCTATTTTTTTAAGGCACAATCTTTACAACATGAAACAACGTCTGTGAAGCACATTTTGTACAGTGGGCAGGGAGACTTGCCCATCACTGTGGTGGTGGGGTGGATGAGATTTGCCTGCGGTCACTTAAGGCTCTGTATGTTGTGGGTCTGTCCTGGTTGTCCTGCTCAAACATTGTATGGAAGTTGAGGTCAGTGCCTTCAGACCGGCCAACTATGGTGGTAATCATGGTCCCCTGTTTTATGAAGGGAGTGTAGAGGGTATGTTTGCACTTCAGGCCTCCCTAGGAAGGTCTATATCTGTAGTCACTTTCACTGTTTTCTTATTGCTGTTTCAAATTGTTGTTTCTGTTTGTAGCCTTTTTATTGAAGGATTTTGGTTTATATTATTAATATGTGCATTTGTTGTTATTAATAATATTTGCTTCACTCTCCATTTGATGTGTTTTTGGTATGTTTTACTTTTAATTGTTCTATGATTATGTTTATGTGTGGTTTATAATTATATTTAAGTTCTGGGTTTTTTTTATGAATAAAAGTGACTTAACTTGTCAGAGATATGAGACTTTGGGCATTTCCCCTTCTGTCTTATTCTCAGTGTCTTGTCTCCATGTTTATTTACCTCTGTGTTGCTATCTTTGTGTCTCTGTCTCTTTCTCTTCCCCTGTTCAGTGGGATTTAAGACTTCCAACAAATAATTTCAAAGGGTCAATTAAATTTTAATAAAACCATTTTACTCAACACTGCACTCGAATTTTAGCATTTTTTTCTACTCAGTCATAAAAAGATTCATCTTAAAATATGTTTTAGATACATTTTTATTACTTTTTTCTTTCTTTCTTTCTTTTCTTGTTGTTGTCCCGTTTCGTTTTTTAGCCATCAGAATTATTGTCTGAAGGCCAAAAAAGATGCCCAACTAACTTAATTTACCAAATGGACCATCACGGCCTTGCCATATTGGTCCATTTGATCAACCTTTGTTATTATTTATTTATTTTAATTTATTTTCAGTTGTTACAGATAGGACAGACATGACTGGGGGATAGGAAGGAAGGAAGAAAGGAAGAAAGAAAGAAAGAAAGAAAAAGAAAAGGGGAAGAGGGACAGTGAGAAAGGGCACTTAAAAAATATCTCCCAGGTCACCTGTTGAGAGAAGAAAATAAGAGAAAACAAGCAAAAAAGAGAGCAACATAATAACACAACACCATTGCAATAATCTAGCTAAGTGTAAATAACAGTAAATATTAAATACTGAATGTGATTGTGCAGCACGCAAGATTGACATCGCACAATGTGGTTTGAGGTAGCAGCCAAGAAAGGTGTAGCTTGTGTGTGTGAACACCTGTGTGGATGAGTGCTCGTCTATTCAAAAGGCTTCTCCATGTAACGATCTGCTAGAAGGTGTGGGGAGCCATAGCCCCGTCCCCCAGGGCATGAAGCAGGCATGGAGGAGATCCAGGCCCCAGACATCCAGAGGCCCCCAGAGTGCGAGCGCCCAAAGAGGACCACCGGAGGGGCAACCGTGCCACCTTCCTGGGAAGAGCTGAGGAGAGCCCCAGATGAGGGGTCACCCAACAGCCACAGAGCAGAAGCCAGAGGGGGCTGCAGTGACGTACACGCGGGCTCTGCCGGCAGTCAGCTGTGCCAGAGTGAATCGAGCCCCCGCAAGGGGCCCGACCGAGCCACAGGCACCAGGCCCCACCAAGCAGCCGTACCGGGGAGTGAGCTGGTACAGACCTGAGCGTCCAGCCCTGGACACCAAGAACGCACCGATGTCTGAGGGCATCAGCCACCAGCAGGGAGTGTGGTGAGGGGAAATAAGCCTCCATACCTTGGAGGGCCTGAGATGTTCCAAGGGGGTGGAGTGTAAGACCCAAGCTGACATATAGACACAGACGAATAGGCGCACACAGACCCAAACATGCATTCCCACCCTCATGCACACTGTAAGGAAGAGGACTCCCTTACTGCATTTATTTATATTATATGTATAGCACTTTAGAGCACACCTTTCACTTTATTAAAAGCACCTTATCAAGCAATTTATGAGCATTGCACTTTAAGCATGGATTTGCACACAAGCAGTTTAAATATTTATTGTCTATTTATTGGGAATTTTAAAATCAGTTGGTAGCCTTATTTCAGATCCTGCACAGCTGCTCCTCGTCAAGGAATGTGGTGGTTGTCTGTCAGGAGAGAAGAATGGTGATTGAGATTGTGATTAAGGTTTACCAAGAAGGAAAACTAAGGCAAATGTGTGTGTGAAATCTAGGGATAAAAGTGGTGCAAATAAGTGTTTGTAAGTTAATGATTACTCACCTTTCTTGCCTGTGTCCTCTTCAAGGTGTTTGGGCAAATGTTTCCCCGGGGGTCCAGACACCATTTAAAGGTTCCGGGAGAGACCATTGGTAAAGAGAGTGTGGTGAATCTTTTTGTGCTTGGGTTTCTGGGTTTTTATAATATTGGGTTTGGTGTAACAATAAAGTGTGAAATATTTATTAATATGTAAATGTGAAGATGTATTTATGTATTTATTTATTCTTATTGATATATTGTATACTGTGGTGGAAGGTTGGGATTTAAGAATTTACCTGAGAGTGGAATAATGGTTAAGTCTGTGACAGCTGAACATATTTAAGGCTGCCAGTTGTCATTAGAGGATGGATTTTTTGTGCTGTGAAGAAGCTCGACAAGTTAATTGTTGTAAGGAGAGCCATAGAGCAAATAAATACTTTGTTCCACTACACTTGCCTTGGTCTGTCTCACTGTGTTTCCAGCCGCTAAGGGCTGCCCTGTTACACACACATATACAAATACTCGGTGCTCATCCAACCTGGATACAGACACAAATGGACACTGTACATGTACTGTACAGCACGGCCCCTCCTGAGAACCCTCAATGTCTACATGCATTTAAAACTGAGAGGTGGGCACCGGCGCCAGAGGTGAGGTTGAATACAAAGACTGTCCTCTGGACACCGTATAACATGCCCGATCCCAAGGCCCTATATGTATGTGTTATGAGAGTGTGAGTAATGTGGATGTCTAGGTTGTGGAATAAAATCAGTCTGCTGATAAAACAGTGAGCACAGTGAGAAGATCTTCACTGAGCTGATCCATCTCATCTCATAAAATTGAGGCACAGGTGACCAGGAGGGGACAGAGGGGGAACGACCTTTTATTGCTTTTTTCTACAACAATTTCTTAGTTCAGCTGCAGTATTTGATATCCTGTAATGACTAAAATGATAATTTAAACTAATTTACATAAAAAGATTGTCTTTTAAATGTTAAGTTTATTTAACAACTTTAAAGGCTGAGCAGTGCTATTTTTAAATGAAAAACTCACAGGCTCACATGTTCCAGGATTGAATTAGTGTCTGATAACCCTCCCTCTTCCTGCTCTCTAACTCAGCACCTCCTCTCTGTCCACATGTTCCCTTGTTCCCTCCCCTTCTGATCTGCAGTTTGAAGATGGGTGCAACCAACATGTGGTGACGTATAAGAGCTGACAGATCCCATTCGCTACAGAAACCTATGTTGTTTAGATCAGAGCAGTTTCAGTTCTGAGGAAGTGAAACTCACACAGTCACTGACACTGTTGGGTGAAATGGCGCAGAAAAGTGTTCAGCTGGACCGAGAAACCTTCTCTTGTTCGATCTGTTTGGATCTACTGAAGAATCCGGTGACTATTCCCTGTGGACACAGCTACTGCATGAACTGTATTAAAAGCTTCTGGGATGAAGAGGAAAAGAAGAAAATCTACAGCTGCCCTCAGTGCCGGAGGACTTTCACAGCGAGGCCTGTCCTGGAGAAAAACACCATGTTAGCAGTTTTAGTGGAGGAGCTGAAGAAGACTGGACTCCAAGCTGCTCCTGCTGATCACTGCTATGCTGGACCTGAAGATGTGGCCTGTGATGTCTGCACTGGAAGAAAAATGAAAGCCTTCAAGTCCTGTTTAGTCTGTCTGGCATCTTACTGTGAGAAACACCTTCAGCCTCATTATGATGTTGCTCCATTAAAGAAACACAAGCTGGTGGAGCCCTCCAAGAAGCTCCAGGAGAACATCTGCTCTCGTCATGATGAGGTGATGAAGATGTTCTGCCGTACTGATCAGCAGAGTATCTGTTATCTCTGCTCTGTGGATGAACATAAAGGCCACGACACAGTCTCAGCTGCAGCAGAAAGGACTGAGAGGCAGAGAGAGCTGGAGGTGAGTCGACAAAACATCCAGCAGAGAATCCAGGACAGAGAGAAAGATGTGAAGCTGCTTCAACAGGAGGTGGAGGCCATCAATCAGTCTGCTGATCAAACAGTGGAGCACAGTGAGAAGATCTTCACTGAGCTGATCCATCTCATCCAGAAAAGAAGCTCTGATGTGAAGCAGCAGATCAGATCCCAGCAGGAAACTGAAGTGAGTCGAGTCAAAGAGCTTCAGGAGAAGCTGGAGCAGGAGATCACTGAGCTGAAGAGGAAAGATGCTGAGCTGAAGCAGCTCTCACACACAGAGGATCACATCCAGTTTCTACACAACTACCCCTCACTGTCAGCACTCAGTGAGTCTACAGACTCATCCAGCATCAATATCCGTCCTCTGAGCTACTTTGAGGATGTGACAGCAGCTGTGTCAGAGGTCAGAGATAAACTACAGGACATTCTGAGAGAGGAACGGACAAACATCTCACTGACAGTCACTGAAGTGGATGTTTTACTGTCACGACCAGAGCCAAAGACCAGAGCTGGATTCTTAAAATATTCATGTAAAATCACACTGGATCCAAACACAGCAAACAAACAGCTGTTATTATCAGAGGGGAACAGAAAAGCAACATTAATGAATCAACAACAGTCTTATTCTGATCATCCAGACAGATTCACTAACAGGTGTCAGGTCCTGAGTCGAGAGAGTCTGACTGGACGTTGTTACTGGGAGGTGGAGTGGAGAGGGGGAGGAGGTTATGTAGCAGTCGCATACAAGAATATCAGCAGAGAAGGATGGGGTAATGAATGTGGATTTGGATATAATGACAAATCTTGGTCATTAGATTGTACCAACAACAGATATATATTTTGGTACAACAACATTGAAATTCCTGTCTCAGGTCCTCGTTCCTCCAGAGTAGGAGTGTACCTGGATCACAGAGCAGGTATTTTGTCCTTCTACAGCGTCTCTGAAACCATGACTCTCCTCCACAGAGTCCAGACCACATTCACTCAGCCGCTCTATGCTGGACTGAGGCTTTACTATGGTTATGGAGCCACTGCTGAGTTGATTAAAGTGAAATAGACTGAAGTCTTTCATATTGTTGTAAGTTTAAATCTGTATTTTAGTTCCCTTTTAGTTTCTCTCCATCATTATTGTGGTATTTATGTGCTGCACATAAATCAGATGTCAGTCAAACATTATGGGCAGTACCTCGACATCTTCAACATGTTGTCTTGATGTTTTTACGTTTTATAGGTGGAGCTCTTTCCTGTGTCTGTTCAGCCATGGAGACTATCAATGCTTATGGATATTTTTATTTGAAAAATTTCTCCACATGACAACATAAACTTCTCTATCTTCTAAATGTTTACTGAATATTTTTCTTAGGTATTTGTATGTTGTTGTTTCTCTTCACTGATCTTAACAGAGAAGTCTACAGACCTTCCTTTATCACACAGATTTTATTCTCATTTGTACATTTATAAAGAAAACAATTAATTACAGAGCAATAAGAAATTTTAAGAAAGTGCACTATATCATAATTTATAGTAAAGTGTATTAAAGCATCGTTAGTTAGTCACTTATTTAGTTTGGAGCTGTATCATCTGACACTGTAGAAACATTTCCTCCAGCTTCAGCACAGAATGTTAAAAACAGAACTATTAATGAGAACAAACAGTAGGAACACAGTATCAGCAAACATCATGGCTTAAAATGGAGAGTAAAAATCTAAAAAGAAATAAACAAATTAGTAAAAAGGATTTCCTGTTGACATGTTATTGGTCCTATCTTGTCTGCAGCACCTCCAGGATGCTTCTTATATGTTTCTGGTTATTTTTGGACCAATTTTAGTTTTTGTCAGTAGGAAGTTCAAGTTCAACTCAGTGTGTTTGTTTGTTTTTTTCAAACTGATGCCTGACCTTGAACACCAAACATCTGTCAATAAAGCAATGATATAAAATGCTTATATTAGTACTGAAAAACTGCATATCCACTTTACAAATATAAATAATGATATAAATCCACAGCTGAACTGGAGGAGCAGCTGATCTAGTTCACTCATGTGTTTCTGGACTAAGAGTTGGAGCAAATACCTTATGATTCAGTGATGTTTGTTTTTGTTAAATATTTTGTAGATCCAAGAGTGAGTTTGACTCATGATGATGATGTTCCGAATTAAACAAAGTTGGTCACAAATTCTTCAAAGCTGTTTATTAAGAATATATTCACTTGGACTCATGAGACAGGCTTGTGATCCAAGGGAGCCATCAACTGGACAATTACTGACATGACAACAAAAAAGCTAAGTACAGAGGGGGGAACAGAGGTGAAAATACTTGCTTTAAAGGATTGTAATGTTTCCTTTTAAAATAAGTCTCTAAGGTCAGACAAAGGGACAGAAACTCATAGCTTTCTACCAGCCCAATGACAAAACTATAAGTTGTTTTTTAACATCTACTTTTTCATCTATTTGGCAGTCACAGTGAAAAGTATAAACATTGGCACGCTTTGTCTTGTGATTCTGCTGTTCGTAAAAAATGACCATGCGCAAAGTACCAGACTTTAAGGCTTTGACTTGATGCCAATGGCCTGAGGAGGACAGTATTACCCTTGGACATGTGTAGTCTGCCGTCTACTCAATAGAAGAAGAAGAAGCGCGGAAATGGCACAACTGTCTTCAGTTTCTGGGAGAGTTTAACAATGAGAGACTGATGATGCAGAAGAAATCTCCGTGGTTAAAAACATTAAAAACAGTCGTCCAGGATGATGAGATCCGCCACTGGCTCAGACTGCTGTATATCAGCCGGAGACCCGAGATGAAGTCACGCAGCAGGTATGTAAAACTGTGATGTTCTCAATGAACTAACACAGGAACGATCTGAGCTCAGTCTGTAAGCTAACAGGCTAAAATCAGAGAGCAGCTAATCAAACAAGTGCGTCCGTTTTTTTTAAAGGTAAACTTTTAACAATAGACTTTCATGAGACACATCAAAACCAAACAGGGAGGGAAAGCTTCGGTTTTCTGCACTGTGCCACAGTTCGCTGTCTGCTTCGGTTCACGACGCCTCACTCCGGGGCTACAGACAGTTCTCTGCCGCCTGTGGTGCTCCTCACCTCCGTCTGCACCCACAGACTTCCCGAGGTGGAGGCAGGCCGGCAGGGACTTTGAGAGATGGGCTTTACTTTTAAAAATACCCCTTAATCAGGGTCTAACTCACTAAAAGATGGCCACATGTCTCTCTCCAACTTAATCTCTTTCTTTTAAGTAATTGTTTTTCATTGAAATGAAATTAATTGTTCAATAAAATGATTACATTTATAATTGAATTCAAGTTAAATGAATCAAGGTGATTTTGACTTTGCTAGTTAACAGGAAGAGAAACAAACTTACACAGGATAAAATGAAATTTGGACCCAGCAGAAAAAGTCAGATCACAGACAAACAGAAACATTCCTCTTTGGCTAAAATAAAATGCAGATTATTGCTCATCTGCAGTTTTAATCATGGTGAATAATTTATGATTCAGCCAAGTAAGATTCTTCTGTGTGGAGGTTTTTCCCCTGTCAAAAGGCATTGACCATTACCTTCATCTAAACATGGAATTTAAGTCATGTAGTTGCCGTTGTTTGTTTTTAAAGAGGTCATAATATTTTTGTGATGGTAGAAATTTATCTTCAAAGTAATAGTTATAAAGTGAATTAATAAGACTTTCCAACAAAGAGAGGGAGTCACATGGTGCTTCTGAAACATTTGTACAAACCTCTCTCACATATGTGAGCAACATGCTCACAGTGTACAGCCCTGCTGACTGAGGCTGCACCTTTACCTGTCTAATCTTTTTCTTTTTACTTTGTTCCTCAAGTCCCACATCAACATGAAGTGTAAGGAGGAGGAAGATCTGGCTGGCCAGCAGGTCTGGAAGCAGGAGAGGAACTTCAATCTGGACCAGGAGGACACAGATCCCCCACAGATCAAAGAGGAACAGGAGGAACTCTGCATCAGTCAAGAGGGAGAACAGCTTGTAGTGAAACACGAGGATGAAGGCATCGTCGTCTGGAGCGGGGAAGAGCGGCTCAGACAGCTGCATAACATCTGGAAACCTGAGAAAGATTTACAGACCAGCGGTAAAACTGTAATGGCTTTTCTGAAGTGTTAACATTAATATTAAACCTACAGTTTGTATCAGTCAGATCTATTTAATGTGTATTCGTGAAAACATGACAGGGAGTTTTAAATGGACTGGTTCTTATATAGCGCTTTTCTACTCAATCTTGAGCACTCAAAGCGCTTTACAAAACTTGTGCATTCACCCACTCACTCCCATTCGCACAAGCACATTTTTCTTAGTGCTTTCTACCAACATTCAGACACACATTCCACAGATCAAAGAGCAACTTGAGGCAACTTGGAGTTAGTATCTTGCCCAAGGATATTTGAAATGCAGACTAGGTGAAGCCGGGAATCGAACCGATCAGTAGATGATCTGCTCTACCGCCTGAGCTACAGCCACCCCCAATAGTGAAGATTATTTTGAAAAATATCAAGATGTAGATCAGTTTCGAGATCAACTCCAAAATAGATCATCAGTCAGTCAGTAATAAGTGAGTTCTTTTTTGTTTGAAAGGTTTTTTTTACTCTTAATGTTGCTGAAAAATGTCAGAACTCAAGTTCTCATTTGCATCAGAGTGCACAAATAACTTCATTTTTACACACTTTTAATTTCACCTGCAAATGTGAGCAACATGCCCTCATTACAGACTTTAACTAAAACTTTATCTTCTCAGAAGTGTTTTTCTATAATTACATTTTTTTTATTGTTCGTTTAGAAGCAATAGTGGAGAGACCGGCTGACTGCTGCAGAAGAAATCTGCTCTGAGGTTAACAGAACGTCTGATCGTCCAGTATGAGATCAACCTTCAGCAGAGACTGCTGGATATCAGCCGGAAACCCGAGATAAAGTTACGCATAACAGGTAAAACTGCGATGGTCTCAGTGGACTAACACAAGAATACAACTCATGTAGGACCTGATCAGAGCTCAGCTTGTAGGCTAACATACTGAAATCAGGGAGCGGCTAATCACACAAGTGCGTCTCTTTTTTACGGTGAACTTTTAGCATTAAACAAACCTTGAGACCGAGAGAAAGTGCCTTTATAGAAGATTTATTTAGAAGATTAAGATAAAGGAGGCAGGGAGGGAAAGCTTCTGTTTTCTGCACTGTGCCACAGTTCGCTGTCTGCTTCGGTTCACGACGCCTCACTCCGGGGCTACAGACAGTTCTCTGCCGCCTGTGGTGCTCCTCACCTCCGTCTGCACCCACAGGCTTCCCGAGGTGGAGGCAGGCCGGCAGGGACTTTGAGAGATGGGCTTTACTTTCAAAAATACCCCTTAATCAGGGTCTAACCCTACAAGACCATCGTGCCTCCCCCACCATCCTCACCTCATGTTAAAATGTATATTTTTCAACTGAATTATATTTGGGTTCAAGAAAATGATGAAGTTTTTAAAATAACTTTGTAATGTTCTAATAAACAGTCTTAACTCGAACTAAATCAGCTCAAATCTCACAGATGTCAGTGTTATTCACAAAGCATGGAAACATAGTTGTTAGTTTTGAATGCAGCCACAGCAGGCAAACTATGGCTGCATGCTCCAAAGAACAGGAGCACAGTAACTGAACACACTCTTAGCACACTTACATCTGATTTTGGGAACAGTTAACAGATCTGAACCTGATGACCTGAGAGGTTTAACTGGGTCAAAGGTCGAGAGCCAATTGAGAACTGTCCAGTTAAACCAACTAAATGATGAAACCTTTGATTTAAAATGTCATGATCAACAGTATCAAAGGCAGCAATGAGATCAAATAGAACTAAGACTGAAACTCTGAGTCCCTAATAATCTTCAGATCACTGATGACTTTAGTTGGGTTGATTCTGTGCAATGACTGGCTGTGAAACCTGACTGGTACTTATCTGCTATGGCACTGTGAGATTTTCAGTTTAATCTACAACAATGACAAACATTTACTTGCAGCGTGAAGCTGGCAGCAGCTACCTGAATGATTTGTACTCTGAACTTTCCTAATAAGAGTATCAGAGCTCGAGAGTAACTTACACTTTCATTTTTCACATTTGTACAGTTTAAATTTCACTCACATATGAGGACATGCTCAGAGTGGACTATATTTGCTCAGATGTGTTTTCCTGTCATCACATTATTAACCTTTTTCCTCAGTGACCCTTTGTTCCTCAAGATCTCCCCCTAACATGAAGTGTGAGGAAGAGGAGGGCCTGTATGACCAGCAGGTCTCCAACCAGGAGAGGAACTCCAGTCTGGACCAGGAGGGCCCAGATCCTCCACAGATCAAAGAGGAAGAGGAGGAACTCTGCATCAGCGATGACGTAGAAAAGATTGTACTCAAACAGGAGGATGAAGGCCTCATCTGGACTGAAGAAGAGCAGCTCAGACAGCTGGATAACATCTGGAAACCTGAAATGAACTTACACAGCAGGGGTATGTAAAACCGTAATGGTCTTACCTAAAAATTAATATGACTTTAATTCATTCAATAAAGATATTTTGGAAACACATCAGAGTTCTTCAAGGCCAGTGTTTAAATAAACTCAGCTGATTGTTAGTCGAGGTTTTCTGAGAGCTTCGCTGCTTTTTATCCCCATATTTTAATCCTACTTTTAAATTTCCCCTTCTGTCTGATGTTTGTCTTATCATTTACATAAACATCTTTCCAACAGTAATTGGTGGACAAACTGTGATTGGTGCATAGAAATTTACTAACGTGTTAGAAGTGAGTGCATGAAATCTTATTTTAACAGTTTCCAGGTCTGGGTAAATGATATGATGATATTTCGGATGATATTTTGATTAAACTCTGTTGTAGAGTTGGAAATGGACAGCTGTAGACACCACTGCCGAGTAGTCATTCTTGTTATACTTCTATATTTATCTAAGACAAGTAATTTTGTCCATTTGTCACCTCAGCTTTCCCACAACAGCATGAATGTGAGGAGGAACTGGTTTTTGGGGACCAGGAGAGAAACTTCAGCCTCGACCAGGAGGATCCGGAGCTTCCACAGATAAAAGAGGAAGAGGAGGAACCTTGCACCAGTCAGGACGTAGATCAGCTTGTAGTGAAGCAGGAGACTGAAGGCATTATTATCTTCATGGTGGCTCCTACTTATGAGGAAAGTGAGCCAGAGCTGGACAGTGAACATCTCCTTTCTTCCAGCTCTCCTGAACCAGAGAGCAGAGATCAGCAAGACAACTTTCCTGTGTCAGAGAGTCAGCGTAAAACTGACACAAGTAAAAAGTTTGTGAAATGTGAGATTTGTGGAAAAACCTTTGAGTACAGATCCAAACTAACGAGACATATGAGGGTTCACACAGGTGAGAAGCCACATTCTTGCAGCACCTGCGGAAAAAGATTCAGCCTGATGATAAACTTGAAAACTCACATGAGAATCCACACAGGTGAGAAGCTTCATTCAGAGGATACAGTTACAAAGACACATGAGGATTCACACTAGTTAAAAGTGGGAGAACTGTCAGATGAAGCAGTCCACTGAGAAGCCAGATCAGAGCAGATCAGATGACCTCCTTCCTTAAAAAACTCTGTATTGTTTATTGTATGTAGGGGTGGGAGATATAGCCTCAAAATAATATTTCAAGAAACTTACATTTAAAAAAAATAATGTACATTTTATCAGCTCGGCAGGCAGCAGCATTTATATGTGTAAGTAAATGATGGATTTTCCATCTTTCTCTTCCAGTGAGCTGCTGTCACTGATGACAGCTTAGCTAATTCAAAGTGTGAAAATGTGGCCACCTCAAGGTGCTTGATATTGTAAGGTAAAGACCCAACAATAATACAATGAAAACAGAGAAAACCCAAACAGTCATATGACCCCCTATTAGCAAGCGTTTTGGCGACAGTGGGAAGGAAAAACTCCTTTTTAACAGGAAGAAACCTCCAGCAGAACCAGGCTCAGGGAGGGACCCCCATCTGCAACAAGGAAAGTTTTAAGTCTAATCTTAAAAGCTGAAGGCTCTGCCTCCCATTCTACCTTTAAATACTCTATGAACAACATTATAGTGCAATGTTAGTGACACGGCATACATGAAATATGAGCACATAAGTATCCTCAGGGGTGTTTTTCCTGGAAGTTTTAAGAAAAGTGTATTACAAGTGCTTACACTCTAGCTTAATATCCAAAATAACCTTGTAATGCGGAGCCTGCACAATTCTGTCATATAAGCAGAGGTGGAAAGTAACGAATTACATTTACTTGCGTTACTGTAATTGAGTAGTTTTTTTGTGTATTTGTACTTTTTAAAGTCATTTTTCAAGTCTGTAATTTTACTTTTACTTAAGTATATTTTTTAAAAAGTATTGTAGTTCGCTACGTTTTCAATCACACCCGTTACTGAGTAAATTAAAAAAACCATTGCACTTCGGAAATACTGCAGGGAATGATGGGTAGTAGAACAAATTGGCGCTAAGGTCACGTTAAAGATGGAGTCTGACATCGGTGTTATGGATCCAGTGAAAAAAGAAGCCCCGTCGAATTCTGCTGACCCTGAACTCGAAGAAACGGATGTGAACCCCTGGCCGTATTTCAGGGACCATTTCGGCTTCAAGTGCAAGAAAGGCAACAGCTTTATTATGCAGTGTAAGCTGTGTTTGCCCAGAGAGACCGAGTTAGCAGCTTTTAAAAATTCCACATCAAACCTGCGCAAGCATGTGGAGGTAAGTTAAATACAACTCGTACCGTTATGGTAGCAAAAAGGCTGTGTTCAAATTAATCACATTAAGTTAAGACATCTGTGAAGAACACAGATAACGTTGGTTGGTACTAGCAACTTGCTGTAATCGGGCACGTTGTTGTCCACGCAACTTACATTTTTTTTACTGGGTTGGTAAATTGCCAAAAGAAAATGTGTTTACCTACGTTTTTCCTGTTTGTTAATAATAAGAATTTATTTAAAAAAAATAGTTAAATTAAAGACAGAAGCGGCTACTTTCTTACTTAACCCACATATGTTCACACTGCAGGCAAAAGAATAACAGAGCGCTCACTTACCTTAGATTAGTCAAAGACAGCTGACTTCTGTTACTTGTTAATTAGCACTTGCAACCTCCCGTTAACTAGCCTGTTACTGTCCAATAAAAAAAAACCCACGAGGTATATTGGTATAATTTACCAGCGGTAGCTATGTAATGCATTGATGTCTTATTAGGGACATCAAAAAACTTTCTCTCAAACTTAACACTGGCCTGCCTGCCTCAGCTGCCTTCGAGCGTCTCTTTAGCTGTGCTGGACTACTGTTCACTGCAAAGTGAGCAAGGATGAACTCTACTAACTCTGAAAATCAACTGCTCCTCAAAATTAACAGGAAGTTCAGAGAGTAACACTCTAGGATGGATACAAAGGAACTTTAATCTAGAGGTACAGTAGGGCAGGGCCAAGTTTAAAAAATTCAAAAACATTTTTAAAGCAGCTGCCGTTCAGTTCAGTACTTGTTCTCTTATTTGACAGTTTAGAACACATTCTCATGTGAAAGAATGATATGGTTTTGTATTGAAAACACTGTGATACCTGACGGTTTGGTTTGGTTGATTGGTTTGGTGACCATTATCCATTTTCATGTATAGACTTGCAGTTTAACTGCCACTGCACTTTAATTTGTAAAGTTTTTCTTTTCACTAAAAAAGAACTACTTTGAGATTTATATCCCACTGTCCTTTTTTGCACTACTCAGAAGCGGCTGTCCTCCTGCTGACAGAAAAGTAACTATGTAACTTTTACTCTGAGTACATTTTAAATGAGCTACTTTTACTTGAGTACATTTTTAGACAGGTAATTTTACTTGTACTTGAGTAAAATTTCAGCAAAGTAAGAGTACTTTTACTTGAGTAAAATATTTTAGTACTCTTTCCACCTCTGCATATAAGGAAAAGAAATTCTACCTGGTTTGTTTCATCTTGGGTCGAGCTTTTTAACCTCCTGCTTTTCCACCGTGTAGCACATCAGTAATTTCCATCCACTGACTGCTCTTGCTGTTATATGAAATGTAACTCGCGAGTGCTCCAGTGATGCATGGTTGAATCATTTGTTTACCTTTGGGTCGCACATCACTGCTGCTAGTATCTCCTGCTCACGTGCCTTCACAGCCCGGTTGTACTCAAGTGTGTTTTTGCTTAAAGTGTTGTAACAGGTTTGCTTTTTTCACTTTCAGTGGGAAAAGTTTTCTTGCATATTTTGCGAACATTCAGCTACCAAACTGTGACTGGAGCCCGACATATGGCTCTGGCTGTGAGACATGACTGGGGTTGACTCATTGGGGTGAATGCAAACACATGATGTTCCTCTAAACACACTTTTTTGTAAACATTTATACCAGTATTATTGCAGATCATATGATATGTCACAGCCCTAATTCTGTTTGTTGCATATTCCATTAAAACCTGTAATGAAGATGAAACACGTATTTACATTCATTTGATGTGATATTTGTATCGTGTTGAGCTGTGGAGGTGACAAAAAAGTTGCTGAGATGTTTTATTTTTTTGTTTAGTGGAGAGGTTTTACTCCACAGAGTCAAAGCTGGAAAGAAACACACATGAGACCAAACATTTTGTGATTTAATCTTGATTTTCATGAAGACTGAATTTCAGCATGTGCTCATCCTGTTGATTCGTATGTTGGTGTTGGTTATGTGTCTTAAAAGTGAAATAAAGATTTCTTTAAAACTTCTTGTGGCTATTTTTTTAAGGCACAATCTTTACAACATGAAACAACGTCTGTGAAGCACATTTTGTACAGTGGGCAGGGAGACTTGCCCATCACTGTGGTGGTGGGGTGGATGAGATTTGCCTGCGGTCACTTAAGGCTCTGTATGTTGTGGGTCTGTCCTGGTTGTCCTGCTCAAACATTGTATGGAAGTAGAGGTCAGTGACTTCAGACCGGCCAACTATGGTGGTAATCATGGTCCCCTGTTTTATGAAGGGAGTGTAGAGGGTATGTTTGCACTTCAGGCCTCCCTAGGAAGGTCTATATCTGTAGTCACTTTCACTGTTTTCTTATTGCTGTTTCAAATTGTTGTTTCTGTTTGTAGCCTTTTTATTGAAGGATTTTGGTTTATATTATTAATATGTGCATTTGTTGTTATTAATAATATTTGCTTCACTCTCCATTTGATGTGTTTTTGGTATGTTATACTTTTAATTGTTCTATGATTATGTTTATGTGTGGTTTATAATTATATTTAAGTTCTGGGGTTTTTTTTATGAATAAAAGTGACTTAACTTGTCAGAGATATGAGACTTTGGGCATTTCCCCTTCTGTCTTATTCTCAGTGTCTTGTCTCCATGTTTATTTACCTCTGTGTTGCTATCTTTGTGTCTCTGTCTCTTTCTCTTCCCCTGTTCAGTGGGATTTAAGACTTCCAACAAATAATTTCAAAGGGTCAATTAAATTTTAATAAAACCATTTTACTCAACACTGCACTCGAATTTTAGCATTTTTTTTTACTCAGTCATAAAAAGATTCATCTTAAAATATGTTTTAGATACATTTTTATTACTTTTTTCTTTCTTTCTTTCTTTTCTTGTTGTTGTCCCGTTTCGTTTTTTAGCCATCAGAATTATTGTCTGAAGGCCAAAAAAGATGCCCAACTAACTTAATTTACCATATTGGTCCATTTGATCAACCTTTGTTATTATTTATTTATTTTAATTTATTTTCAGTTGTTACAGATAGGACAGACATGACTGGGGGATAGGAAGGAAGGAAGGAAGGAAGAAAAGGGGAAGAGGGACAGTGAGAAAGGGCACTTAAAAAATATCTCCCAGGTCACCTGTTGAGAGAAGAAAATAAGAGAAAACAAGCAAAAAAGAGAGCAACATAATAACACAACACCATTGCAATAATCTAGCTAAGTGTAAATAACAGTAAATATTAAATACTGAATGTGATTGTGCAGCACGCAAGATTGACATCGCATAATGTGGTTTGAGGTAGCAGCCAAGAAAGGTGTAGCTTGTGTGTGTGAACACCTGTGTGGATGAGTGCTCGTCTATTCAAAAGGCTTCTCCATGTAACGATCTGCTGGTGTGGGGAGCCACAGCCCCGTCCCCCAGGGCATGAAGCAGGCATGGAGGAGATCCAGGCCCCAGACATCCAGAGGCCCCCAGAGTGCGAGCACCCAAAGAGGACCACCGGAGGGGCAACCGTGCCACCTTCCTGGGAAGAGCTGAGGAGAACCCCAGATGAGGGGTCACCCAACAGCCACAGAGCAGAAGCCAGAGGGGGCGGCAGTGACGTACACGCGGGCTCTGCCGGCAGTCAGCTGTGCCAGAGTGAATCGAGCCCCCGCAAGGGGCCCGACCGAGCCACAGGCACCAGGCCCCACCAAGCAGCCGTACCGGGGAGTGAGCTGGTACAGACCTGAGCGTCCAGCCCTGGACACCAAGAACGCACCGATGTCTGAGGGCATCAGCCACCAGCAGGGAGTGTGGTGAGGGGAAATAAGCCTCCATACCTTGGAGGGCCTGAGATGTTCCAAGGGGGTGGAGTGTAAGACCCGAGCTGACATATAGACACAGACGAATAGGCGCACACAGACCTAAACATGCATTCCCACCCTCATGCACACATATACAAATACTCGGCGCTCATCCAACCTGGATACAGACACAAAGAGTATTTTAAACTATTCTGTAAATTCTTGGAAAGTGGTCTTTTTTGGGGGGGACCTCTGCTACTACCAGAGGTTGTCTGCACCACACCAGGGCCTGTGCTGCTAACATAAACCAACTGAGCCTCAACCAGGGCCTGTGCTGTTTTCTGAGGCCATCTCACTGCACCGGGGCCTGTGCTGCCAGCTGGATCCATCGGCACCATCCCAGGACCTGTGCTGCTGGCTGAGGCCATCTGCACCGCACCAGGGCCTAGCTGGACCCATAGGCACCACACCAGGGCCTGTTCTGCTAGCATAAACCAACTGAGCCTCACCAGGGCCTGCACTGCCGGCTGGACCCATAGGCACCACACCAGGGCCTGTTCTGCTAGCATAAACCAACTGAGCCTCACCAGGGCCTGCACTGCCGGCTGGACCCATAGGCACCACACCAGGGCCTGTTCTGCTAGCATAAACCAACTGAGCCTCACCAGGGCCTGCACTGCCGGCTGGACCCATAGGCACCACATCAGGGCCTGTGCTGCTAGCATAAACCAACTGAGCCTCACCAGGGCCTGTACTGCCGGCTGGACCCATCTGCACCACCCCAGGGCCTGTACTGCTGGCTGGGGCCATCTGCAGCACACCAGGGCCTGTTCTGCCGTCTGGACCCATAGGCAACACCCCAGGGCCTGTGCTGCTGGCTGGGGCCGTCTGCAGCACACCAGGGCCTTTGCTGCCGGCTGAACAAACTGCATCTGTGTTGCTAGTGCAAGACATCAGCACCACACCAAGGCCTGTGCTGCTCGAAAAGCTTATCTGCAATACATCGGGCGCTGTGCTGTTGATTGAAGCCTTCTACACCACATTGGTGAATGTGCTAGCAGAAGCCCTCTGCTAGCAAGCCACCAGGACCCGAACTTTTGGCTGGAGCCTTACTTGCCATCCTAGGTTTGTGCAGCCTATTTAATTCAGCATCAACAATCATTGTGTTTTGGATAATGGCTTTTTTTAATAACTTTACTTTGCTTATTGGCCGTGGGGGACTTTTGGACTCTCAATTTTTCTAAGATGAGAACATTTAACAGTGACCCCATTCTGCGAGACATGGTTCCCAGATCTACATGCGTCACTGCTGCTATACATCCTGTACAATTTCCAATGTATTTGGAACAGGACATTAATCATTTTGAACTACAGAAAGATTTACCTCATCTTCAAAACCTTCTTGCTTTGTACAATTACAAAATTAGTTACGAAAAATCCTGCTTTGTGTCAACATTTCACACGTCAAAATCAATAAGTACAAAGCAGAGACTTCTGATCGTCTTACTACTGCTCTTATCTGGTAATGTGCAACCTAACCCAGGCCCTGAGCTGCAATGTAGCCAGACACCATCTGAATTTAAATCCTCACCTGGGCTGAAGATAGTTCATCTTAATGTGCGCAGTTTGTTACCCAAGATGGATATGATCAAGATCTGGGTTCAATCAACAGATGCAGATATTGTCCTCATTTCTGAAACTTGGTTGTCTAAATATTAGGGGTGCAACGATATACGTATCGATATTGAACCGTTCGATACAGTGCTTTCGGTTCGGTACGCATATGTATCGAACAATACAACATTTGTAATTTATTTTATCAACTTTCCTTCTGACGATGCTGTCTGTGTTGAGCGCTCAGTGAATCTGTGTTCGACTACTCCGCCTAGGCTGCACTGTCGAGCGCAGATCCACTGAGCGCTCAACACAGACAGCATAGTCAGGAGGAAGAGCGCAGGGCAAGCTAGCGAGACAGAAGTTAAGCTCTCCTTGCAAGATGGACCTCCCCCACCCTCATTCAGATCTGGCGTTTGGAATTATTTTGGTTTTCATGTGACGTATGACCCTGAAGGTAAGCGAGTCATGGACTAAAGTAAAACAGTATGTTGGATGTGCCATGCAATGCTTAATTACATTGGTGTGAACTAATGTGTTAGCGCAGTTAGCTCGTTAACGTGTTGGCCGTCTAGCCCCATGCACGGGGCGATCGGCGGTAGCTCGTTAACGGAGATTTGCCGTGTTGTGGCGTTAAGGTCATTTCAACGAGATTAACCTGAAAGCACTAGTGGGAACACAACGAATATGACTGCACATTTACGCCGACATCATCCTAGTGCAAAGACAAAAACAACAAGCATGCTACTAACTTTAGCCGAGTCATTTAGACAGCTGTTAGCACATGATTCTCCTTATATGTTTAATATGCTGCTGAGAATATAGCCCAGAAGAAGCGGATAGTATAGCTTTTATTTTGGAAAGAGACATTTCTCTGTAATAAACTCTCTTTTCCAAAGATGAGTGATTCCTCAATCAGATACAGGGCTTGCAAAATCGCTAGCCTGACGTCCTGGAGCTAGCGATTTTTCCAGTCGGGCTACCAAAATCTATCTCTGCCCTGCCCGTCGGGCTATTGTAGGAAAAATATATGTCAATGCTTTTGCATTCTTTCAGAAATGTAGCTGGGTAATTATGTCATTGGCATCGGTGAGCCACTGTCAATATGTGACATATTGAAATCGCGTTTGAATTTGCGCTTGTTTTTTTGCTTTCACTTTGCAATGACAGCACTGATCTGTGAGTGATGATAATTTGTGCACCAATTCCTCTGACATCGTCTTATTAATCGTTAGCTTACTATGCAAACATGACAAGTGAAATCTCCCGCAGCAAGCTTAAACATGTGAGAGGTTGATCGCGCAGAGAATCGCTGAGCTTATGTGAGTCCGTGTGTAAAAGCAGCAGTATATATATTTTAGTTCTGCTGAGCCAAATAAGACAGGTCGGGGTGAAGAAGTGACAGCCAAAGAAAAGCTTACCACAAAACGGAGAAGTTATGACAAATGAGACTATAAGGCAAAAAGAAAGTGCAGCTTTATGGTTTCATGGACAAAAGAATTTCTGTGGCTGCAATATGACGAGCTAAATTACCAGGGCTGCACATAAGTGGTCCGCAGGTGCGCATTCGCTGTCAAAATAAAAAACGCGCACAAGGGTTAGGGTTAAATTTAAAAACTGTACTTTTGAGTTAAAATATATATTTATAATTTTAATAAATGACAAATTAAAAAGGCATGAACATTTTTTTGTATCGAAAAAATATCGAACCGTAACACCAAAGTATCGAACCGAACCGAACCGTGAATTTTGTGTATCGTTGCACCCCTACTAAATATATATCTGATGAACATGTTAGCATGGCTGGCTACAATATCTATCGCACCGATAGGTTTAAGAAAGGTGGTGGTGTTGCTGCTTATGTTAAGTCAAAATTTGATGCTACAATAGTTCTATCAGAATCAATTTGCAAACAATTGGAATTTTTGGCTCTGAATGTGAATGTTGCAAAGGGTCTTTGCATAACAGTTGCTTGTTGCTATCGACCCCCTTCTGCCTCCACAGAAGCTCTGCGTTCTTTAAACCTTTTGCTGTCCAGACTAAATTATGGGGAGCTTGTTCTAGCTGGTGACTTTAACTGGGATTGGCTCAAAACTGTTTCAGATGATTTTAAATCTTTCTGTGATTCTATCAGTCTTACCCAGCTGGTCAATTTACCCACTCGGCCGAATCTCAAAAGCCCCGAAAAGTCTACCTTGATTGACTTGATTTTGACAAATGTTCCTCATAAATTTTCATCTTTGGGTGTCTTTTGTAACGACTTAAGTGACCACTGTGTTGTTGCTGCTATTAGAAATACTAAAGTGGCCAAGTCACAACATGGTATTATTTTTAAAAGAACTCTTAAACATTTTAATGAGCAAGCATTTTATCATGATTTGTCAAATTATGACTGGAAGAAAATAGGATTGATCCCTGATGTAGAATTAGCGTGGGCATTCTTTAAGGATGGGTTTATGCAAATTGTGAATAAACATGCTCCATTAAGAAGATATAGGATAAAAGGTCGTGAAAACCCCTGGTTCTCCCAAGAGCTGGCAGATATCATTCATGAGCGTAATCTGGCTTGGGCCAAAGCGAGGAAAACAGGCTACCCCAGTGATTGGCTTCTTTTCAGACAACTAAGAAACAGATGTACTTCCTCTATTAAGAAAGCTAAAACAGAATAGTATCTGTCTGTCACCACTGAGAACCTAAATAATCCACAGAAGTTCTGGAAAATCATTAAGTCTCTTTCAGTGAGTAAAAGCTCCCACGCTCTACCCACCTATGTTTTTAAGGATTCTGTTCCTGTTTATGATAGGAAGGAGATTATGAATTGTTTTAACAAGCACTTTATATCTTCTGGCTCTTTGTTTGACTCTCTGAACCCAGTCTCTGTAAAATCTGGCACAAACCTTCCGGTGTACACTGGTCAGCCATTTAACTTTGTTCCTTTCTCTGTGCAGGAGGTCTGTAAAGCTCTTAAACTGTTAGATCCTAGAAAATCTCCAGGGCCAGACTTACTAGATCCTTACTTCTTGAAACTGGCAGCTGATTTTGTAGCAGAGCCTCTCACAACACTTTTCAACCTCACACTGGATACGAATAAAATTCCCTCAGTATGGAAATCAGCTTTTGTTGTTCCTCTATTAAAAGGGGGCGACCCAGCAGTGTTAACTAATTACAGACCAATATCTAATCTATCTGTGCTGGCTAAAGTTCTTGAAGCTCTTGTGTGTGAGCAGTTAAAGGAGTTTTTGCACATCAATGCCATTTTATCTGAATATCAATCAGGCTTTAGGAAGAATCACAGTACTATCACAGCTGCAATTAGAGTGGTAAATGATATTACTATTGCACTTGATAAAAAACAACACTGTGCATCCCTTTTTATTGATTTGTCAAAAGCATTTGACACTGTTGATCATTGTATTTTAAAACTTAGACTCTTCCAGTCAGGACTCTCTGAGAGAGCAGTGGCATGGTTCTCAAACTACCTCAGTAACAGGACTCAGTGCATTAAATCTGACGGTCTATGTTCTGACTTTGTTACAGTGCACAACGGAGTGCCACAGGGTTCTGTATTAGGTCCCCTTCTATTTATCATTTACGTAAACAATCTTAGTCTACATGTGCCAGATGCAAACTTGCACTTCTATGCTGATGATACAGTTATTTACAGCTGTGGTTCAACTCTTGTCCAAGCCATCGACTCCTTGCAGAAAGCCTTTTCTGCTGTCCAGCACTCATTACATCAGCTTAAACTTGTTCTCAACGCAGACAAAACAAAGCTCATGTTGTTTTCTAAATCAAGGAGACGAGCCCAAACAATCCCATCAGTAACCACTCTTGAAGGTAATAAAATAGAGTTGGTTCACACCTATAAATATCTGGGAATCTTAATTGATGACTCGCTTACCTTCAAACCACATGTAGAGAATCTTGTGAAAAACCTGAAGTTAAAACTGAGATTTTATTTTCAAAATAAGTTGTGTTTCTCTTTTAATACAAAGAAGCGGCTTGTTGCTGCAACATTCTTGCCTGTGCTGGATTATGGTGATATTCTATATATGAATGCTTCTGCTCAATGTCTTCGAATGGTTGATTCTGTGTATCGTGCTTCTCTGAGGTTCATCACTAACCGTAAATTTCAGACTCACCACTGTGAGTTATACTCTCAGGTAGGATGGCCTGCTTTGGTAACGGAGGAACTCTCATTTATACAGTTTTATATATAAGGCGATACTTGGGTTGCTGCCTTCTTATATATGTTCCCTGCTTGTAATGAAACATGCTGGTCGGTATTCTCTTCGTCCGCATGGTTACTTGTTTCTTTCTGTTCCATTTGCCCGAACTGAACTTGGTAAAAGAGCTTTTGTCCATTTAGCACCCTTGGCCTGGAACAAACTGCAGAAGGAATGGAAAATGACTGAATTCATTTCATTAAGTGATTTTAAATCTAAACTACGAATCCTTGAGGCCAAGTCCATAACATGCAACTGTTTCAATTAGATTGATTGTCATTTTAACTGACTTTTTATTTTATTTGAATTTTATTGAATTTTATTTTTTATTTTATTTGTATTCTTTCACTTATTGTTGCATGTGTGTTGTTGCTGCCTGTGTTTGAGTAATTTCTGTAACTGTGAGACATCTGCTGCTGCCTATCTTGGCCAGGTCTCCCTTGAAAAAGAGGTTTTTAATCTCAATGGGATCTTCCTGGTTAAATAAAGGTTAATAAATAAATAAATAAATAAAAAATGGACACTGTACATGTACTGTACAGCACGGCCCCTCCTGAGAACCCTCAATGTCTACATGCATTTAAAACTGGGTGGTGGGCACTATGGAACGCCAGGACTGCCATAATGAATTAATTAAATACATCATTAAATAATTAATTAAATGTGGCAATAATTAATTAAAATTGGAATTAATTAATTAAATAAATAGTTATGACACATGTAATTAATTAGTTATTGACACATTTAATTAATTATTTATATATTTCACATTTTAATTAATTATTGACACATTTAATTAATTATTGACACATTTAATTAATTATTTAATGCTATATTTATTTATTTCATTTTGGCAGTCCTGGCGTCTGGCTCTCATCTTGAAATAATTTTATCTGTCAGCCTCACCCATCAAACTCAGGGGGCGGGGTTAATGCTGCCCATGCAGCTTCTCTAACATTTGATTGGTTGCCGTGCAAAGTAAGTCAAAACAGGTCGATCCTAGATAATCGATTGCTTGTGTAGACTTGGGGCAGCCAGGTATCCCAGAATGCATTTCAAATCACAGGCAGCAATGGTGGTGGTGTAGTTTTAAAATATCCCGTTTTTCTGTCACCAACTACACTTTTAACAGTGTTTTAGCTGCGAATGTCGCGCCGTAATCTTCACATGTCTGGTCAGGTTGTCAACATAGAACATGTTTGCAAAAGTGCTCAGATGTTTTCAGAGATTTCACTAGCTCTGCTAACAGTTAGCATGCAGAGTGCACCGAGGGGGTTACGTTAACCGGTTTGTTTACATATTCCACTCTCCGTGTTCCACATGTTGCATTCGCAGATTCTCATTTTCACCGAACGATCGTCTCTTTCCGCCTGGTCTTGTGTCTCTGTGCTTCTGTAACATAAAGAACGAGCTGACATTTTTCTCACGAAACCAGCGATCAGCTCAACAGACCCTCAGTTTACCTGCATGCAGACGGAGGTCAGACAACAATTTTACATGTATGATCTTAAAACAGGACACAGCCACTATACGTGCTGCACAGTAAAAAATGGAGTGTCAATATTTCAGTGTAAACCTATTTTAACCTAGAGAGAGTATATACAACTCTGTGAGGAGTAAACCAGCTCTAACGTCAGAGTTAAAAGTCAGTGTAAAGTTCTGTAGACATGGAGTGAAGACATAACTCCACACAGTGTTGATTAGTACCAGTCCGCAGGCGTGTGCGGTCTGAGAGCTACCACAGTCAGGTAAGTTAAGTTAACATTCCCATACTGGTAACATTGTTTAGTAAGTATTTTTAAACTAAATAGCTCTTTATAGTTACACTGATGTCGAGTTAGCAGCATTTACCCATAGGTTTAATGATATTGTCGAGTAGCTACATGCTAACCATTGCTAAAAGTTCAAATGTTCGTTATATTCTCACTGAGTTAAGATTAACCTAAAACATGTTAACTATGTATTTCTTCTAAGTGCAGCTTAGATAATATTATTGTCACATGTCTAATGGGATAGTTTTAGCAACTAAATTACCGTTTATTAGTAAGCTAATAATCGCTAATTAGCTTCGAAGGAACTATCAGAAAAAGTGGGTAACATTACAATAAAGTTTACTCTACTGATTTATATTCTTTTAAGCAAATGCCAAAGGCTTACACTAATTTAGAATTAATTCAGATTATTTTATATAAATTAATTGACAGCAATGTTAATGATATGTTAATATACAGTAATTGTTCACAGAAATAAAGCGAATTGCAGTAAGAGCGACCAATACTTGATAAGTAGACTAAAGTTATTAAACAATATTAGATGTTAGTCACACTTGGTCCATTTGCAGTAACACTGGTTGATAAAGGATCTTTATTAGCAGTTAATCTGTTACTTATTTCTTCATGCTGTAGCTGTTAAGTAATATTGACTTTTAACTGCTTCTATTTTGTATAAAAACTAAAGCTCTAAAGTACATCCACAGTTTTAAACTCTTTCCTTTATTATTTTTTTCTCTTTTGTTTTGTGAACAGAATATGTTGCTGCGTGTTTTGTTTGGTGGGGAGCAGAAGTATGTTAGGCTGTCTGACCAGGGGCCCGTTCTTCGTACGTCGCTTACTACATCCAAGATCAAATGACACATCCAAGATCAAATCATCGCGCTAACTCTGAGCTCGCTATTCCGGTTCCCCGAACACACCTGTTGTTGACGATTAGTATAGCTGGATGAAGTAATGTGAGATCACTGGGTGGCCCAACAGGGGCTACGCATCGATAGTAGAAACATTGATCGGCAACCCTTTGATTGGTCGGCGAAAATGTCGAAGGAGCGCGCTCGGTATTCTTCGGCAGCAGAGCAAGAACTCTTGAGTGAGGGATTTCAGGAGTTTCAGAGTCTAATTAAAACGCAAGGGAACACTGCAAAGGCTGCAAAAGCAAGGAGAGAGGGCTGGCAGAAAGTTGCTGACAAATTAAACTCGTAAGTAATTTAATAATAACAATAATAATGGAGTGGATTGATATAGCGCTCTTCAAGGCACCCAAAGCGTTTTACAATGCCACTATTCAGTCACTCTCACATTCACACACTGGTAGCTGTCACAGCTGCCCTGGGACAGAAGCCAGGCTGCCATATCGCGCCATCGGCCCCTCTGGCCAACACCAGTAGGTGGTAGGGTAGATTTATCATATCACACTATATTATCCAATATTATATTACATTATATTATATTACATTATGTTATATTATATCCCCTTTCACATTAGCGCCACAACAGGACCCACTAGAACATGGGAACAAGTAAAAGTGAAATATAAGAATATTCTACAGAATGGTAATATTTATCACTTATATTGCTTTTCGTCTCTTGGACAGAGACCCTGAAATACTCTGTTAGTTTGTTCATAACAGCAACCAAGAAAAGGGGCAGCGCAAAAAAAGACAGGTGGTGGTCCTGCACCCCCTCGTCAACAAGTTGGTTAAGTGAATAATATCCTCACGGGAATATCGATATCTCTCTATGAGCACACTGTCGCGTGTCGTGAGCTAAAGGATCCTGTCTATCCCGCAATATACGCTGGATTCTGAGGACTCTCCTTATCAATCTTGCACCTTCTGCAATGGGTGGCTCGCGTATACGGACAGGATATGACTGCGACAGACTTCCCAAATCCACCTTCGCTTTTATAGCCGTGGTCTCCCATCTTGATTACACGAAGTAATTTACAATTACTACTCTGAAATATGAATTACATCTGTAATAATCACATACATGTAATAGAATGTTAATAGTACATTTCCCTTTTTTAGGAAATGACCTGTATGTATCTGTGTGACATCAATAAAAGGATCAAGTGCTGCATTATCTTTAGTTACATTGATGTTATTTATTTATGGTACAACAGTGGTAAAATATCGCTGTTGCTTTCGTATACATGAAGCGGAAATACCTGAGTGGCCGCGATCTAATCCTGTTTACATAAAGTAAACCTGCTCCCGAGCAGGTTTACGCTTACGGCTCTGTTGCTATGACAGCAAGTCCCGGATGAGCTTCGAAGAACCGAACGATCCAGGATCACGCGAAATCGTCAACAGTCAAATCCGGCTAACTTACTTAGCGAGGTACCAAGAACAGGCCCCTGGGCCCTATTTCAGAAAGCCGGTTTAGTGCAAACTCTGAGTAAGTATACCCTGAGTTAACGAAAACTCTGGGTTTTCGGTTTCACAAAGCGAGTTCAGATGAATCCTGAGTGAGTCACTATGACGACACACTCCGTGAAGCTAACCTGCCCCCTAGCAGGTTTACCACAACTAACCCTGACTGTCTCCGCCTCTTTGTCGGAAACCTGACAGTAGGAAGTGTCGGACATGGCGTGCCCCTACCTCGAAGAGCCAGTAGATGTTGAAGCCCAAATTCTCCGCAGAGCTCTCCGCCGGGAGAGAGTGATCAGAGCGCGTTTGGACATTTTATCATTTCCTGATGATTTTCTGTGTGAACGTTACCGTTTTTCAGCACAATCTATAATTCATTTGAATAACATCCTCAGGCCTAATATTGCTCATGTGACACATCGCGGACATCCTCTCAGTTCTGTACATATTATTTGTATTGCACTTCGTTTTTTTTGCAAACGGGAGCTTTCTGTATAATATTGGTGATGCTGAGCACGTTTCCAAGGCTACCGTCTGTTGGGCAGTCAGGAATGTTACAGTTGCACTGAAACGTCTCCTCAAAGTCAAAGTCAAAGTCAACTTTATTTGTCGATTCTGCCACATGTACAGGACATACAGAGAATAGAAATTGCGTTACTCTCAATCCCTAGATAAATAGCAAATGAACATTTAAATATATTTAAATATAAAAGTGATTAAAAATGCAAGTAAAATAATTAAAAAGTAAAAATTTAAATAAATACAATTTTACATATAACAAGAAAGCTATACAATATACAATATAATGGGTAAGTGACATTGAGTGTAAACCAGGCAGAGTAGTGCAAATAGTGCAAATGGAGATTTAGTAATGTACGGTAAGAGAAAGTGTAACAACAAAGTCTTATGAGGTAATGGCAGTCCAATGCTCCACAAAGTGACTGGTAACTGGTGCAGGCCAGTGAGTGAGTCAGAGAGTGTGTGTGTTTGTGTGTGTGTGACAGAGTTCAGTGAGACCGTGGAGGAGAGAGGGGGCAGAATCGGGAGGGAGTTAAGCTTCCTGACAGCCTGATGGATGAAGCTGTCCTTCAGCCTGCTGGTCCTGGCCTGGAGACTCCGCAGTCTCCTCCCCGACGGCAGCAGCTTGAAGAAGCTTTGCATTGGGTGCGTGGGATCAGCCGCTATGCAAAGGGCTTTTTTAGTGAGACGGGTGCTGTAAATGTCCTGGAGGGAGGGGAGAGAGACACCAATGATCCTCTCTGCAGCTCTCACTATGCGTTGGAGGGTTCTATGACAGGACGCATTGCAGGCTCCAAACCAGGCTCCTGTACTCGTCTGTACTCGTCTGTGGTGTTCCCCGGTCATAGACCCACAAGATTTATCAAAGAGGGATTCCACAAAATTGCAGGTATCAGGATGAACAAAACTCAATTCATGATGTGGTGATACTTGAACTACTACTTAAATTTTACATTTATTTTCAGGGTTCCCAGGCGTGATTGGCTGTATAGATGGCACTCACATTCCAATCATTGCTCCTTCAGTAAATGAAGGAGACTATGTGAACAGGAAGTCTTTCCACAGCATTAATGTACAGGTACATAGTTCCCTGTAGCATTTCAAACTAACAAATTATTTCATTATAGTAATGGATGCTAATTTGTGTTCTCTGCACTGTGAAGATCATATGTGATGCTGCCAACATTATGACAAATGTGGAAGCCAAGTGGCCAGGCTCTGTTCATGACTCACGAATCTTTCGTGAATGTACACTGAGCACAAAATTTGGACATGGTGAGTTGAAAATACTTTAAAATATATAAAGACCAATTGCTACAGGGACATTTGAACTGAAGTGTATCCTTCTGTCTTAGGAGAGTTCACTGGCTACTTGCTTGGTGATAGGGGGTATCCATGTTTACCCTATTTGCTTACCCCTTACCCTGACCCTGAACCGGGCCCACAGCAGCGATATAATCTGGCTCATTGCAGGACAAGAGCCAGAGTTGAAATGACTATCGGAATGCTTAAGGCCCGGTTCCAGTGCCTTCAAAGACTCAGGGTCACCCCAGAAAGGGCATGTGACATTATTGTGGCATGTGTGATTCTTCACAACATTGCCACAATTAGAGGAGAACACTGTCCTTCTGAACCAAACATCAGCAGTGATCCAAACCATGAACATCCTGACCCTCCCACGGACATACAAGATGGAAGAGCAGTCAGAGACACCATATGTCACAATCATTTCCTTTGACCCATCATCTCAACATGTTGAAAGAAGAATAAACAGATTTTTTTGTTCAACTGGCTTTATTGGTCGCCTGTATTTCCTGTACACAAAGTATTAATAAGTATATTATTATGTATAAGTATATAACACTGAAATAATTCGTCCATCTCTGACCACTTCACCCACCCTTAACTGATGTTCTAGCAGTAAAATCTCAATCTTGGTCTTTTGGATCTGCTGCTTGAAGTGTTCCATTTCCAAGTCACATTTTTTTATTTTCTTGATCAAATGGGTCTTGTACAGCTGCTTTACAGGGAGCTATTGAAACACAGAAAATAGCATTGACATTCATAGTACATGCCTACTTAGGTTGGTTGTAAATCAGTGCTGAACATCTTACTGAGGAAAGGTTTGTTGGAGACGTGGCTGGACCCTCTTCCTCTTCATTTCCATCATCACTCTGTTAGAGACATAGAAAGTCCATGGTTTTATTATAGTACCACATTTTATTCAATTGTTATATTTTCCATTGTAAGATGTAAACCTCATAAAGTGTCTCTGTTGCTTCCTCCTCTGTAACAGCTGTCAATGTTTCTTCATTATTTTCCTGTAGTAAAGAAATTAACAACATTGCTGTTCTACTGTAAACTCATATAATCTGTGGAGTATTAAGAGTACTCATAACTGCATGTTGGTCTGGCTCAACAGGAGGCTGCACCAGATGCAGTACACCATCACCATCAACTGATAGAATATGAGGTTTATACAGGTCACTTATAACTTACAAGGGACCAAATGGCAATTAACAAACATATACCAATCACCTTACACTTCATTGTCATTATGCTCTCAAAGACAACCAAGACTGAGGGAAGGCAAAATCAGTAGGAAAATAACTTCACTACAAAATAATTCATTATGGTAAAGAGTTTATCAAATGAATGAGTAGCACTGCAAAGGTGACTGTGAAGAAAGGATGTATGCACATCATGTATTATTTTGAATTTACCTCTTATGTAGGCACTTGTGTCTTGCGGGGTTATTGACTCAGAGGATGTCCCCGCAGAGATGCCTTCAGCCACAGGGCGCCCACTGTTTTGGCTGAGGGCCAACTGCTCAGCCTCTGTGAGTGGTGGTGGTGGAGGACCCCCACCTGTTTTTCAGGCCTCTGCTTTTTTTCTGTTGGCTATAACGGGGTCACATTTGAGCATACAGAGTAAGCAAATATGTACTTGTAATGTGCTCAGATAATTTCAATAAGTGCTTACAGAAGGAAAATTAATGTAGCCTCTAACTGCAATTGATTTACATGGGACAAACAGACCAAGCACTATGGCTCATAATACAATTACACCTTACCTGTTTGGACTATATTTTTATATTTCATTTTTACTTGCTGCCAGGAACGTTTGGGGCCTGTTGGGTTGCACCTGCGCTCACATCACGTCACAAAATAAAATGTATAAAATAAAAAATAAAATAAAATAACGTGTTAAATGGGTGGAAATCCCTAGATCAATGTTTAAAGTAACACTCACGCATTGACTCTGTCGGCTATGTTTTGCCATGCATGCTCCCTTTGTTTTGCAGCTGAGGCTGTGTTACTTTTTTTCCGCAAAATTTGCATGTTATCGGCATATGCTGCCATCAGAATTTCGGCCTCAAGCGCTGTAAAATACATTGACCGCGCCTTCTTTCCCTCCGTCTCCATGGTGACTCGCTTAATCTGTGCTCCACTAATCAGGGCTTTATGTATCCTCGTGCGCGCGCTTGACTTGGGGTTAAAGCAACTCCGCGTTGATTGAACTGATTGTTATCAGCCTTTCTGAAACCGAATATTCCGAGTTGGACAGTTCGGGGTTACTCAACCCTGAGTATCGTTTTTCACTCTGAGTTTTCTAAACCGGCTTCCTGAAATAGGGCCCTGACATTTGATGCTTTCATGAAAGAAGGTTAGAATATCAGGATAAAACAAGATAACAACGTTTACCTGGTCAATAAACAAGCTTAATTATATTCTAAGTCAACTACCTAAGTTGATAATTGTTTCTACTTCAACAATGAATGAGAATTACCTATATTCTTAAGCTTCATCTCATCAATATTTTGTGAAGACATAGCCTTACTCTACCATTTGATAAGAAAATGCATGGCCTTTTTTTTTTTTTAACAATTTCTGTAACATTTCTTTTCTCTTACCTTACTTCAGTGTGCCTAAAATTTAACATACCAGAAGGCAGACAGCTAGATATGAAGGTGTTTGACCAGTCTGACACAGAAGTAGACGCAGAGGTGTTTGAAGAAATAGTGAAGGGGTCACCTGTAACCTTCCGAGTCATGCTGAGCAATGAAGAACTTGGTAATCACTCACATACGTATATGTTTATATGAAATTTAAAGGTTGAGATTGAAGCATTAACAGTTAAATTTAATGCTTCTGCTTTGGTCATGTTCCTTAATGCACAGGTGTATCTCTGTCATCATCATCTTCTCCATCGGATGATACAATCATTCTAAACTTCACAATGTGTGAACCTCCTGAAGAAGCAGCAACCACTGAAGGAAGACAACCTAAAAGGCCATGCCATATAAACTATGAGGCAAAAGCTGTGGGTAGTGAACATTGTTAGTCTAATTTGCATGTTTGATGTGAAGTGTTTTTATGTAATCGTTTTCCAGTTTTTCTCAAGGTTTAAAAAATTTCTGACTTCATATTTTATGTCTATTTAAGTTGATTGAAAAAATCCTAACAACAAAGCCTGGTGGTGAACACATCATACAAGAGTATGCAAAAACCAAATCTCTGACAGATGCAACTAGAAGACAGATGATAAACATACTTGCTGCTGAGATGACAGAAGCACATGGGTAAGAATCATAAATGTAGTCTATAAAGAAACATTTTTAGTATTGTATTATTTTTAATTGTGATGTTCAATGCCAATTGAGTGACGGTCATCACTGAATTTATACATTAGGACATCTCCCCCTAAAAGTGTAAGAGTGATGTATGCGCAGGGGATTGTTGCTCTGTTTCCATATCTGGAAGACCCATATTCACAACATGGATATGTAAGTAAAGGGGACTTTGCAACATTAAACACATAGTTGCCCTCAGAAATGTTGATAACATTCTGCTTGTATTTAATTACATAAGAACATTACTATGATCCAGAGAGCGGTTCAGGATACCTTGCGTGGCGGTTGAAGACAATTCAAAGAAAAGCTGCAGAGGAAAGAAGTGTCTCACTTTCCAAATCTCCTAAAAGTAAGTTCACTTGTGATTTAAATGATTCTGATCTAATTTGTAGGCAGGAGTCAATCAAATTGTTTTTTCTTAAGTTGGCGGGCCAGGCCGTGGTCGATCCAGACCACTCACCACTGAGACAGTGTTATCAGATGAGGATGTAAAAGCAGCTATTGCTCTTTTGAGACACTCTGCTGATGAAGACACTATCCGTGAAAAGATGAAAGCTACCTTCATTTATCGGCATTCAATGGTCAGCGATGATAAGAATGCAGCAGATGTCTTCATAGTCTTCCCGCGGTTTCTGGACACACCAGGACTGGTAAGACATCTTCATTTGTTGAATCACTGAAATATTCCATGCAGCTTGCAATTTCACTCATTACACCTCTTATCTTCTATTTTTGCATTATAGATAGAACAAGATTTCAGACTCCTGTTTGATGAGGTCACTGCCAACAAATTCTTGGAGAGGTGGCCCATCGATCTCAAATCAAAGATTGTAAAGGAAAGTCATGGACTTGTACCCACCTCGGAGCTCTTGGAGTTGATGTGCAATGCTGAGTCAGCTACTGAAGTTGAGAATGGTATGACTGACTGTTTTTATTTGCCATTGTTGGTTATATAGGCAATTCTGTCTATCGAATGTATTTTTGGAGTAATTCTTTGTTTATTCGTCTGTAGGCTGGGACAGTGACATGTCTGCTATCTTGCTGCTGCTACATCTGCTACCGCCATCTGCACAAGGGTGAAAGAGACCAGGAAAGATGTCTGCATCTCAAGCTGTCGATAACCTCATCAAATTCCTAAAGGTATGTTATTTAAAATATATATTCCATCACCGCCATTGTAATGTACAGTAAGGTGATCTAATCTAATGGGATAGTCACTAAATACTGCTGTTTAATGTGTTGTTGTAGGCTGGAACCAGTGTACAGCAGCATCTAGACAACATCACCCGAAGCAGTCAGCCCTACCTTCTTGCTCAGGGACCCACAAGAAGCAGCATCCACACCTTCTTCATTGTGATTGACAAGCATGCACTTCCATGTAAAGCGACAGGTTCAGTAGGAGCCCTTGATGAACTCTTTAAGGCCCATTATGTCTTTGATACGTCATACAGTTCATCCCTGACCAACTTTTTCACTTTTCTGCAAACAACCATTTACAACATTGATGTTGGGGAAACAAAGGAAACTCCCAGAGTTGCGAGCAAGAATGGTGCGTTAGTATCCATTGAGATCAAAATAATGAAGTGCTTTCTTTGCAAAAGTGATCATGGTAGACCAAACAGCCTTGTAAAACACCTTAAGGTAATTCATGGTCTCTGTACTGGGAGGACACTATATCTCAAATGTGGCCAAGTGGGATGCTCACGTTCTTTTAGTAGTTTTTCTGGCTTTAGAAAGCACCTGAACAAATGCCACGTAAGCAGTTCATTTGATTCTGCAGAACTAGATTTTTCACCAGTTCAAAGTGTTACGGACACAAGTACTACTGCTAATGTTGATGTGGTGCCTGAACATTTAGAGCATAGGTGTCAAACTCTAGCCCGCGGGCCAGATTTGGCCCGCAGCCTGATTACATTTGGCCCGCGAAGCCATACCAAATTACTATTAGAGCTGGCCTACTGGTATTATACAGTTAATATATATATTGTTTAGTATTAAGCTTTGCTTGTTCCATATTCAGGTTTTCAGCAAAACTTGTTTGAGTCCATAAAAAAAGATTCATTCTTATATCTAGAGGAAGATTTTTTTTTTCAATAAATATTAATGTTAGCCCGCGACTTTGTTCCAGTTTTGAATTTTGGCCCACTGTGTATTTGAGTTTGACACCCCTGATTTAGAGGCTGAGTCGGAATTATCTTCAGCAGACCTTGTAAATAGTTGTGCAGCTGTTATTTCTGATCTAAAGGCAGCAGGTGTAGGCCAAAGTGTAGTGAATTCTGTAGTGAATTCCATGGAAGAGATTGTTCAAGATATCCAACAACATGCTAAAGAAACAGTCATTAAGCATGTATTTAGTAATGAAAGAGAAACAGAAATGTGCAAGAAAGTTGAAGCATGTTTTGATGAGTTAGAGAATCCTTTCTCAGTTCTTAATTCTGAGTACAAGAGGTCAAAATATTTATCAGACAAGTGGGAAACTGTAGAACCAGTTGAATGTGTAATTGGCTCAAGATTTGACACAAGGCGAAATAAAAAGACTGGAACATATGATCAGGCAGTTGTTCAAGATAAATTCATGTATGTTCCAGTTTTATCAACATTGGAATCAATATTTAAGAGTCAGCATGTTGGAGAAATGTTGAAAAAATCAGACACTTGTGATTCAAGACGCAGAGATATTTGTGATGGATCTCTATTGAAGACACGCCCTCTTTTTTTCAACAGAAAAGCACACAGTTCAGATCCAAATGTTCTATGATGACTTTGAGGTTGCAAATCCTCTTGGTTCCAAGCGAGGTATTCACAAGTTGGGTGCAGTATATTTTACCTTAAGAAACTTCTCTCCCAAATGGAATTCTTTTTTGGCCAACATACACCTTTGTGCCTTATTTCATGCACAAGATCTGAAACGTTATGGTTTTAGTGAAATTCTTGTTCCTATTGTTCGAGACATTAAAGTGTTAGAGAGCGATGGTATTGAGATTCCACTATTCGGTGGTTATGTTCGTGGTAGTGTGGTACAGGTCACTGGTGATAATTTAGGCTTACATAGCTTGTTTGGTCTGGTGGAGTCTTTCAGTGCAAGGTACTGTTGCAGGTTTTGTTTAGCTGATAAAGATGACTTTCAAACAGAATTCTCTGAAGATTTCCCCAAAATAGTGTTGCGCACCAAAGACAACCACACTGCTCACTGTCAGGAAATGTCTAATAATCCATTGCTTCCTTATGTTTTTGGTGTAAAGAGTTCATGCTTATTGAATTCACTGACATATTTTCACACAACTGAGAACTTCTCAGTTGATGTGATGCATGATGTTTTGGAAGGAGTGGCCCAGTACAAACTGAAGTTATTGTTTTTGTATTTAAAAGAACAACATCTTACATTGGGAGAAGTGAATTTGAGAATACAAAGTTTTGATTATGGATTCATGGAGAAAAACAATAGGCCAGTAGCTGTGAATTTAGGTGGAGAGTCTAATGATCTGGGACTGAATGCTATTCAGACATGGTGCTTACTGAGGAATGTTCCCCTCATGTTTGGAGATTTGGTAACCTCTACTGACCAACATCGGGGCCTACTACTTTTATTACTACAGATAGTTAACATTGTATTTTCTCCTATGTTATCTCAAGGTATGTGTGTATATTTAAAACATTTGATTGTGGAACACCACAAACTGTTCAAGATGTTGTATCCCCAGAAAAAACTTTTACCAAAGCACCATTTTCTTATCCATTATCCTCGCTGCATCCAAAAAATAGGGCCTGTACTTCATAGTTGGTGCATGCGCTATGAAGGTAAGCACAATTTTTTCAAGAAACTGCTCAAATCATTCAAAAATATCACCAAAACGCTGGCCAAAAAAACACCAGAATTATATGGCATACATTTGGCAATCTTCAACAACCTTTAGTCGGTTAGACATTGGTCCAGGAAAAATGGTGTCTTTAGATATGGTAAAAGGAGGTTCTGGAATTGCAATAGCAATGCAACTGCCCAATAGAGTTCAAGTTATGAAAGTGAACTGGGCTAAACAGAATGGTATTGTTTACCGCCCGCATTTGGTTATTTGTGGCAAAGTAGTGTCTGAAATGCCTGTGTTTTACCAGATTGAGTCAGTTCTGATAATACATGAGAAACTGGTACTTCTCATTTTGCCATTATGTACAGTAGCCTTTCAAGAACATTTCCATGCTTATGAGTTGACCAGGACAAAGCAAGATTTAGTTGTCTTTCATGTTGACAGCCTGCATTATCCCAGGCCTTTTGACATACAATTGTCGTATGGAGTGAATGACAACTGTCATTACTTACTGTCATTTGTAAGAGTTTGTTATGCTAATAAATGCTGTTACTGTAACCTGTATGTTTGTAGTTATTTTCATAATATAGGATAGATCACAGCCATTTAGAAATATAGCATCATATGATAAATATGAAAAAATAATGAAAATGAAATATTATTACACATTAGAGTGAACTTGGACTAAAAATAACTCTATAAAGTGAAATCATATTACTCTAAACAGTGTGAATAACCCTCAGTGTTAAATATTTTTACACATTTTGTTGTTAATTTTGACACTAAACTGAGTAGAATTAACACTAAAAAGTTAACACTGGCCATAGAGTAAATTTTACCCTAATTTTGAGTGGGACCAAATGTTATCTGAAACAGAGTTAAAATCAACTCTCTAAGTGTAAAATTGACAGTTTTTTACTGTGTGGCCTCATATCAAATGTGAAGGCAGAATGAGTCTACGTTTGACGTTTGTTTATATCTAATCTTCCTTTTCAAACATTTAAACAGCAGCGAGTCTGCAGCTGAGGGAACACAAACTCAAATTGTCGGAACAGGTTTGCTCGTTTCTTGGATTCATTTGGTGATTTATTAAATGTATAACTGTTATTCTAATCTGCTGCTGGGTCTCTTACACTTTTCTTTATGCTGTATATTTTCACGTCTCTGGAATAGTTGGCAGTTAGTCAGCTGGGAAACTCTGCATATCGTGGATATGCTGACCTCGCTCCGTGGTGTACAGGGCCGTTTACCCTCATGATTAATATTCACAATAAAAATATTAGCCGAACATCATGAAGTCTGTATGTGTTTCATAGTGTCGAACAACCTTTGTACAGTTAAAGCCAGCAGTTACTACATGACAGAAACACCAACGTTATCTCTTTTATGCGTTTATACACAGGTCACGCTGATTACTGAACAAAAACCCAAAGATCAGATGTTAAACAGATTTATTTGCTCTCTCTCCTCCTTAAACATGTTTTTAATGTTAGTTATAATTCAGAATTGGCGACTGAAACACGTAGGACACATAAGAACATCAGGAAATAAAACACCGATAAATATAACCTCAGTAAAAGAAGTCAGCGGGGGTTACTACAGCTGTGTACCGGGGCCTGCGCTTTGTCGGTGGGATTGCTTGCGAGGCGAGCGGGTCTATCCCACGCTTTGCCGTGAGACTGGGCAGACGTCTCCGAAATCATCGAAGCACTTTTGCAAAGAGGCTGTATCTTGACAAACCGACCAGACACATGAAGATTAAACCACTACATACTCGGCTAAAAAAATATTAAAACGGTATTTGGTGACACACAAACAGGGTTTTTCAAAGTTCAGTTCTGTTAGCTTCCACATGCCGGTTGTTGTGTGCTAGAAACAATGGCCACCAGGCCTAAGCAATGGTTTTGACTTGATCAGCGTTAACCCCGCCCCCTGAGTTTGATGGGTGAGGCTGACAGATAAAATTATTTCAAGATGAGAGCCAGGCGCCAGGACTGCCAAAATGAAATAAATAAATATATCATTAAATAATTAATTAAATGTGTCAATAATTAATTAATTAAATGTGTGTTGGCCCTGCGACAGACTGGCGACCTGTCCAGGGTGTACCCCGCCTCTCGCCCTATGACAGCTGGGATAGGCTCCAGCGCCCCCCGCGACCCTGAAAAGGATAAGCGGAAGCGAATGGATGGATGGAATAATTAATTAAAATGTGAAATACATAAATAATTAATTAAACGTGTCAATAATTAATTAATTACATGTGTCATAACTATTTATTTAATTAATTAATTCCAATTTTAATTAATTATTGCCACATTTAATTCATTATTTAATGGTGTATTTAATTAATTCATTATGGCAGTCCTGGCGCTCCATAGGCACCAGCGCCAGAGGTGAGGTTGAATACAAAGACTGTCCTCTGGACACCGTATAACATGCCCGATCCCAAGGCCCTATATGTATGTGTTATGAGAGTGTGAGTAATGTGGATGTCTAGGTTGTGGAATAAAATCAGTCTGCTGATAAAACAGTGAGCACAGTGAGAAGATCTTCACTGAGCTGATCCATCTCATCTCATAAAATTGAGGCACAGGTGACCAGGAGGGGACAGAGGGGGAACGACCTTTTATTGCTTTTTTCTACAACAATTTCTTAGTTCAGCTGCAGTATTTGATATCCTGTAATGACTAAAATGATAATTTAAACAAATTTACATAAAAAGATTGTCTTTTAAATGTTAAGGTTATTTAACAACTTTAAAGGCTGAGCAGTGCTATTTTTAAATGAAAAACTCACAGGCTCACATGTTCCAGGATTGAATTAGTGTCTGATAACCCTCCCTCTTCCTGCTCTCTAACTCAGCACCTCCTCTCTGTCCACATGTTCCCTTGTTCCCTCCCCTTCTGATCTGCAGTTTGAAGATGGGTGCAACCAACATGTGGTGACGTATAAGAGCTGACAGATCCCATTCGCTACAGAAACCTATGTTGTTTAGATCAGAGCAGTTTCAGTTCTGAGGAAGTGAAACTCACACAGTCACTGACACTGTTGGGTGAAATGGCGCAGAAAAGTGTTCAGCTGGATCGAGAAACCTTCTCTTGTTCGATCTGTTTGGATCTACTGAAGAATCCGGTGACTCTTCCCTGTGGACACAGCTACTGCATGAAGTGTATTGAAAGCTTCTGGGATGAAGAGGAAAAGAAGAAAATCTACAGCTGCCCTCAGTGCAGACAGACTTTCACAGCGAGGCCTGTCCTGGTGAAAAACACCATGTTAGCAGTTTTAGTGGAGGAGCTGAAGAAGACTGGACTCCAAGCTGCTCCTGCTGATCACTGCTATGCTGGACCTGAAGATGTGGCCTGTGATGTCTGCACTGGAAGAAAAATGAAAGCCTTCAAGTCCTGTTTATTCTGTCTGGCATCTTACTGTGAGAAACACCTTCAGACTCATAATATTGTTGCAGTTTCATTAAAGAAACACAAGCTGGTGGAGCCCTCCAAGAAGCTCCAGGAGAACATCTGCTCTCGTCATGATGAGGTGATGAAGATGTTCTGCCGTACTGATCAGCAGAGTATCTGTTATCTCTGCCCTGTGGATGAACATAAAGGCCACGACACAGTCTCAGCTGCAGCAGAAAGGACTGAGAGGCAGAGAGAGCTGGAGGTGAGTCGACAAAACATCCAGCAGAGAATCCAGGACAGAGAGAAAGATGTGAAGCTGCTTCAACAGGAGGTGGAGGCCATCAATCAGTCTGCTGATCAAACAGTGGAGCACAGTGAGAAGATCTTCACTGAGCTGATCCATCTCATCCAGAAAAGAAGCTCTGATGTGAAGCAGCAGATCAGATCCCAGCAGGAAACTGAAGTGAGTCGAGTCAAAGAGCTTCAGGAGAAGCTGGAGCAGGAGATCACTGAGCTGAAGAGGAAAGATGCTGAGCTGAAGCAGCTCTCACACACAGAGGATCACATCCAGTTTCTACACAACTACCCCTCACTGTCAGCACTCAGTGAGTCTACAGACTCATCCAGCATCAATATCCGTCCTCTGAGCTACTTTGAGGATGTGACAGCAGCTGTGTCAGAGGTCAGAGATAAACTACAGGACATTCTGAGAGAGGAACGGACAAACATCTCACTGACAGTCACTGAAGTGGATGTTTTACTGTCACAACCAGAGCCAAAGACCAGAGCTGGATTCTTAAAATATTCATGTGAAATCACACTGGATCCAAACACAGCAAACACATGGCTGTTATTATCAGAGGGGAACAGAAAAGCAACATTAATGAATCAACAACAGTCTTATTCTGATCATCCAGACAGATTCACTAACAGGTTGCAGGTCCTGAGTAGAGAGAGTCTGACTGGACGTTGTTACTGGGAGGTGGAGTGGAGAGGGAGAGTTGATGTAGCAGTCGCATACAAGAATATCAGCAGAAAAGGAGGTGAATGTGGATTTGGACATAATGACAAATCTTGGTCATTAGATTGTACCAACAACAGATATATATTTTGGTACAACAACATTGAAATTCCTGTCTCAGGTCCTCGTTCCTCCAGAGTAGGAGTGTACCTGGATCACAGAGCAGGTATTTTGTCCTTCTACAGCGTCTCTGAAACCATGACTCTCCTCCACAGAGTCCAGACCACATTCACTCAGCCGCTCTATGCTGGACTGAGGCTTTACTATGGTTATGGAGCCACTGCTGAGTTGATTAAAGTGAAATAGACTGAAGTCTTTCATATTGTTGTAAGTTTAAATCTGTATTTTAGTTCCCTTTTAGTTTCTCTCCATCATTATTGTGGTATTTATGTGCTGCACATAAATCAGATGTCAGTCAAACATTATGGGCAGTACCTCGACATCTTCAACATGTTGTCTTGATGTTTTTACGTTTTATAGGTGGAGCTCTTTCCTGTGTCTGTTCAGCCATGGAGACTATCAATGCTTATGGATATTTTTATTTGAAAAATTTCTCCACATGACAACATAAACTTCTCTATCTTCTAAATGTTTACTGAATATTTTTCTTAGGTATTTGTATGTTGTTGTTTCTCTTCACTGATCTTAACAGAGAAGTCTACAGACCTTCCTTTATCACACAGATTTTATTCTCATTTGTACATTTATAAAGAAAACAATTAATTACAGAGCAATAAGAAATTTTAAGAAAGTGCACTATATCATAATTTATAGTAAAGTGTATTAAAGCATCGTTAGTTAGTCACTTATTTAGTTTGGAGCTGTATCATCTGACACTGTAGAAACATTTCCTCCAGCTTCAGCACAGAATGTTAAAAACAGAACTATTAATGAGAACAAACAGTAGGAACACAGTATCAGCAAACATCATGGCTTAAAATGGAGAGTAAAAATCTAAAAAGAAATAAACAAATTAGTAAAAAGGATTTCCTGTTGACATGTTATTGGTCCTATCTTGTCTGCAGCACCTCCAGGATGCTTCTTATATGTTTCTGGTTATTTTTGCACCAATTTTAGTTTTTGTCAGTAGGAAGTTCAAGTTCAACTCAGTGTGTTTGTTTGTTTTTTTCAAACTGATACCTGACCTTGAACACCAAACATCTGTCAATAAAGCAATGATATAAAATGCTTATATTAGTACTGAAAAACTGCATATCCACTTTACAAATATAAATAATGATATAAATCCACAGCTGAACTGGAGGAGCAGCTGATCTAGTTCACTCATGTGTTTCTGGACTAAGAGTTGGAGCAAATACCTTATGATTCAGTGATGTTTGTTTTTGTTAAATATTTTGTAGATCCAAGAGTGAGTTTGACTCATGATGATGATGTTCCGAATGAAACAAAGTTGGTCACAAATTCTTCAAAGCTGTTTATTAAGAATATATTCACTTGGACTCATGAGACAGGCTTGTGATCCAAGGGAGCCATCAACTGGACAATTACTGACATGACAACAAAAAAGCTAAGTACAGAGGGGGGAACAGAGGTGAAAATACTTGCTTTAAAGGATTGTAATGTTTCCTTTTAAAATAAGTCTCTAAGGTCAGACAAAGGGACAGAAACTCATAGCTTTCTACCAGCCCAATGACAAAACTATAAGTTGTTTTTTAACATCTACTTTTTCATCTATTTGGCAGTCACAGTGAAAAGTATAAACATTGGCACGCTTTGTCTTGTGATTCTGCTGTTCGTAAAAAATGACCATGCGCAAAGTACCAGACTTTAAGGCTTTGACTTGATGCCAATGGCCTGAGGAGGACAGTATTACCCTTGGACATGTGTAGTCTGCCGTCTACTCAATAGAAGAAGAAGAAGCGCGGAAATGGCACAACTGTCTTCAGTTTCTGGGAGAGTTTAACAATGAGAGACTGATGATGCAGAAGAAATCTCCGTGGTTAAAAACATTAAAAACAGTCGTCCAGGATGATGAGATCCGCCACTGGCTCAGACTGCTGTATATCAGCCGGAGACCCGAGATGAAGTCACGCAGCAGGTATGTAAAACTGTGATGTTCTCAATGAACTAACACAGGAACGATCTGAGCTCAGTCTGTAAGCTAACAGGCTAAAATCAGAGAGCAGCTAATCAAACAAGTGCGTCCGTTTTTTTTAAAGGTCAACTTTTAACAATAGACTTTCATGAGACACATCAAAACCAAACAGGGAGGGAAAGCTTCGGTTTTCTGCACTGTGCCACAGTTCGCTGTCTGCTTCGGTTCACGACGCCTCACTCCGGGGCTACAGACAGTTCTCTGCCGCCTGTGGTGCTCCTCACCTCCGTCTGCACCCACAGACTTCCCGAGGTGGAGGCAGGCCGGCAGGGACTTTGAGAGATGGGCTTTACTTTTAAAAATAGCCCTTAATCAGGGTCTAACTCACTAAAAGATGGCCACATGTCTCTCTCCAACTTAATCTCTTTCTTTTAAGTAATTGTTTTTCATTGAAATGAAATTAATTGTTCAATAAAATGATTACATTTATAATTTAATTAAAGTTAAATGAATCAAGGTGATTTTGACTTTGCTAGTTAACAGGAAGAGAAACAAACTTACACAGGATAAAATGAAATTTGGACCCAGCAGAAAAAGTCAGATCACAGACAAACAGAAACATTCCTCTTTGGCTAAAATAAAATGCAGATTATTGCTCATCTGCAGTTTTAATCATGGTGAATAATTTATGATTCAGCCAAGTAAGATTCTTCTGTGTGGAGGTTTTTCCCCTGTCAAAAGGCATTGACCATTACCTTCATCTAAACATGGAATTTAAGTCATGTAGTTGCCGTTGTTTGTTTTTAAAGAGGTCATAATATTTTTGTGATGGTAGAAATTTATCTTCAAAGTAATAGTTATAAAGTGAATTAATAAGACTTTCCAACAAAGAGAGGGAGTCACATGGTGCTTCTGAAACATTTGTACAAACCTCTCTCACATATGTGAGCAACATGCTCACAGTGTACAGCCCTGCTGACTGAGGCTGCACCTTTACCTGTCTAATCTTTTTCTTTTTACTTTGTTCCTCAAGTCCCACATCAACATGAAGTGTAAGGAGGAGGAAGATCTGGCTGGCCAGCAGGTCTGGAAGCAGGAGAGGAACTTCAATCTGGACCAGGAGGACACAGATCCCCCACAGATCAAAGAGGAACAGGAGGAACTCTGCATCAGTCAAGAGGGAGAACAGCTTGTAGTGAAACACGAGGATGAAGGCATCGTCGTCTGGAGCGGGGAAGAGCGGCTCAGACAGCTGCATAACATCTGGAAACCTGAGAAAGATTTACAGACCAGCGGTAAAACTGTAATCGCTTTTCTGAAGTGTTAACATTAATATTAAACCTACAGTTTGTATCAGTCAGATCTATTTAATGTGTATTCGTGAAAACATGACAGGGAGTTTTAAATGGACTGGTTCTTATATAGCGCTTTTCTACTCAATCTTGAGCACTCAAAGCGCTTTACAAAACTTGTGCATTCACCCACTCACTCCCATTCGCACAAGCACATTTTTCTTAGTGCTTTCTACCAACATTCAGACACACATTCCACAGATCAAAGAGCAACTTGAGGCAACTTGGAGTTAGTATCTTGCCCAAGGATATTTGAAATGCAGACTAGGTGAAGCCGGGAATCGAACCGATCAGTAGATGATCTGCTCTACCGCCTGAGCTACAGCCACCCCCAATAGTGAAGATTATTTTGAAAAATATCAAGATGTAGATCAGTTTCGAGATCAACTCCAAAATAGATCATCAGTCAGTCAGTAATAAGTGAGTTCTTTTTTGTTTGAAAGGTTTTTTTTACTCTTAATGTTGCTGAAAAATGTCAGAACTCAAGTTCTCATTTGCATCAGAGTGCACAAATAACTTCATTTTTACACACTTTTAATTTCACCTGCAAATGTGAGCAACATGCCCTCATTACAGACTTTAACTAAAACTTTATCTTCTCAGAAGTGTTTTTCTATAATTACATTTTTTTTATTGTTCGTTTAGACCTCCACCAGCAAACTGCCTGTAAGGAGGAGGAGTTTGTCGCCAATCAGCAGGAGAGGAACTCAAGTCTGGACCAGGAGGACCCAGATCCTCCACAGATTAAAGAGGAACAGGAGGAACTCTGCACCAGTCAGGAGCTGGAGGAGATTGTACTGAAGCAGGAGATCAATAGTTTTATGGTGACTTCTAGTTTTGAGGAAAGTGACCTCAGTGAATCAGAACCAAACGATGACCAGCTCCTTGCTCTTAACTTTCCTGAACCAGAGCTTGAGGAACAGGAAGAAAACCAGCATGTGGACTCGGGATCAACTAGAAATGCGGAGCTGAAGAAAAGGAGACGTCACAAAAACCGAACAGATAAGTCTCGGAGTGAAACTGATACAAGTAAAAAATCTGTAAGCTGTGACACTTGTGGAAAAACTTTTCAGTGTAAATCCAACCTGACGAGACACATGAGAGTTCACACAAGTGAGAAGCCACATTCTTGTAGCACCTGTGGGAAAAGATTCATTTGGAAATCAGGATTGGAAACTCACGTAAGGATCCACACAGGCGAGAAGCCATATTTTTGCATCACCTGTGGGAAAAGATTTGGTAAGAAATCAGGACTAGAAACTCATTTGAGAATCCACACCGGTGAGAAAGCGTATTCTTGCAACGTCTGTAGGAAAGAGTTTAGAGACTTGTCGACTATGAAAAGTCACAGAAGGATCCACACAGGTGAGAAACCATATATTTGTAGCTCCTGTGGGGAAAGATTCAGTTGGAAATCAGGACTGAATTTTCATCTAAGGATCCACCTGAGTGACAAACCAAATCACTGCAGCACCCGAGGTAGAAAATGACCTCATGCTCCAAGTCACGGTACATTTCCTGTCCACAGCAGTGAAGGGCACTCTATGTTGTTTGTTCCAGCCCTGACTTTATGTTTCTCTAAGTTTGATATTTTTTTTATTGGTCTTTAAAGGTGACACAAATATTTATTGAACATGGATGCTCTTTTAATATTTACCACAGAAACTTGTATTTCTTCTTCAGTATAGAAGAAAACAAACATGAAAATGAGTTTTTCATCACTTGTTCCTTGTAACAACCATGATGTGATTCCTTTTTATCAGCCAATAAATAAGTTTTGATACACAGGACTAAAGATTTAAAAAAGTTCAAGACAAGTATACAATTTTTATTTAAATATGTTTTCTTTGTGATTTATGTTAATGAAGGTTATACTTCAGCATGGCTTTGACCTGGTTGTCCTGGTTCTTCTTAGCAACATGTTGCAAGATTTGATTAAAAAATGTTTGTGACTAATTTTGTGTATTGTGTAATCCCTGCTAAATAAAAGCAGTTAAATGTGCTATATTGGCTCATGATAAGTGTTTATATCATTTTGCCTAAATGCAAGTAAACTCAATGTTTGCCAACTCTGTGTGTGCAGTTTGCTTCATAAGTACAGTAACAGAACTTGAACTACATGGAGCCTATTTTGATTACATCATTACAGATGTAGATATTATTCATAGTTCATATTTCACAGTGTGCTGCAATCTTCTCCACAGACCTGCATTGCTCTCTGTTCAGACCCGTCATCTTCAAGATGTCCACTAGATGTCGTCAGAGTTCCCCCACTTTCCTCATCTATTGTGTTGCCATTACCTGAGCCTGCTTAAAACCTACAGTCCTTTACATATGGGTTCATTCAGGGTCATGTTTAGTGGGCAGGTTTAGTGAGATGAAGGAAACTCGTTTTCTTTAACTTTACCTCTGAGTAAGTAACTGGAGTAACAGACTCACTGATTCCTCCCCACCTGCTGGACATGAACCAGCTGACTGACACTTGTTTTCATTTTCTCATTCATAAAGTTGCTACCAGTTCAATTCATTTATATTTATATATAGTGCCAAAAAACAACAGTTGCCTCAAGGTGCTTTATATTGTAAGGTAAAGAATGTAAAAACCTCCCCAATTGAACAAGCTGAAAAGAGCAAATGCTTGGCAGCAGTGGCAGAAACAGGCTGTCTGTCGTAATCACTGTAAAACACTAATCACTGGTCAGTCATTTGTTGTGTTGCAATCGGTTACACTGAGGGAAAAAATTTCACAACTGGATCTCGGAGATAATGTGAATATTTGTGAAAATATGTGAAGATGAGGCTGAAATAACTCTGAGACTCTAAAACATGATGAAATGCTTACATATTGAAATGTGTGTAGTAACATGACCTACAGCTTGTTTAAGAACTCGTGATTTTTTTCCCCTGTTGGCATAAGGTGAAATCCTGCATAAAGGAGGTGACCTTTGCTCCCTGACTCAGACGTGATAAACATGACCCAAATCATTCACGTTGGTGCCAAATAATGTTTTGTTAAAGTTTAACAAGCTTTCCCAGCCTGAAACTGCCAGACAAACAAATCACCTGTTGGAGATGCTGGTTTAGCTCCCTGGGTAAAGTGGGTGACCCAGATGCTAAAGCCCAGCTATGACTCCTGCCTGAGGACTTTTAGTCTTGGTTTGCATCCAACTTTTCTGCCACAATAGTTCAATTTTCTTAATAAAACACCAAATTACAACAAGTTACCTCAAGGCAGTTTATATTGAAGGCACTTTATTTGAAGGTAAAGATCCGACAATAATACAGAGAAACAACAGGTAGAAGCAATGGAAGATTGAAAATAACGGTTGTCATTACTTTTCATTCAGTCATAAGATACAGAAACACCATCTGTTGTGTGTAAAGATGAACAGTAGGGGTAGGGTGATTTTCACCAGATCAAAGCCATGGATTCACAATTATGGTTTGGTGCTGTTGAGTACCTGGATAGAAAATGCACATGTGGAATGGTAGAAAGTGTTCAGCATGCTTTGATGATCTGCTTCAACTATGCTGGGGTGAGCATTACAGACTGCTTCTTAAATTTAATAACCAAATTGCATCAATGGGGAACTATAAATTCTACATTTGGATTTCTGATTATTATTTCTGGCTGATTTTCATTAGATCGACCTGAGTAGGGCAGCGACAGATGTGTGCGGTCCAGAAGTAGAAGAAGAAGAAAGAGGAGAGCAGAAATGATGACATTCTAGGCTCGCTTTTCACCTTTGATGTACTCTTAGCTGGAAGACTTTGGTTTGGTGATGTGTTAGAGATAATTTAGTGGTTGAAGCTACTGTGGACTGACCAGATCTGCCATCAGCTCAGAGTGCTGGATATCACCGCAAACCTGAGACAAAGTCATACAGAACAGGTGTGTAAAACTGTGATGGTGTCAGTGAAATAACACTGACTCATGCAGGACTCTGATAAAAACTCAGCTTGTGGGCTAACAGACTAAAATCAAAGAATGCTTTGATTTTAGTTTGTTAATTTGATTTTAGTCTGAAAAAAGGACAAGTGACGGACAAGGTAAGCGACTCATGTTGTAACTGACGTCAGACGCCGGAGATTGTTGGCGGAAAATTAAAGCAAATGGTAGTTTAGATTTGAACAAATTCATTTAAGCTTCAGTAGGGGAGACCGGGGATAGTTGTAACATTTTTGACATTTCTGTCTGTAAATTGGAGCTCTTTTAAGGTAGTGGATTCAAAATGTAATGCAAAGTATTTACATGTCTCTGCTATTAAATAGTGCAGCTATTTTCTCTGCAGCACAATTACTCATTGCATGGTATGGTCTCAAACACGAAGAGTGAAATGTTACAATTAACCCCATAGTCTGGGTTAGTTGTAACATATCCTGGGGTGAAATGTAACACAATGAAATAAGGGTACTAACAAAACATTAACATGTAATCTTTGTTTATTCAACACATGAATGCACTTAGAGCCATTTATGTAATTATGTGTGTGTGTGACAGAATGCAGAAATCCAGCTTTTGAACATATTCCAACCCCCCAAAAAAGACAAATTATGGAATTTTCTGCAACTGAATATTTCATTAATTTTGGTTGGTCTTCCTTGAGTTTGGCCTCATTGGCTCAGTGGGCATTATAACCGACAACTCTTGCACCAATTTTGAACATAACAATGAAGCTGAAAAAATGTAGTTGTTCACCAGCATCGCAATTCCATTACTTTTTATCATGGCTTACCTTGGTGTGGTTTGCAAAGTGCTTCAGAAAGATGAGGAAATCTGTTTCTTGCACCCATCCTGATTTATTTCCACTACCAGTACTTCCTACTGGTCCATCTCTGACACAGTGGTCTGCATAATGTGTGTGGGAACACAAACAGTGGAGGAATTGTGTTGCCAATGGCATTAACCGCATATACAAAAGCGACCAGTGAACCTCTCTCTGCTGATGTCGTTGCCCCAACTTGTTTAATATAAGTTAAAGTAAAAGTGTGGTAAGTTGTAACATCTGCATTATTGTTACAACTAACCCAGACTGTTGCTGTTACAACTGACCCAGACTCCTATAGCCATGAACTAGCTAACATTACAGCCAACGGCTAAAACATTAGCACTAAAGACCTACACAGAATATATCCCCATAGACATACAAATAACATAATTTAAGTTTGATGAGTTTAACTGCAAAGCAGATAATGCTATTAGAAATTGAAATAAAGTAGAAAAACTTACTTTTTTTGATGTTAAATTGTCTGTGTTTGACAAAATGTGCTGATTTTTCACATGTGATAGCAGAACTGAATTGGGCATGCACAGGATGAGTCACATCATTTGAAACTTAGCCTTGATTGGAGAAATTGGAAGTGTTACAACTGACCCACGTTACAACTATCCCCGGTCTCCCCCTATTACCAAATACACTTATCAATTGTCTTATAACTAACAATATTTGTCTAAATAATCTCCAACACCCTGGAGAACAACGGGGAGAGTTTAGAGACTCTCCAAGATTATATTGATCAGTGCTTTCAGGATCTCGTGATGAAGAAGGCCCAGTGTGCAGCTTCCCCGGCCAAAGCTGAGACGCCGTCGTCGAAAAGACAACGCCCGGCAGATTCCCCCGGCTCAACATCGCCAGCCGGCAAAGATATTGCCGACATACTGGAGTCAATCGACAAGCGATTGTCCAGTTTCGACGCAAGGCTGTCCTTGGTGGAGATTCTTCACCGAGAATTTAAATGCTTGCGAGAATCCCTGGAGTACAGCCAGCAGCAGGTGGAAACGCTTGCTGCTGAAAATGCCACGCTAAGGGAGTCGGTGAAATGTCTCACAGAAAATGTTACCCAGCTCAATAGAGAAAATAAAAAAATAAAAGAAACAGTTATTGATCTACAAGCTCGTAGCATGCGTGATAATCTGGTATTTTCTGGTATTCCAGAAGCCGCTGGAGAGGACGTGGAGACCACGGTAAAAAGCTTCATCAAAATCCACCTGAAGCTGCCGGAGGACACTGTGAAGAACATCGTCTTCGATCGGGTACATCGCCTCGGCCCCATTCGGGCTACGGCCGGGAGACCACGTCCTATCGTGGCCAAATTCGGCCACTTCAAACAAAAACAACAGGTGAAAAGCCGCGGCAGGGAATTAAAAGGAACGGACTTCAGCGTGAACGACCAGTTCCCCAAAGAGATCTTGGAATGACGCAGGGTCCTCTTCCCAATCCGACGCGGCTTCATCCAGAAGGGCTCCCGCGCTGTCATCGCTGTGGACCGGCTGTACGTGGACGGACAGCTCCACCGCGACCCCAACATCACTCCGTGGCTGTATTAACCTCACACCAGATAAGAATCAGCTACACCATTTCCCTATCCACTCACACTAACTTGCATTAACATCTGTTAAACTTACTAGTATCAAATCGCATCTTAAAGTGTGATTTCATAGCAGAATTAACACCGTCACTCTCCGTCAGTGATTTAATTGGAATGTTTACGTTTTGTTTGTTTTTTTTTTCTTCTCGTTTTTTTTCTCTCTCTCTTTTCCCCCTCTTGCTTTTATGCTGCTCACCCTTGTCCTTGGTTTCTTTCTTTATTCCTTTCACTGCCTCGATCACCTGCTTCGACACTCATCCACAAACAACACCCTTTATTTCGACACATACACACCATGCGCTCAACGGCAGCACATTTACTTCAGTCAGACAGCGCACACAGTCGTTTAGGATACACACACTTAAGCCAAGCCTACTCATATTAGTAACTATGCAAACACATAGTCAGACTCAGGGAGCATCTCGCCACACATTTTTTCTCTCTCTCCTTCTTTTTATTTATGAACAAGTGACGTATTCTCTCCACCTGTCTAAGCGACGCACACAGCATACATCCCTATACACAAACATCTATGGGTACACTGAGGTTCATTACATGGAATATAAATGGAGCTGGCTCCAGAGAAAAGAGGTTAAAAATATTTAACCAACTCAAAAAACTACAGGCAGATGTTGTCCTTTTACAAGAGACCCACAGACCTCTTAGAGGTTCGAACGAACTTAAAACACCTGAGTTTCCTAATATGTTCTCAGCTTGTTATAATTCTAGACAAAGGGGAGTAGCAATTTTAATACATAAAAATATTAATTTCACAGTACTCGATACAGTTATAGATCCAGAGGGCAGATTCTTAATCATTAAACTATCTATACTTGATAAAAAGCTATGTATTGCAAGTGTATATGGTCCAAATGTTGATGATCCCTCATTCTTTCACGGTTTTTTCAGTGCACTCTCTGAACACTTAGATGGCACACTTGTTCTTGGAGGCGACCTCAACCTTGGACTAAATGAAGACATGGATAGGCTCAATACAGCGGGAACTCAGCGTAATTGGCAGTCCACAAATATAATCAAACAGTATATGAGCGACTTTGGTCTTTGCGATGCATGGCGCTCCCTTCACCCCACCAGTAAGGAATATACTTTTTTCTCACATGTCCATCACTCCTACTCTCATCTGGATTATTTTTTGGTCAGCAGCTCACTGCTGAGTGACATTTCAGACACTGAGATTCACCCTATAGCTGTCAGCGATCATGCTCCTGTATCTTTAAAACTAATGCACAAGAATAATACTACGCCAAGTAAAAACTGGAGATTTAATACATCACTACTTAAAGATGAAGACTTTATTAAATATTTTAAAAAAGAGTGGACTTCATATTTAGACTATAATGACACTCCCGAAACATCAGCTTCTGTTCTATGGGAAGCAGGGAAAGCTGTGATGAGAGGTAAAATAATTTCTTTCTCATCACATAAAAAGAAAAAAGAAAACAAAAATATTCAGGAATTAGAAAAAAACATCAAATCACTAGAAGAAGCCTACGCGTCCCACCAAGATCAGGAAACATTGAACAAAATACGCAAAACAAAACTAGAATTAAATGAGATAATTGATAAAAAAACAAAATTCTCAGTACAAAGACTACGCCTACAAAATTATGAACATGGTAATAAATCCGGTCAATTTCTAGCAAAGCAGCTAAAAATAAATAAAGAAAAAACAACTATATGTGCTGTTCAAGATTCATCTGGGAACACAATATATGACCCGATACAAATAAACAACATTTTCAGGGATTTCTATAACACGTTGTATTCACCACAAATAAACCCATCTAAAAAAGAAATTGATCAGTTTTTGGACAACATAACTCTTCCAAAATTATTAGACACTCAAGCAATGGCACTGGATTCACCATTGACACCAGGTGAACTCCAGGAAGCCCTGATAAGTATGCCCAATAATAAGGCTCCAGGTCCAGACGGCTTTCCTGCAGAATTCTACAAAGAATTCTGGTCGATTCTAGCACCAGTTTTCTACAGAACGTTGTTGGAAATCAAAGAAAAGGGCAGACTTCCATCAAATATGAATTCTGCAAACATTAATCTCCTGCTAAAACCAGGCAAAGACCCTGTATATCCCTCAAGCTATCGTCCAATATCCCTTATAAATGTAGACCTTAAAATAATCTGCAAAGCTCTCTCAAAAAGACTGGAGAAAATAACCCCCCTCTTAATTCATCCTGACCAAACTGGTTTCATAAAAGGTAGGCACTCATCAACAAATACACGTAGATTACTTAATTTGATAGACTACTCATACAGTAAAAACCTAGAAACTACAATATTCTCTTTAGACGCAGAAAAAGCATTTGACAGAGTTAACTGGAAATTTCTATTTGCAACTTTACACAAATTTGGTTTTGGATCCTCTTTCATAAACTGGTTAAAAATATTATATAATTCCCCAACAGCTTGTGTCAGAACAAATGACCAGACATCCTCCAGCTTCTGTCTCTTGAGGGGCACCAGGCAGGGATGCCCACTCTCCCCTTCACTGTTTGCAATTTTTATTGAACCACTAGCAGCAGCAATTAGACAGAATTCAGTAATTAAGGGCATAAAATGCAAGAACATGGAACATAAAATCAGCCTTTATGCGGATGATGTGTTACTCTTTCTCCAAAATTCACAAACCAATATCTCTGTGGTGATTGAATTGATAAACTCTTTTGCAAGAATATCAGATTACTCAATTAACTGGTCAAAATCTACAGTCCTACCGATTAATTGCTCCTTCCATAATTCCTCTTCAACACCACTGCAATCGGGAAATATAAAATATTTAGGTATTAATGTTTCTCCCAAGCTTGCAGATCTAACTAAATTAAACCACATCCCACTTTTAAAGAAGGTAGAAGGTGATCTGGCTAGGTGGAAATGTCTACCCATATCACTCATGGGAAGGGTTGCCGCTATAAAAATGATGGTCTTACCAAAAAAAAATTATTTATTCTCAATGATCCCAACTAAACCGCCACAAGATTGGTTCAGATCTCTAGATTCATGTATGTCCAAATTGCTTTGGAAAAATAAACCCCCACGTATAAGCTTAAAAACACTACAAAAGACCAAGGATAAAGGAGGATTAGAACTACCTAACTTTCAGCACTACTTCTTAGCCAACAGGCTTCAGTTTATCTCAGGATGGCTAAAACATACCGTCTTAGATGAACCTTGGCTAGATGTAGAACAAGCACTTTGCAATAATCTAGAGATTTCAGATCTACCATTTATCAGCTCAAACATCCAACGACATGAATGCTTTAAAAGCGTCAACATCAGCTCTTCTCTGACAGCATGGTGGGAGTTTCTAAAATTCACGGAGTCTTCATTAATCCCATGCAAATGTACACCTATCTGGAACAACCCTGACATATTACAAAACAATAATATGATAAACTTTTCAGATTGGAGTGGTAAAGGAATCAAATATTTAGAACATATACTAGAAGGAACAGAATTTATTTCATTTGACGGACTAGTTACACAATATGGGATCAACAAGAAAAGATTTTTAGAATATCAACAAATTAAATCCATAGTAAAAAAGAAATTTAAACCGGGTCAAGTTGAACTACAAACACCACCAAGTGTGGTTCAATTTCTTACTCTTAAAACCCCCAAATTACTTTCCAAAATATACAGAATGCTTTCTAAAACAGATGAATCAGTATCACTTCCTATTGCAAAATGGGAAGCGGATTTATCAGCTAACTTAGACCAAAACTTCTGGTCTCAGACTTGCTTACAAACCTTTCATCTAATCAGAAATCCCAGTGTTCAATTAATTCAATACAAAATATTACATAGAGTGCACTATACAGGTCATCGGATGTTCAAGCAGGGGCGGAGCGTGGGGGAGGCTTACTGGGCTTAAGCCCGGGTTGTTTTGTCAGAAGCCCGGGGTCTTTTGGAGTGTAATTTTTTTCATAGTTAGATGTCTGGCTGACAACTGTATAAAACAAAAAGTACACACAATATTCGAAGCACATAGTGCACACTGTGGGAATTTACGACTGTGCGTGAATCCCCCCTGATATTGGTATGATCCGAGCTCAGGCACTAAGCGACTGAGCGAGGGGGCGGGGCAGCTGCTGCCTGTGAGTGCGCTGTTGGAGAAACGGAGCCAGCCATACTAAGGAGAGCTTAAGTTTGAGCAGGTACCAAAGCAAATCATTCGTACCGTACAAATAATGTAAATATGACGGTGCATCACGAAAGATTGATATCAAACTGATCACTTGACCAATATTACGTTACTTGCTCTTCAAGTGAATCAACAAATGGCGAAATGAAAAGCCGAACAAATGCTATTTTTTTAGAGAGTCTTAGCTTACGTGTGTTTATTTCATATTTTCAGTTCTTACCCTCCCCGACTAAATCGGTTTCAGTTATGTACTGAAATATAAGAATGAACATTAGAGGCTTCTTTCAAAGAAAAAACTCAGGTAAATGTTATTTTATATATTATGCTTTGTATGTATGGAACGCCAGGACTGCCATAATGAATTAATTAAATACACCATTAAATAATTAATTAAATGTGTCAATAATTAATTAAAATTGGAATTAATTAATTAAATAAATAGTTATGACACATGTAATTAATTAATTATTGACACATTTAATTAATTATTTATGTATTTCACGTTTTAATTAATTATTGACACATTTAATTAATTATTTATGTATTTCACATTTTAATTAATTATTGACACATTTAATTAATTATTGACACATTTAATTAATTATTTAATGCTATATTTATTTATTTCATTTTGGCAGTCCTGACGCCTGGCTCTCGTCATGAAATAATTTTATCTGTCAGCCTCACCCATCAAACTCAGGGGGCGGGGTTAACGCTGCCCATGCAGCTTCTCTAACATTTGATTGGTTGCCGTGCAAAGTAAGTCAAAACAGGTCGATCCTAGATAATCGATTGCTTGTGTAGACTTGGGGCAGCCAGGTATCCCAGAATGCAGATCAAATCACAGGCAGCAATGGTGGTGGTGTAGTTTTAAAATACCCCGTTTTTCTGTCACCAACTACACTTTTAACAGTGTTTTAGCTGCGAATGTCGCGCCGTAATCTTCACATGTCTGGTCAGGTTGTCAACATAGAACATGCTTGCAAAAGTGCTCAGATGTTTTCAGAGATTTCACTAGCTCTGCTAACAGTTAGCATGCAGAGTGCACTGAGGGGGTTACGTTAACCGGTTTGTTTACATATTCCACTCTCCGTGTTCCACATGTTGCATTCGCAGATTCTCATTTTCACCGAACGATCGTCTCTTTCCGCCTGGTCTTGTGTCTCTGTGCTTCTGTAACATAAAGAACGAGCTGACATTTTTCTCACGAAACCAGCGATCAGCTCAACAGACCCTCAGTTTACCTGCATGCAGACGGAGGTCAGACAACAATTTTACATGTATGATCTTAAAACAGGACACAGCCACTATACGTGCTGCACAGTAAAAAATGGAGTGTCAATATTTCAGTGTAAACCTATTTTAACCTAGAGAGAGTATATACAACTCTGTGAGGAGTAAACCAGCTCTAACGTCAGAGTTAAAAGTCAGTGTAAAGTTCTGTAGACACGGAGTGAAGACATAACTCCACACAGTGTTGATTAGTACCAGTCCGCAGGCGTGTGCGGTCTGAGAGCTACCACAGTCAGGTAAGTTAAGTTAACATTCCCATACTGGTAACATTGTTTAGTAAGTATTTTTAAACTAAATAGCTCTTTATAGTTACATTGATGTCGAGTTAGCAGCATTTACCCATAGGTTTAATGATATTGTCGAGTAGCTACATGCTAACCATTGCTAAAAGTTCAAATGTTCGTTATATTCTCACTGAGTTAAGATTAACCTAAAACATGTTAACTATGTATTTCTTCTAAGTGCAGCTTAGATAATATTATTGTCACATGTCTAATGGGATAGTTTTAGCAACTAAATTACCGTTTATTAGTAAGCTAATAATCGCTAATTAGCTTCGAAGGAACTATCAGAAAAAGTGGGTAACATTACAATAAAGTTTACTCTACTGATTTATATTCTTTTAAGCAAATGCCAAAGGCTTACACTAATTTAGAATTAATTCAGATTATTTTATATAAATTAATTGACAGCAATGTTAATGATATGTTAATATACAGTAATTGTTCACAGAAATAAAGCGAATTGCAGTAAGAGCGACCAATACTTGATAAGTAGACTAAAGTTATTAAACAATATTAGATGTTAGTCACACTTGGTCCATTTGCAGTAACACTGGTTGATAAAGGATCTTTATTAGCAGTTAATCTGTTACTTATTTCTTCATGCTGTAGCTGTTAAGTAATATTGACTTTTAACTGCTTCTATTTTGTATAAAAACTAAAGCTCTAAAGTACATCCACAGTTTTAAACTCTTTCCTTTATTATTTTTTTCTCTTTTGTTTTGTGAACAGAATATGTTGCTGCGTGTTTTGTTTGGTGGGGAGCAGAAGTATGTTAGGCTGTCTGACCAGGGGCCCGTTCTTCGTACGTCGCTTACTACATCCAAGATCAAATGACACATCCAAGATCAAATCATCGCGCTAACTCTGAGCTCGCTATTCCGGTTCCCCGAACACACCTGTTGTTGACGATTAGTATAGCTGGATGAAGTAATGTGAGATCACTGGGTGGCCCAACAGGGGCTACGCATCGATAGTAGAAACATTGATCGGCAACCCTTTGATTGGTCGGCGAAAATGTCGAAGGAGCGCGCTCGGTATTCTTCGGCAGCAGAGCAAGAACTCTTGAGTGAGGGATTTCAGGAGTTTCAGAGTCTAATTAAAACGCAAGGGAACACTGCAAAGGCTGCAAAAGCAAGGAGAGAGGGCTGGCAGAAAGTTGCTGACAAATTAAACTCGTAAGTAATTTAATAATAACAATAATAATGGAGTGGATTGATATAGCGCTCTTCAAGGCACCCAAAGCGTTTTACAATGCCACTATTCAGTCACTCTCACATTCACACACTGGTAGCTGTCACAGCTGCCCTGGGACAGAAGCCAGGCTGCCATATCGCGCCATCGGCCCCTCTGGCCAACACCAGTAGGTGGTAGGGTAGATTTATCATATCACACTATATTATCCAATATTATATTACATTATATTATATTACATTATGTTATATTATATCCCCTTTCACATTAGCGCCACAACAGGACCCACTAGAACATGGGAACAAGTAAAAGTGAAATATAAGAATATTCTACAGAATGGTAATATTTATCACTTATATTGCTTTTCGTCTCTTGGACAGAGACCCTGAAATACTCTGTTAGTTTGTTCATAACAGCAACCAAGAAAAGGGGCAGCGCAAAAAAAGACAGGTGGTGGTCCTGCACCCCCTCGTCAACAAGTTGGTTAAGTGAATAATACCCTCACGGGAATATCGATATCTCTCTATGAGCACACTGTCGCGTGTCGTGAGCTAAAGGATCCTGTCTATCCCGCAATATACGCTGGATTCTGAGGACTCTCCTTATCAATCTTGCACCTTCTGCAATGGGTGGCTCGCGTATACGGACAGGATATGACTGCGACAGACTTCCCAAATCCACCTTCGCTTTTATAGCCGTGGTCTCCCATCTTGATTACACGAAGTAATTTACAATTACTACTCTGAAATATGAATTACATCTGTAATAATCACATACATGTAATAGAATGTTAATAGTACATTTCCCTTTTTTAGGAAATGACCTGTATGTATCTGTGTGACATCAATAAAAGGATCAAGTGCTGCATTATCTTTAGTTACATTGATGTTATTTATTTATGGTACAACAGTGGTAAAATATCGCTGTTGCTTTCGTATACATGAAGCGGAAATACCTGAGTGGCCGCGATCTAATCCTGTTTACATAAAGTAAACCTGCTCCCGAGCAGGTTTACGCTTACGGCTCTGTTGCTATGACAGCAAGTCCCGGATGAGCTTCGAAGAACCGAACGATCCAGGATCACGCGAAATCGTCAACAGTCAAATCCGGCTAACTTACTTAGCGAGGTACCAAGAACAGGCCCCTGGGCCCTATTTCAGAAAGCCGGTTTAGTGCAAACTCTGAGTAAGTATACCCTGAGTTAACGAAAACTCTGGGTTTTCGGTTTCACAAAGCGAGTTCAGATGAATCCTGAGTGAGTCACTATGACGACACACTCCGTGAAGCTAACCTGCCCCCTAGCAGGTTTACCACAACTAACCCTGACTGTCTCCGCCTCTTTGTCGGAAACCTGACAGTAGGAAGTGTCGGACATGGCGTGCCCCTACCTCGAAGAGCCAGTAGATGTTGAAGCCCAAATTCTCCGCAGAGCTCTCCGCCGGGAGAGAGTGATTAGAGCGCGTTTGGACATTTGATCATTTCCTGATGATTTTCTGTGTGAACGTTACCGTTTTTCAGCACAATCTATAATTCATTTGAATAACATCCTCAGGCCTAATATTGCTCATGTGACACATCGCGGACATCCTCTCAGTTCTGTACATATTATTTGTATTGCACTTCGTTTTTTTGCAAACGGGAGCTTTCTGTATAATATTGGTGACGCTGAGCACGTTTCCAAGGCTACCGTCTGTCGGGCAGTCAGGAATGTTACAGTTGCACTGAAACGTCTCCTCGTCTGTGGTGTTCCCCGGTCATAGACCCACAAGATTTATCAAAGAGGGATTCCACAAAATTGCAGGTATCAGGATGAACAAAACTCAATTCATGATGTGGTGATACTTGAACTACTACTTAAATTTTACATTTATTTTCAGGGTTCCCAGGCGTGATTGGCTGTATAGATGGCACTCACATTCCAATCATTGCTCCTTCAGTAAATGAAGGAGACTATGTGAACAGGAAGTCTTTCCACAGCATTAATGTACAGGTACATAGTTCCCTGTAGCATTTCAAACTAACAAATTATTTCATTATAGTAATGGATGCTAATTTGTGTTCTCTGCACTGTGAAGATCATATGTGATGCTGCCAACATTATGACAAATGTGGAAGCCAAGTGGCCAGGCTCTGTTCATGACTCACGAATCTTTCGTGAATGTACACTGAGCACAAAATTTGGACATGGTGAGTTGAAAATACTTTAAAATATATAAAGACCAATTGCTACAGGGACATTTGAACTGAAGTGTATCCTTCTGTCTTAGGAGAGTTCACTGGCTACTTGCTTGGTGATAGGGGGTATCCATGTTTACCCTATTTGCTTACCCCTTACCCTGACCCTGAACCGGGCCCACAGCAGCGATATAATCTGGCTCATTGCAGGACAAGAGCCAGAGTTGAAATGACTATCGGAATGCTTAAGGCCCGGTTCCAGTGCCTTCAAAGACTCAGGGTCACCCCAGAAAGGGCATGTGACATTATTGTGGCATGTGTGATTCTTCACAACATTGCCACAATTAGAGGAGAACACTGTCCTTCTGAACCAAACATCAGCAGTGATCCAAACCATGAACATCCTGACCCTCCCACGGACATACAAGATGGAAGAGCAGTCAGAGACACCATATGTCACAATCATTTCCTTTGACCCATCATCTCAACATGTTGAAAGAAGAATAAACAGATTTTTTGTTCAACTGGCTTTATTGGTCGCCTGTATTTCCTGTACACAAAGTATTAATAAGTATATTATTATGTATAAGTATATAACACTGAAATAATTCGTCCATCTCTGACCACTTCACCCACCCTTAACTGATGTTCTAGCAGTAAAATCTCAATCTTGGTCTTTTGGATCTGCTGCTTGAAGTGTTCCATTTCCAAGTCACATTTTTTTATTTTCTTGATCAAATGGGTCTTGTACAGCTGCTTTACAGGGAGCTATTGAAACAGAAAATAGCATTGACATTCATAGTACATGCCTACTTAGGTTGGTTGTAAATCAGTGCTGAACATCTTACTGAGGAAAGGTTTGTTGGAGACGTGGCTGGACCCTCTTCCTCTTCATTTCCATCATCACTCTGTTAGAGACATAGAAAGTCCATGGTTTTATTATAGTACCACATTTTATTCAATTGTTATATTTTCCATTGTAAGATGTAAACCTCATAAAGTGTCTCTGTTGCTTCCTCCTCTGTAACAGCTGTCAATGTTTCTTCATTATTTTCCTGTAGTAAAGAAATTAACAACATTGCTGTTCTACTGTAAACTCATATAATCTGTGGAGTATTAAGAGTACTCATAACTGCATGTTGGTCTGGCTCAACAGGAGGCTGCACCAGATGCAGTACACCATCACCATCAACTGATAGAATATGAGGTTTATACAGGTCACTTATAACTTACAAGGGACCAAATGGCAATTAACAAACATATACCAATCACCTTACACTTCATTGTCATTATGCTCTCAAAGACAACCAAGACTGAGGGAAGGCAAAATCAGTAGGAAAATAACTTCACTACAAAATAATTCATTATGGTAAAGAGTTTATCAAATGAATGAGTAGCACTGCAAAGGTGACTGTGAAGAAAGGATGTATGCACATCATGTATTATTTTGAATTTACCTCTTATGTAGGCACTTGTGTCTTGCGGGGTTATTGACTCAGAGGATGTCCCCGCAGAGATGCCTTCAGCCACAGGGCGCCCACTGTTTTGGCTGAGGGCCAACTGCTCAGCCTCTGTGAGTGGTGGTGGTGGAGGACCCCCACCTGTTTTTCAGGCCTCTGCTTTTTTTCTGTTGGCTATAACGGGTCACATTTGAGCATACAGAGTAAGCAAATATGTACTTGTAATGTGCTCAGATAATTTCAATAAGTGCTTACAGAAGGAAAATTAATGTAGCCTCTAACTGCAATTGATTTACATGGGACAAACAGACCAAGCACTATGGCTCATAATACAATTACACCTTACCTGTTTGGACTATATTTTTATATTTCATTTTTACTTGCTGCCAGGAACGTTTGGGGCCTGTTGGGTTGCACCTGCGCTCACATCACGTCACAAAATAAAATGTATAAAATAAAAAATAAAATAAAATAACGTGTTAAATGGGTGGAAATCCCTAGATCAATGTTTAAAGTAACACTCACGCATTGACTCTGTCGGCTATGTTTTGCCATGCATGCTCCCTTTGTTTTGCAGCTGAGGCTGTGTTACTTTTTTTCCGCAAAATTTGCATGTTATCGGCATATGCTGCCATCAGAATTTCGGCCTCAAGCGCTGTAAAATACATTGACCGCGCCTTCTTTCCCTCCGTCTCCATGGTGACTCGCTTAATCTGTGCTCCACTAATCAGGGCTTTATGTATCCTCGTGCGCGCGCTTGACTTGGGGTTAAAGCAACTCCGCGTTGATTGAACTAATTGTTATCAGCCTTTCTGAAACCGAATATTCCGAGTTGGACAGTTCGGGGTTACTCAACCCTGAGTATCGTTTTTCACTCTGAGTTTTCTAAACCGGCTTCCTGAAATAGGGCCCTGACATTTGATGCTTTCATGAAAGAAGGTTAGAATATCAGGATAAAACAAGATAACAACGTTTACCTGGTCAATAAACAAGCTTAATTATATTCTAAGTCAACTACCTAAGTTGATAATTGTTTCTACTTCAACAATGAATGAGAATTACCTATATTCTTAAGCTTCATCTCATCAATATTTTGTGAAGACATAGCCTTACTCTACCATTTGATAAGAAAATGCATGGCCTTTTTTTTTTTTTAACAATTTCTGTAACATTTCTTTTCTCTTACCTTACTTCAGTGTGCCTAAAATTTAACATACCAGAAGGCAGACAGCTAGATATGAAGGTGTTTGACCAGTCTGACACAGAAGTAGACGCAGAGGTGTTTGAAGAAATAGTGAAGGGGTCACCTGTAACCTTCCGAGTCATGCTGAGCAATGAAGAACTTGGTAATCACTCACATACGTATATGTTTATATGAAATTTAAAGGTTGAGATTGAAGCATTAACAGTTAAATTTAATGCTTCTGCTTTGGTCATGTTCCTTAATGCACAGGTGTATCTCTGTCATCATCATCTTCTCCATCGGATGATACAATCATTCTAAACTTCACAATGTGTGAACCTCCTGAAGAAGCAGCAACCACTGAAGGAAGACAACCTAAAAGGCCATGCCATATAAACTATGAGGCAAAAGCTGTGGGTAGTGAACATTGTTAGTCTAATTTGCATGTTTGATGTGAAGTGTTTTTATGTAATCGTTTTCCAGTTTTTCTCAAGGTTTAAAAAATTTCTGACTTCATATTTTATGTCTATTTAAGTTGATTGAAAAAATCCTAACAACAAAGCCTGGTGGTGAACACATCATACAAGAGTATGCAAAAACCAAATCTCTGACAGATGCAACTAGAAGACAGATGATAAACATACTTGCTGCTGAGATGACAGAAGCACATGGGTAAGAATCATAAATGTAGTCTATAAAGAAACATTTTTAGTATTGTATTATTTTTAATTGTGATGTTCAATGCCAATTGAGTGACGGTCATCACTGAATTTATACATTAGGACATCTCCCCCTAAAAGTGTAAGAGTGATGTATGCGCAGGGGATTGTTGCTCTGTTTCCATATCTGGAAGACCCATATTCACAACATGGATATGTAAGTAAAGGGGACTTTGCAACATTAAACACATAGTTGCCCTCAGAAATGTTGATAACATTCTGCTTGTATTTAATTACATAAGAACATTACTATGATCCAGAGAGCGGTTCAGGATACCTTGCGTGGCGGTTGAAGACAATTCAAAGAAAAGCTGCAGAGGAAAGAAGTGTCTCACTTTCCAAATCTCCTAAAAGTAAGTTCACTTGTGATTTAAATGATTCTGATCTAATTTGTAGGCAGGAGTCAATCAAATTGTTTTTTCTTAAGTTGGCGGGCCAGGCCGTGGTCGATCCAGACCACTCACCACTGAGACAGTGTTATCAGATGAGGATGTAAAAGCAGCTATTGCTCTTTTGAGACACTCTGCTGATGAAGACACTATCCGTGAAAAGATGAAAGCTACCTTCATTTATCGGCATTCAATGGTCAGCGATGATAAGAATGCAGCAGATGTCTTCATAGTCTTCCCGCGGTTTCTGGACACACCAGGACTGGTAAGACATCTTCATTTGTTGAATCACTGAAATATTCCATGCAGCTTGCAATTTCACTCATTACACCTCTTATCTTCTATTTTTGCATTATAGATAGAACAAGATTTCAGACTCCTGTTTGATGAGGTCACTGCCAACAAATTCTTGGAGAGGTGGCCCATCGATCTCAAATCAAAGATTGTAAAGGAAAGTCATGGACTTGTACCCACCTCGGAGCTCTTGGAGTTGATGTGCAATGCTGAGTCAGCTACTGAAGTTGAGAATGGTATGACTGACTGTTTTTATTTGCCATTGTTGGTTATATAGGCAATTCTGTCTATCGAATGTATTTTTGGAGTAATTCTTTGTTTATTCGTCTGTAGGCTGGGACAGTGACATGTCTGCTATCTTGCTGCTGCTACATCTGCTACCGCCATCTGCACAAGGGTGAAAGAGACCAGGAAAGATGTCTGCATCTCAAGCTGTCGATAACCTCATCAAATTCCTAAAGGTATGTTATTTAAAATATATATTCCATCACCGCCATTGTAATGTACAGTAAGGTGATCTAATCTAATGGGATAGTCACTAAATACTGCTGTTTAATGTGTTGTTGTAGGCTGGAACCAGTGTACAGCAGCATCTAGACAACATCACCCGAAGCAGTCAGCCCTACCTTCTTGCTCAGGGACCCACAAGAAGCAGCATCCACACCTTCTTCATTGTGATTGACAAGCATGCACTTCCATGTAAAGCGACAGGTTCAGTAGGAGCCCTTGATGAACTCTTTAAGGCCCATTATGTCTTTGATACGTCATACAGTTCATCCCTGACCAACTTTTTCACTTTTCTGCAAACAACCATTTACAACATTGATGTTGGGGAAACAAAGGAAACTCCCAGAGTTGCGAGCAAGAATGGTGCGTTAGTATCCATTGAGATCAAAATAATGAAGTGCTTTCTTTGCAAAAGTGATCATGGTAGACCAAACAGCCTTGTAAAACACCTTAAGGTAATTCATGGTCTCTGTACTGGGAGGACACTATATCTCAAATGTGGCCAAGTGGGATGCTCACGTTCTTTTAGTAGTTTTTCTGGCTTTAGAAAGCACCTGAACAAATGCCACGTAAGCAGTTCATTTGATTCTGCAGAACTAGATTTTTCACCAGTTCAAAGTGTTACGGACACAAGTACTACTGCTAATGTTGATGTGGTGCCTGAACATTTAGAGCATAGGTGTCAAACTCTGGCCCGCGGGCCAGATTTGGCCCGCAGCCTGATTACATTTGGCCCGCGAAGCCATACCAAATTACTATTAGAGCTGGCCTACTGGTATTATACAGTTAATATATATATTGTTTAGTATTAAGCTTTGCTTGTTCCATATTCAGGTTTTCAGCAAAACTTGTTTGAGTCCATAAAAAAAGATTCATTCTTATATCTAGAGGAAGATTTTTTTTTTCAATAAATATTAATGTTAGCCCGCGACTTTGTTCCAGTTTTGAATTTTGGCCCACTGTGTATTTGAGTTTGACACCCCTGATTTAGAGGCTGAGTCGGAATTATCTTCAGCAGACCTTGTAAATAGTTGTGCAGCTGTTATTTCTGATCTAAAGGCAGCAGGTGTAGGCCAAAGTGTAGTGAATTCTGTAGTGAATTCCATGGAAGAGATTGTTCAAGATATCCAACAACATGCTAAAGAAACAGTCATTAAGCATGTATTTAGTAATGAAAGAGAAACAGAAATGTGCAAGAAAGTTGAAGCATGTTTTGATGAGTTAGAGAATCCTTTCTCAGTTCTTAATTCTGAGTACAAGAGGTCAAAATATTTATCAGACAAGTGGGAAACTGTAGAACCAGTTGAATGTGTAATTGGCTCAAGATTTGACACAAGGCGAAATAAAAAGACTGGAACATATGATCAGGCAGTTGTTCAAGATAAATTCATGTATGTTCCAGTTTTATCAACATTGGAATCAATATTTAAGAGTCAGCATGTTGGAGAAATGTTGAAAAAATCAGACACTTGTGATTCAAGACGCAGAGATATTTGTGATGGATCTCTATTGAAGACACGCCCTCTTTTTTTCAACAGAAAAGCACACAGTTCAGATCCAAATGTTCTATGATGACTTTGAGGTTGCAAATCCTCTTGGTTCCAAGCGAGGTATTCACAAGTTGGGTGCAGTATATTTTACCTTAAGAAACTTCTCTCCCAAATGGAATTCTTTTTTGGCCAACATACACCTTTGTGCCTTATTTCATGCACAAGATCTGAAACGTTATGGTTTTAGTGAAATTCTTGTTCCTATTGTTCGAGACATTAAAGTGTTAGAGAGCGATGGTATTGAGATTCCACTATTCGGTGGTTATGTTCGTGGTAGTGTGGTACAGGTCACTGGTGATAATTTAGGCTTACATAGCTTGTTTGGTCTGGTGGAGTCTTTCAGTGCAAGGTACTGTTGCAGGTTTTGTTTAGCTGATAAAGATGACTTTCAAACAGAATTCTCTGAAGATTCCCCCAAAATAGTGTTGCGCACCAAAGACAACCACACTGCTCACTGTCAGGAAATGTCTAATAATCCATTGCTTCCTTATGTTTTTGGTGTAAAGAGTTCATGCTTATTGAATTCACTGACATATTTTCACACAACTGAGAACTTCTCAGTTGATGTGATGCATGATGTTTTGGAAGGAGTGGCCCAGTACAAACTGAAGTTATTGTTTTTGTATTTAAAAGAACAACATCTTACATTGGGAGAAGTGAATTTGAGAATACAAAGTTTTGATTATGGATTCATGGAGAAAAACAATAGGCCAGTAGCTGTGAATTTAGGTGGAGAGTCTAATGATCTGGGACTGAATGCTATTCAGACATGGTGCTTACTGAGGAATGTTCCCCTCATGTTTGGAGATTTGGTAACCTCTACTGACCAACATCGGGGCCTACTACTTTTATTACTACAGATAGTTAACATTGTATTTTCTCCTATGTTATCTCAAGGTATGTGTGTATATTTAAAACATTTGATTGTGGAACACCACAAACTGTTCAAGATGTTGTATCCCCAGAAAAAACTTTTACCAAAGCACCATTTTCTTATCCATTATCCTCGCTGCATCCAAAAAATAGGGCCTGTACTTCATAGTTGGTGCATGCGCTATGAAGGTAAGCACAATTTTTTCAAGAAACTGCTCAAATCATTCAAAAATATCACCAAAACGCTGGCCAAAAAAACACCAGAATTATATGGCATACATTTGGCAATCTTCAACAACCTTTAGTCGGTTAGACATTGGTCCAGGAAAAATGGTGTCTTTAGATATGGTAAAAGGAGGTTCTGGAATTGCAATAGCAATGCAACTGCCCAATAGAGTTCAAGTTATGAAAGTGAACTGGGCTAAACAGAATGGTATTGTTTACCGCCCGCATTTGGTTATTTGTGGCAAAGTAGTGTCTGAAATGCCTGTGTTTTACCAGATTGAGTCAGTTCTGATAATACATGAGAAACTGGTACTTCTCATTTTGCCATTATGTACAGTAGCCTTTCAAGAACATTTCCATGCTTATGAGTTGACCAGGACAAAGCAAGATTTAGTTGTCTTTCATGTTGACAGCCTGCATTATCCCAGGCCTTTTGACATACAATTGTCGTATGGAGTGAATGACAACTGTCATTACTTACTGTCATTTGTAAGAGTTTGTTATGCTAATAAATGCTGTTACTGTAACCTGTATGTTTGTAGTTATTTTCATAATATAGGATAGATCACAGCCATTTAGAAATATAGCATCATATGATAAATATGAAAAAATAATGAAAATGAAATATTATTACACATTAGAGTGAACTTGGACTAAAAATAACTCTATAAAGTGAAATCATATTACTCTAAACAGTGTGAATAACCCTCAGTGTTAAATATTTTTACACATTTTGTTGTTAATTTTGACACTAAACTGAGTAGAATTAACACTAAAAAGTTAACACTGGCCATAGAGTAAATTTTACCCTAATTTTGAGTGGGACCAAATGTTATCTGAAACAGAGTTAAAATCAACTCTCTAAGTGTAAAATTGACAGTTTTTTACTGTGTGGCCTCATATCAAATGTGAAGGCAGAATGAGTCTACGTTTGACGTTTGTTTATATCTAATCTTCCTTTTCAAACATTTAAACAGCAGCGAGTCTGCAGCTGAGGGAACACAAACTCAAATTGTCGGAACAGGTTTGCTCGTTTCTTGGATTCATTTGGTGATTTATTAAATGTATAACTGTTATTCTAATCTGCTGCTGGGTCTCTTACACTTTTCTTTATGCTGTATATTTTCACGTCTCTGGAATAGTTGGCAGTTAGTCAGCTGGGAAACTCTGCATATCGTGGATATGCTGACCTCGCTCCGTGGTGTACAGGGCCGTTTACCCTCATGATTAATATTCACAATAAAAATATTAGCCGAACATCATGAAGTCTGTATGTGTTTCATAGTGTCGAACAACCTTTGTACAGTTAAAGCCAGCAGTTACTACATGACAGAAACACCAACGTTATCTCTTTTATGCGTTTATACACAGGTCACGCTGATTACTGAACAAAAACCCAAAGATCAGATGTTAAACAGATTTATTTGCTCTCTCTCCTCCTTAAACATGTTTTTAATGTTAGTTATAATTCAGAATTGGCGACTGACACACGTAGGACACATAAGAACATCAGGAAATAAAACACCGATAAATATAACCTCAGTAAAAGAAGTCAGCGGGGGTTACTACAGCTGTGTACCGGGGCCTGCGCTTTGTCGGTGGGATTGCTTGCGAGGCGAGCGGGTCTATCCCACGCTTTGCCGTGAGACTGGGCAGACGTCTCCGAAATCATCGAAGCACTTTTGCAAAGAGGCTGTATCTTGACAAACCGACCAGACACATGAAGATTAAACCACTACATTCTCGGCTAAAAAAATATTAAAACGGTATTTGGTGACACACAAACAGGGTTTTTCAAAGTTCAGTTCTGTTAGCTTCCACATGCCGGTTGTTGTGTGCTAGAAACAATGGCCACCAGGCCTAAGCAATGGTTTTGACTTGATCAGCGTTAACCCCGCCCCCTGAGTTTGATGGGTGAGGCTGACAGATAAAATTATTTCAAGATGAGAGCCAGGCGCCAGGACTGCCAAAATGAAATAAATAAATATATCATTAAATAATTAATTAAATGTGTCAATAATTAATTAATTAAATGTGTGTTGGCCCTGCGACAGACTGGCGACCTGTCCAGGGTGTACCCCGCCTCTCGCCCTATGACAGCTGGGATAGGCTCCAGCGCCCCCCGCGACCCTGAAAAGGATAAGCGGAAGCGAATGGATGGATGGAATAATTAATTAAAATGTGAAATACATAAATAATTAATTAAACGTGTCAATAATTAATTAATTACATGTGTCATAACTATTTATTTAATTAATTAATTCCAATTTTAATTAATTATTGCCACATTTAATTCATTATTTAATGGTGTATTTAATTAATTCATTATGGCAGTCCTGGCGCTCCATAGGCACCAGCGCCAGAGGTGAGGTTGAATACAAAGACTGTCCTCTGGACACCGTATAACATGCCCGATCCCAAGGCCCTATATGTATGTGTTATGAGAGTGTGAGTAATGTGGATGTCTAGGTTGTGGAATAAAATCAGTCTGCTGATAAAACAGTGAGCACAGTGAGAAGATCTTCACTGAGCTGATCCATCTCATCTCATAAAATTGAGGCACAGGTGACCAGGAGGGGACAGAGGGGGAACGACCTTTTATTGCTTTTTTCTACAACAATTTCTTAGTTCAGCTGCAGTATTTGATATCCTGTAATGACTAAAATGATAATTTAAACTAATTTACATAAAAAGATTGTCTTTTAAATGTTAAGTTTATTTAACAACTTTAAAGGCTGAGCAGTGCTATTTTTAAATGAAAAACTCACAGGCTCACATGTTCCAGGATTGAATTAGTGTCTGATAACCCTCCCTCTTCCTGCTCTCTAACTCAGCACCTCCTCTCTGTCCACATGTTCCCTTGTTCCCTCCCCTTCTGATCTGCAGTTTGAAGATGGGTCCAACCAACATGTGGTGACGTATAAGAGCTGACAGATCCCATTCGCTACAGAAACCTATGTTGTTTAGATCAGAGCAGTTTCAGTTCTGAGGAAGTGAAACTTACACAGTCACTGACACTGTTGGGTGAAATGGCGCAGAAAAGTGTTCAGCTGGACCGAGAAACCTTCTCTTGTTCGATCTGTTTGGATCTACTGAAGAATCCGGTGACTCTTCCCTGTGGACACAGCTACTGCATGAACTGTATTGAAAGCTTCTGGGATGAAGAGGAAAAGAAGAAAATCTACAGCTGCCCTCAGTGCAGACAGACTTTCACAGCGAGGCCTGTCCTGGAGAAAAACACCATGTTAGCAGTTTTAGTGGAGGAGCTGAAGAAGACTGGACTCCAAGCTGCTCCTGCTGATCACTGCTATGCTGGACCTGAAGATGTGGCCTGTGATGTCTGCAATGGAAGAAAAATCAAAGCAATGAAGTCCTGTTTGATGTGTTTGGTCTCTTACTGTGAGAAACACCTTCAGACTCATTATGATGTGGCTCCATTAAAGAAACACAAGCTGGTGGAGCCCTCCAAGAAGCTCCAGGAGAACATCTGCTCTCGTCATGATGAGGTGATGAAGATGTTCTGCCGTACTGATCAGCAGAGTATCTGTTATCTCTGCTCTGTGGATGAACATAAAGGCCACGACACAGTCTCAGCTGCAGCAGAAAGGACTGAGAGGCAGAGAGAGCTGGAGGTGAGTCGACAAAACATCCAGCAGAGAATCCAGGACAGAGAGAAAGATGTGAAGCTGCTTCAACAGGAGGTGGAGGCCATCAATCAGTCTGCTGATCAAACAGTGGAGCACAGTGAGAAGATCTTCACTGAGCTGATCCATCTCATCCAGAAAAGAAGCTCTGATGTGAAGCAGCAGATCAGATCCCAGCAGGAAACTGAAGTGAGTCGAGTCAAAGAGCTTCAGGAGAAGCTGGAGCAGGAGATCACTGAGCTGAAGAGGAAAGATGCTGAGCTGAAGCAGCTCTCACACACAGAGGATCACATCCAGTTTCTACACAACTACCCCTCACTGTCAGCACTCAGTGAGTCTACAGACTCATCCAGCATCAATATCCGTCCTCTGAGCTACTTTGAGGATGTGACAGCAGCTGTGTCAGAGGTCAGAGATAAACTACAGGACATTCTGAGAGAGCAATGGACAAACATCTCACTGACAGTCACTGAAGTGGATGTTTCACTGTCAGATCCACCAGAGCCAAAGACCAGAGCTGGATTCTTAAAATATTCACGTGAAATCACACTGGATCCAAACACAGCGTACAAACAGCTGTTATTATCAGAGGGGAACAGAAAAGCAACATTTATGGAACAACAACAGTCTTATTCTGATCATCCAGACAGATTCACTGGATGGCAGCAGGTCCTGAGTAGAGAGAGTCTGACTGGACGTTGTTACTGGGAGGTGGAGTGGAGAGGGGGAGGAGTTTATGTAGCAGTCGCATACAAGAATATCAGCAGAAAAGGATGTAATGAATGTTTATTTGGATGTAATGACAAATCTTGGTCATTATATTGTAACAACAACAGTTTTATATTTCGGTACAACAACATTAAAACTCTTGTCTCAGGTCCTCGTTCCTCCAGAGTAGGAGTGTACCTGGATCACAGAGCAGGTATTTTGTCCTTCTACAGCGTCTCTGAAACCATGACTCTCCTCCACAGAGTCCAGACCACATTCACTCAGCCGCTCTATGCTGGACTGTTGGTTTACTGTAATTATGGAGACACTGCTGAGTTGATTAAAGTGAAATAGACTGAAGTCTTTCATATTGTTGTAAGTTTAAATCTGTATTTTAGTTCCCTTTTAGTTTCTCTCCATCATTATTGTGGTATTTATGTGCTGCACATAAATCAGATGTCAGTCAAACATTATGGGCAGTACCTCGACATCTTCAACATGTTGTCTTGATGTTTTTACGTTTTATAGGTGGAGCTCTTTCCTGTGTCTGTTCAGCCATGGAGACTATCAATGCTTATGGATATTTTTATTTGAAAAATTTCTCCACATGACAACATAAACTTCTCTATCTTCTAAATGTTTACTGAATATTTTTCTTAGGTATTTGTATGTTGTTGTTTCTCTTCACTGATCTTAACAGAGAAGTCTACAGACCTTCCTTTATCACACAGATTTTATTCTCATTTGTACATTTATAAAGAAAACAATTAATTACAGAGCAATAAGAAATTTTAAGAAAGTGCACTATATCATAATTTATAGTAAAGTGTATTAAAGCATCGTTAGTTAGTCACTTATTTAGTTTGGAGCTGTATCATCTGACACTGTAGAAACATTTCCTCCAGCTTCAGCACAGAATGTTAAAAACAGAACTATTAATGAGAACAAACAGTAGGAACACAGTATCAGCAAACATCATGGCTTAAAATGGAGAGTAAAAATCTAAAAAGAAATAAACAAATTAGTAAAAAGGATTTCCTGTTGACATGTTATTGGTCCTATCTTGTCTGCAGCACCTCCAGGATGCTTCTTATATGTTTCTGGTTATTTTTGCACCAATTTTAGTTTTTGTCAGTAGGAAGTTCAAGTTCAACTCAGTGTGTTTGTTTGTTTGTTTTTTCAAACTGATGCCTGACCTTGAACACCAAACATCTGTCAATAAAGCAATGATATAAAATGCTTATATTAGTACTGAAAAACTGCATATCCACTTTACAAATATAAATAATGATATAAATCCACAGCTGAACTGGAGGAGCAGCTGATCTAGTTCACTCATGTGTTTCTGGACTAAGAGTTGGAGCAAATACCTTATGATTCAGTGATGTTTGTTTTTGTTAAATATTTTGTAGATCCAAGAGTGAGTTTGACTCATGATGATGATGTTCCGAATTAAACAAAGTTGGTCACAAATTCTTCAAAGCTGTTTATTAAGAATATATTCACTTGGACTCATGAGACAGGCTTGTGATCCAAGGGAGCCATCAACTGGACAATTACTGACATGACAACAAAAAAGCTAAGTACAGAGGGGGGAACAGAGGTGAAAATACTTGCTTTAAAGGATTGTAATGTTTCCTTTTAAAATAAGTCTCTAAGGTCAGACAAAGGGACAGAAACTCATAGCTTTCTACCAGCCCAATGACAAAACTATAAGTTGTTTTTTAACATCTACTTTTTCATCTATTTGGCAGTCACAGTGAAAAGTATAAACATTGGCACGCTTTGTCTTGTGATTCTGCTGTTCGTAAAAAATGACCATGCGCAAAGTACCAGACTTTAAGGCTTTGACTTGATGCCAATGGCCTGAGGAGGACAGTATTACCCTTGGACATGTGTAGTCTGCCGTCTACTCAATAGAAGAAGAAGAAGCGCGGAAATGGCACAACTGTCTTCAGTTTCTGGGAGAGTTTAACAATGAGAGACTGATGATGCAGAAGAAATCTCCGTGGTTAAAAACATTAAAAACAGTCGTCCAGGATGATGAGATCCGCCACTGGCTCAGACTGCTGTATATCAGCCGGAGACCCGAGATGAAGTCACGCAGCAGGTATGTAAAACTGTGATGTTCTCAATGAACTAACACAGGAACGATCTGAGCTCAGTCTGTAAGCTAACAGGCTAAAATCAGAGAGCAGCTAATCAAACAAGTGCGTCCGTTTTTTTTAAAGGTCAACTTTTAACAATAGACTTTCATGAGACACATCAAAACCAAACAGGGAGGGAAAGCTTCGGTTTTCTGCACTGTGCCACAGTTCGCTGTCTGCTTCGGTTCACGACGCCTCACTCCGGGGCTACAGACAGTTCTCTGCCGCCTGTGGTGCTCCTCACCTCCGTCTGCACCCACAGACTTCCCGAGGTGGAGGCAGGCCGGCAGGGACTTTGAGAGATGGGCTTTACTTTTAAAAATACCCCTTAATCAGGGTCTAACCCTACAAGACCATCGTGCCTCCCCCACCATCCTCACCTCATGTTAAAATGTATATTTTTCAACTGAATTATATTTGGGTTCAAGAAAATGATGAAGTTTTTAAAATAACTTTGTAATGTTCTAATAAACAGTCTTAACTCGAACTAAATCAGCTCAAATCTCACAGATGTCAGTGTTATTCACAAAGCATGGAAACATAGTTGTTAGTTTTGAATGCAGCCACAGCAGGCAAACTATGGCTGCATGCTCCAAAGAACAGGAGCACAGTAACTGAACACACTCTTAGCACACTTACATCTGATTTTGGGAACAGTTAACAGATCTGAACCTGATGACCTGAGAGGTTTAACTGGGTCAAAGGTCGAGAGCCAATTGAGAACTGTCCAGTTAAACCAACTAAATGATGAAACCTTTGATTTAAAATGTCATGATCAACAGTATCAAAGGCAGCAATGAGATCAAATAGAACTAAGACTGAAACTCTGAGTCCCTAATAATCTTCAGATCACTGATGACTTTAGTTGGGTTGATTCTGTGCAATGACTGGCTGTGAAACCTGACTGGTACTTATCTGCTATGGCACTGTGAGATTTTCAGTTTAATCTACAACAATGACAAACATTTACTTGCAGCGTGAAGCTGGCAGCAGCTACCTGAATGATTTGTACTCTGAACTTTCCTAATAAGAGTATCAGAGCTCGAGAGTAACTTACACTTTCATTTTTCACATTTGTACAGTTTAAATTTCACTCACATATGAGGACATGCTCAGAGTGGACTATATTTGCTCAGATGTGTTTTCCTGTCATCACATTATTAACCTTTTTCCTCAGTGACCCTTTGTTCCTCAAGATCTCCCCCTAACATGAAGTGTGAGGAAGAGGAGGGCCTGTATGACCAGCAGGTCTCCAACCAGGAGAGGAACTCCAGTCTGGACCAGGAGGGCCCAGATCCTCCACAGATCAAAGAGGAAGAGGAGGAACTCTGCATCAGCGATGACGTAGAAAAGATTGTACTCAAACAGGAGGATGAAGGCCTCATCTGGACTGAAGAAGAGCAGCTCAGACAGCTGGATAACATCTGGAAACCTGAAATGAACTTACACAGCAGGGGTATGTAAAACCGTAATGGTCTTACCTAAAAATTAATATGACTTTAATTCATTCAATAAAGATATTTTGGAAACACATCAGAGTTCTTCAAGGCCAGTGTTTAAATAAACTCAGCTGATTGTTAGTCGAGGTTTTCTGAGAGCTTCGCTGCTTTTTATCCCCATATTTTAATCCTACTTTTAAATTTCCCCTTCTGTCTGATGTTTGTCTTATCATTTACATAAACATCTTTCCAACAGTAATTGGTGGACAAACTGTGATTGGTGCATAGAAATTTACTAACGTGTTAGAAGTGAGTGCATGAAATCTTATTTTAACAGTTTCCAGGTCTGGGTAAATGATATGATGATATTTTGATTAAACTCTGTTGTAGAGTTGGAAATGGACAGCTGTAGACACCACTGCCGAGTAGTCATTCTTGTTATACTTCTATATTTATCTAAGACAAGTAATTTTGTCCATTTGTCACCTCAGCTTTCCCACAACAGCATGAATGTGAGGAGGAACTGGTTTTTGGGGACCAGGAGAGAAACTTCAGCCTCGACCAGGAGGATCCGGAGCTTCCACAGATAAAAGAGGAAGAGGAGGAACCTTGCACCAGTCAGGACGTAGATCAGCTTGTAGTGAAGCAGGAGACTGAAGGCATTATTATCTTCATGGTGGCTCCTACTTATGAGGAAAGTGAGCCAGAGCTGGACAGTGAACATCTCCTTTCTTCCAGCTCTCCTGAACCAGAGAGCAGAGATCAGCAAGACAACTTTCCTGTGTCAGAGAGTCAGCGTAAAACTGACACAAGTAAAAAGTTTGTGAAATGTGAGATTTGTGGAAAAACCTTTGAGTACAGATCCAAACTAACGAGACATATGAGGGTTCACACAGGTGAGAAGCCACATTCTTGCAGCACCTGCGGAAAAAGATTCAGCCTGATGATAAACTTGAAAACTCACATGAGAATCCACACAGGTGAAAAGCCGTATTCTTGTGGCATCTGCGGAAAAGAATTTAGAGACCAATCAACGTTCAAAAAGCACATGACAGTTCACACAGGTGAGAAGCCTTATTCTTGTAGCACCTGCGGGAAAAGCTTCAGTCAGAAACCAACACTGGAGAGACACCAGAGAAGCCACACAGGCGAGAAGCTGCACTCCTGCGGCACCTGTGGGAGGGGATTCAGTCAGATGATAAACTTGAAAACTCACATGAGAATTCACACAGGTGAGAAGCCTCATTCATGTAGCACCTGTGGGAAAAGCTTCATTCAGAGGATACAGTTACAAAGACACATGAGGATTCACACTAGTTAAAAGTGGGAGAACTGTCAGATGAAGCAGTCCACTGAGAAGCCAGATCAGAGCAGATCAGATGACCTCCTTCCTTAAAAAACTCTGTATTGTTTATTGTATGTAGGGGTGGGAGATATAGCCTCAAAATAATATTTCAAGAAACTTACATTTAAAAAAAATAATGTACATTTTATCAGCTCGGCAGGCAGCAGCATTTATATGTGTAAGTAAATGATGGATTTTCCATCTTTCTCTTCCAGTGAGCTGCTGTCACTGATGACAGCTTAGCTAATTCAAAGTGTGAAAATGTGGCCACCTCAAGGTGCTTGATATTGTAAGGTAAAGACCCAACAATAATACAATGAAAACAGAGAAAACCCAAACAGTCATATGACCCCCTATTAGCAAGCGTTTTGGCGACAGTGGGAAGGAAAAACTCCTTTTTAACAGGAAGAAACCTCCAGCAGAACCAGGCTCAGGGAGGGACCCCCATCTGCAACAAGGAAAGTTTTAAGTCTAATCTTAAAAGCTGAAGGCTCTGCCTCCCATTCTACCTTTAAATACTCTATGAACAACATTATAGTGCAATGTTAGTGACACGGCATACATGAAATATGAGCACATAAGTATCCTCAGGGGTGTTTTTCCTGGAAGTTTTAAGAAAAGTGTATTACAAGTGCTTACACTCTAGCTTAATATCCAAAATAACCTTGTAATGCGGAGCCTGCACAATTCTGTCATATAAGGAAAAGAAATTCTACCTGGTTTGTTTCATCTTGGGTCGAGCTTTTTAACCTCCTGCTTTTCCACCGTGTAGCACATCAGTAATTTCCATCCACTGACTGCTCTTGCTGTTATATGAAATGTAACTCGCGAGTGCTCCAGTGATGCATGGTTGAATCATTTGTTTACCTTTGGGTCGCACATCACTGCTGCTAGTATCTCCTGCTCACGTGCCTTCACAGCCCGGTTGTACTCAAGTGTGTTTTTGCTTAAAGTGTTGTAACAGGTTTGCTTTTTTCACTTTCAGTGGGAAAAGTTTTCTTGCATATTTTGCGAACATTCAGCTACCAAACTGTGACTGGAGCCCGACATATGGCTCTGGCTGTGAGACATGACTGGGGTTGACTCATTGGGGTGAATGCAAACACATGATGTTCCTCTAAACACACTTTTTTGTAAACATTTATACCAGTATTATTGCAGATCATATGATATGTCACAGCCCTAATTCTGTTTGTTGCATATTCCATTAAAACCTGTAATGAAGATGAAACACGTATTTACATTCATTTGATGTGATATTTGTATCGTGTTGAGCTGTGGAGGTGACAAAAAAGTTGCTGAGATGTTTTATTTTTTTGTTTAGTGGAGAGGTTTTACTCCACAGAGTCAAAGCTGGAAAGAAACACACATGAGACCAAACATTTTGTGATTTAATCTTGATTTTCATGAAGACTGAATTTCAGCATGTGCTCATCCTGTTGATTCGTATGTTGGTGTTGGTTATGTGTCTTAAAAGTGAAATAAAGATTTCTTTAAAACTTCTTGTGGCTATTTTTTTAAGGCACAATCTTTACAACATGAAACAACGTCTGTGAAGCACATTTTGTACAGTGGGCAGGGAGACTTGCCCATCACTGTGGTGGTGGGGTGGATGAGATTTGCCTGCGGTCACTTAAGGCTCTGTATGTTGTGGGTCTGTCCTGGTTGTCCTGCTCAAACATTGTATGGAAGTTGAGGTCAGTGCCTTCAGACCGGCCAACTATGGTGGTAATCATGGTCCCCTGTTTTATGAAGGGAGTGTAGAGGGTATGTTTGCACTTCAGGCCTCCCTAGGAAGGTCTATATCTGTAGTCACTTTCACTGTTTTCTTATTGCTGTTTCAAATTGTTGTTTCTGTTTGTAGCCTTTTTATTGAAGGATTTTGGTTTATATTATTAATATGTGCATTTGTTGTTATTAATAATATTTGCTTCACTCTCCATTTGATGTGTTTTTGGTATGTTTTACTTTTAATTGTTCTACACTCAACAAAAATATAAACGCAACACCTTTGTTCCTGCTCCGATTTGACATGGGATGGACATAAAGACCTAAAAGTCACTCCAGATACACAATATTACCATCCCTCCCAAACATTGTTCACAAATCAGTCTAAATGTGTGATAGTGAGCACTTCTGCTTTGCTGAGATAATCCATCCCACCTCACAGGTGTGCCACATCAGGATGCTGATCTGACATCATGAGTAGTGCACAGGTGTACCTCAGACTGCCCACAACAAAAGGCCACCCTGGAATGTGCAGTTTTATCTCACAGCAAAATGCCACAGATGCCACATGCATTGAGGGAGCGTGCAATTGGCATGCTGACAGCAGGAATGTCAACCAGATCTGTTGCCCGTGCATTGAATGTCCATCCCTCAACCATAAGCCGTCTCCACAGGCGTTTCAGAGAATATGGCAGCACATCCAACCGGCCTCACAACCGCAGACCACGTGTAACCACACCAGCCCAGGACCTCCACATCCAGCAGGTTCACCTCCAAGATCGTCTGAGACCAGCCACTCAGACAGCTGCTGGAACAATTGGTGTGCATAACCAAACAATTTCTGCACAAACTGTCAGAAACCGTCTCAGGGAGGCTCAACTGCATGCTCGCCGTCCTCATCGGGGTCTTGACCTGACTCCAGCTCGTCGCCGCAACAGACTTGTGTGGGCAAATGCTCACATTCGATGGCGTCTGGCACGTTGGAGAGGTGTTCTCTTCACGGATGAATCTCGGTTCACATTGTTCAGGGCAGATGGCAGACAGCGTGTGTGGCGTCGTGTGGGTGAGCGCTTTGCTGATGTCAATGTTGTGGATCGAGTGGCCCATGGTGGTGGTGGGGTTATGGTATGGGCAGGCATCTGTTATGGACGAAGAACACGGGTGCATTTCATTGATGGCATTCTGAATGCACAGAGATACCGTGATGAGATCCTGAGGCCCATTGTTGTGCCATACATCCATGAACATCACCTCATGTTCCAGCAAGATAATGCACGGCCCCATGTTGCAAGGATCTGTACACAGTTCTTGGAAGCTGAGAATGTCCCAGTTCTTGCATGGCCAGCATACTCACCGGACATGTCACCCATTGAGCATGTTCTGGATGTGCTTGACCGGCGTATACGACAGCGTGTACCAGTTCCCACTAATATCCAACAACCTCGCACAGCCATTGAAGAGGAGTGGACCAACATTCCACAGGCCACAATTGACAATCTGATAGACTCCATGCGAAGACGATGTGTTGCACTGCATGAGGCAAATGGTGGTCACACCAGATACTGACCGGTTCTGGGTCCCCAGACCCCCAATAAAGCAAAAAACTGCACATTCCAGGGTGGCCTTTTGTTGTGGGCAGGGGCGGAGCGTGGGGGTGGCTTACTGGGCTTAAGCCCGGGTTGTTTTGTCAGAAGCCCGGGGTCTTTTGGAGTGTAATTTTTTCATAGTTAGATGCCTGGCTGACAACTGTATAAAACAAAAAGTACACACAATATTCGAAGCACATAGTGCACACTGTGGGAATTTACGACTGTGCGTGAATCCCCCCCTGATATTGGTATGATCCGAGCTCAGGCACTAAGCGACTGAGCGAGGGGGCGGGGCAGCTGCTGCCTGTGAGTGCGCTTTTGGAGAAACGGAGCCAGCCATACTAAGGAGAGCTTAAGTTTGAGCAGGTACCAAAGCAAATCATTCGTACCGTACAAATAATGTAAATATGACGGTGCATCACGAAAGATTGATATGAAACTGATCACTTGACCAATATTACGTTACTTGCTCTTCAAGTGAATCAACAAATGGCGAAATGAAAAGCCGAACAAATGCTATTTTTTAGAGAGTCTTAGCTTACGTGTGTTTATTTCATATTTTCAGTTCTTACCCTCCCCGACTAAATCGGTTTCAGTTATGTACTGAAACATAAGAATGGACATTAGAGGGTTCTTTCAAAGAAAAAACTCAGGTAAATGTTATTTTATATATTATGCTTTGTATGTTGTTCAGTATATTTCTATGCAAAATAAGAGGGATTTCAGTACACAGCAGGATATTCACATTTGTAACCAGATATTTACATACACTTTAGGGAGAAAACATTTTTACTGTACAACATCAATTTAGAGTAAACTTTTGTTTTAGATAAATATTGAAATATCTTTTGAATTAGTTAAATGTCAGAATAAAGAGAGAGAGATTTCTGTTTTTTATCACTTTCATCAAATGTAGGAGTACATGTACACTAAGTTTATTGTTAATTAATAAGAAAACTCCAGACGATTCCATTCTGAGCTGAAGAAGCTTCTGATAGGTTAGTAGAGTCCATGTGAGTAAATTGGTGGCACAGCTGTGGATGCATATAAGGCAAAACACAGAGCCTGTTTCTGTGACATGGGAACATCAAGAGATGTCAACCAAAACACCAGGAAAAGAACTGTGGAGCTCCATAAGTGTGGCTCAAGTTTGAATACAATTTGGTGCCATTTAAAATTAAGAAATACAGATAGTTTCTCTCTTTACTCTTAAAGTTAACAAATATGTTTTTTATATTTATCAATCTAAAAAATAAACATTTAGTCTGATTTGATGTTACAATTTAAAAAGTGTTTGTGTTTTCTGAAGAGTTTGTAAATATGTGGTTTCACCTGTATATTTGATGATTGTCAGCACAAAGAGAGAGAGAGGAACAGAGAGGGAGAGAGAGGAACAGAGAGGGAGATGGAGAATGAGGACAGAACAGAGATGAACAAGAGCAGGTGAGACACACATGTTAATCAAATGGTTGTTTACCAAAAGTATCACCGTATCATATGTCCTCATGTATCTCGTACCTAGTGTTTCTTTTTAGGTTTGTTATTTTTCAAATTCTATATTTATTAAGTTATGCAGGCTTGTTTGCACAACAAGGCTAAATAATTATATAAACTTTTCTCAATCTAAACAGTGTACTTTGGTAGAATTAAAAAATAAGTGTAGTGCAGGTATATGATGATTTTTAGTGCTACTATCATCTAGTTCTGATTCTGGTTCTGTCTTGGTTAAGTCCTCAGTAGTCCTGATTTTGAACTGTTGTAGTCCTGTTTTAATTCTGGATCAGTTCTGGGTCTGGTTGAATTGGGGTTTAGTCCTCGTGTCTTGATACAGCCCTGACCTTGTTCTGCCTTGCTGCCTAATAAAAAAACTAGTTTTAGGTGTCCTGCATATGATATATATTTTTCCCTATAGGGAATATATATATGGTTTTTTAAAGAACCATGAAGACATCTGAAGAACCATTTAAGAACCATAATTTTTCTGAGTGTATATGAAGTCATTCTTCTTTGAACAAAACTCAAAACAGAGCCAATTAATCTTTCAGTCATTTATACCCCCCCCCCCAAAAAAAAAAAAAAAAAATCCCACATGCATACTACCCTTTTTGGCTAAGCCCCGGGTGTTTCAAATGTCTGGCTCCGCCTCTGGTTGTGGGCAGTCTGAGGTACACCTGTGCGCTACTCATGATGTCAGATCAGCATCTTGATGTGGCACACCTGTGAGGTGGGATGGATTATCTCAGCAAAGCAGAAGTGCTCACTATCACACATTTAGACTGATTTGTGAACAATGTTTGGGAGGGATGGTAATATTGTGTATCTGGAGTGACTTTTAGGTCTTTATGTCCATCCCATGTCAAATCGGAGCAGAAACAAAGGTGTTGCGTTTATATTTTTGTTGAGTGTATGATTATGTTTATGTGTGGTTTATAATTATATTTAAGTTCTGGGTTTTTTTTATGAATAAAAGTGACTTAACTTGTCAGAGATATGAGACTTTGGGCATTTCCCCTTCTGTCTTATTCTCAGTGTCTTGTCTCCATGTTTATTTACCTCTGTGTTGCTATCTTTGTGTCTCTGTCTCTTTCTCTTCCCCTGTTCAGTGGGATTTAAGACTTCCAACAAATAATTTCAAAGGGTCAATTAAATTTTAATAAAACCATTTTACTCAACACTGCACTCTAATTTTAGCATTTTTTTTTTTTTACTCAATCATAAAAAGATTCATCTTAAAAGATGTTTTAGAGACATTTTTATTACTTCTTTCTTTCTTTCTTTCTTTCTTTCTTTCTTTCTTTCTTTCTTTCTTTCCTTGTTGTTTTTTAGCCATCAGAATTATTGTCTGAAGGCCAAAAAAGATGCCCAACTAACTTAATTTACCAAATGGACCATCACGGCCTTGCCATATTGGTCCATTTGATCAACCTTTGTTATTATTTATTTATTTTAATTTATTTTCAGCTGTTACAGATAGGACAGACATGACTGGGGGATAGGAAGGAAGGAAGGAAGGAAGAAAGAAAGAAAGAAAGAAAGAAAGAAAGAAAGAAAGAAAAGGGGAAGAGGGACAGTGAGAAAGAGCACTTAAAAAATATCTCCCAGGTCACCTGTTGAGAGAAGAAAATAAGAGAAAACAAGCAAAAAAGAGAGCAACATAATAACACAACACCATTGCAATAATCTAGCTAAGTGTAAATAACAGTAAATATTAAATACTGAATGTGATTGTGCAGCACACAAGATTGACATCGCATAATGTGGTTTGAGGTAGCAGCCAAGAAAGGTGTAGCTTGTGTGTGAACACCTGTGTGGATGAGTGCTCGTCTATTCAAAAGGCTTCTCCATGTAACGATCTGCTAGAAGGTGTGGGGAGCCACAGCCCCGTCCCCCAGGGCATGAAGCAGGCATGGAGGAGATCCAGGCCCCAGACATCCAGAGGCCCCCAGAGTGCGAGCGCCCAAAGAGGACCACCGGAGGGGCAACCGTGCCACCTTCCTGGGAAGAGCTGAGGAGAGCCCCAGATGAGGGGTCACCCAACAGCCACAGAGCAGAAGCCAGAGGGGGCTGCAGTGACGTACACGCGGGCTCTGCCGGCAGTCAGCTGTGCCAGAGTGAATCGAACCCCCGCAAGGGGCCCGACCGAGCCACAGGCACCAGGCCCCACCAAGCAGCCGTACCGGGGAGTAAGCTGGTACAAACCTGAGCGTCCAGCCCTGGACACCAAGAACGCACCGATGTCTGAGGGCATCAGCCACCAGCAGGGAGTGTGGTGAGGGGAAATAAGCCTCCATACCTTGGAGGGCCTGAGATGTTCCAAGGGGGTGGAGTGTAAGACCCGAGCTGACATATAGACACAGACGAATAGGCGCACACAGACCTAAACATGCATTCCCACCCTCATGCACACATATACAAATACTCGGCGCTCATCCAACCTGGATACAGACACAAATGGACACTGTACATGTACTGTACAGCACGGCCCCTCCTGAGAACCCTCAATGTCTACATGCATTTAAAACTGAGAGGTGGGCACCGGCGCCAGAGGTGAGGTTGAATACAAAGACTGTCCTCTGGACACCGTATAACATGCCCGATCCCAAGGCCCTATATGTATGTGTTATGAGAGTGTGAGTAATGTGGATGTCTAGGTTGTGGAATAAAATCAGTCTGCTGATAAAACAGTGAGCACAGTGAGAAGATCTTCACTGAGCTGATCCATCTCATCTCATAAAATTGAGGCACAGGTGACCAGGAGGGGACAGAGGGGGAACGACCTTTTATTGCTTTTTTCTACAACAATTTCTTAGTTCAGCTGCAGTATTTGATATCCTGTAATGACTAAAATGATAATTTAAACAAATTTACATAAAAAGATTGTCTTTTAAATGTTAAGTTTATTTAACAACTTTAAAGGCTGAGCAGTGCTATTTTTAAATGAAAAACTCACAGGCTCACATGTTCCAGGATTGAATTAGTGTCTGATAACCCTCCCTCTTCCTGCTCTCTAACTCAGCACCTCCTCTCTGTCCACATGTTCCCTTGTTCCCTCCCCTTCTGATCTGCAGTTTGAAGATGGGTGCAACCAACATGTGGTGACGTATAAGAGCTGACAGATCCCATTCGCTACAGAAACCTATGTTGTTTAGATCAGAGCAGTTTCATTTCTGAGGAAGTGAAACTCACACAGTCACTGACACTGTTGGGTGAAATGGCGCAGAAAAGTGTTCAGCTGGACCGAGAAACCTTCTCTTGTTCGATCTGTTTGGATCTACTGAAGAATCCGGTGACTCTTCCCTGTGGACACAGCTACTGCATGAAGTGTATTGAAAGCTTCTGGGATGAAGAGGAAAAGAAGAAAATCTACAGCTGCCCTCAGTGCCGGAGGACTTTCACAGCGAGGCCTGTCCTGGAGAAAAACACCATGTTAGCAGTTTTAGTGGAGCAGCTGAAGAAGACTGGACTCCAAGCTGCTCCTGCTGATCACTGCTATGCTGGACCTGAAGATGTGGCCTGTGATGTCTGCACTGGGAGAAAAATGAAAGCCTTCAAGTCCTGTCTGGTGTGTTTGGTCTCTTACTGTGAGAAACATGTTAAGCGTCATTATGAATGTCCTGCATTTGACAAACACAAGCTGGTGGAGCCCTCCAAGAAGCTCCAGGAGAAGATCTGCTCTCGTCATGATGAGGTGATGAAGATGTTCTGCCGTACTGATCAGCAGAGTATCTGTTATCTCTGCTCTGTGGATGAACATAAAGGCCACGACACAGTCTCAGCTGCAGCAGAAAGGACTGAGAGGCAGAGAGAGCTGGAGGTGAGTCGACAAAACATCCAGCAGAGAATCCAGGACAGAGAGAAAGATGTGAAGCTGCTTCAACAGGAGGTGGAGGCCATCAATCAGTCTGCTGATCAAACAGTGGAGCACAGTGAGAAGAGCTTCACTGAGCTGATCCATCTCATCCAGAAAAGAAGCTCTGATGTGAAGCAGCAGATCAGATCCCAGCGGGAAACTGAAGTGAGTCGAGTCAAAGAGCTTCAGGAGAAGCTGGAGCAGGAGATCACTGAGCTGAAGAGGAAAGATGCTGAGCTGAAGCAGCTCTCACACACAGAGGATCACATCCAGTTTCTACACAACTACCCCTCACTGTCAGCACTCAGTGAGTCTACAGACTCATCCAGCATCAATATCCGTCCTCTGAGCTACTTTGAGGATGTGACAGCAGCTGTGTCAGAGGTCAGAGATAAACTACAGGACATTCTGAGAGAGGAATGGACAAACATCTCACTGACAGTCACTGAAGTGGATGTTTCACTGTCACAACCAGAGCCAAAGACCAGAGCTGGATTCTTAAAATATTCATGTGAAATCACACTGGATCCAAACACAGCAAACAAACGGCTGTTATTATCAGAGGGGAACAGAAAAGTAACAAAAATGAATCAACAACAGTCTTATTCTGATCATCCAGACAGATTCACTGTATGGCGTCAGGTCCTGAGTCGAGAGAGTCTGACTGGACGTTGTTACTGGGAGGTGGAGTGGAGAGGGGAAGGAGTTTATGTAGCAGTCGCATACAAGAATATCAGCAGAAAAGGATGGGGTAATGAATGTGGATTTGGATATAATGACAAATCTTGGGCATTAAATTGTTACAAAAACAGTTTTACATTTTGGTACAACAACATCCAAACTCCTGTCTCAGGTCCTCGTTCCTCCAGAGTAGGAGTGTACCTGGATCACAGAGCAGGTATTTTGTCCTTCTACAGCGTCTCTGAAACCATGACTCTCCTCCACAGAGTCCAGACCACATTCACTCAGCCGCTCTATGCTGGACTTTGGCTTTACGATGATTATGGAGCCACTGCTGAGTTGATTAAAGTGAAATAGACTGAAGTCTTTCATATTGTTGTAAGTTTAAATCTGTATTTTAGTTCCCTTTTAGTTTCTCTCCATCATTATTGTGGTATTTATGTGCTGCACATAAATCAGATGTCAGTCAAACATTATGGGCAGTACCTCGACATCTTCAACATGTTGTCTTGATGTTTTTACGTTTTATAGGTGGAGCTCTTTCCTGTGTCTGTTCAGCCATGGAGACTATCAATGCTTATGGATATTTTTATTTGAAAAATTTCTCCACATGACAACATAAACTTCTCTATCTTCTAAATGTTTACTGAATATTTTTCTTAGGTATTTGTATGTTGTTGTTTCTCTTCACTGATCTTAACAGAGAAGTCTACAGACCTTCCTTTATCACACAGATTTTATTCTCATTTGTACATTTATAAAGAAAACAATTAATTACAGAGCAATAAGAAATTTTAAGAAAGTGCACTATATCATAATTTATAGTAAAGTGTATTAAAGCATCGTTAGTTAGTCACTTATTTAGTTTGGAGCTGTATCATCTGACACTGTAGAAACATTTCCTCCAGCTTCAGCACAGAATGTTAAAAACAGAACTATTAATGAGAACAAACAGTAGGAACACAGTATCAGCAAACATCATGGCTTAAAATGGAGAGTAAAAATCTAAAAAGAAATAAACAAATTAGTAAAAAGGATTTCCTGTTGACATGTTATTGGTCCTATCTTGTCTGCAGCACCTCCAGGATGCTTCTTATATGTTTCTGGTTATTTTTGCACCAATTTTAGTTTTTGTCAGTAGGAAGTTCAAGTTCAACTCAGTGTGTTTGTTTGTTTTTTTCAAACTGATGCCTGACCTTGAACACCAAACATCTGTCAATAAAGCAATGATATAAAATGCTTATATTAGTACTGAAAAACTGCATATCCACTTTACAAATATAAATAATGATATAAATCCACAGCTGAACTGGAGGAGCAGCTGATCTAGTTCACTCATGTGTTTCTGGACTAAGAGTTGGAGCAAATACCTTATGATTCAGTGATGTTTGTTTTTGTTAAATATTTTGTAGATCCAAGAGTGAGTTTGACTCATGATGATGATGTTCCGAATTAAACAAAGTTGGTCACAAATTCTTCAAAGCTGTTTATTAAGAATATATTCACTTGGACTCATGAGACAGGCTTGTGATCCAAGGGAGCCATCAACTGGACAATTACTGACATGACAACAAAAAAGCTAAGTACAGAGGGGGGAACAGAGGTGAAAATACTTGCTTTAAAGGATTGTAATGTTTCCTTTTAAAATAAGTCTCTAAGGTCAGACAAAGGGACAGAAACTCATAGCTTTCTACCAGCCCAATGACAAAACTATAAGTTGTTTTTTAACATCTACTTTTTCATCTATTTGGCAGTCACAGTGAAAAGTATAAACATTGGCACGCTTTGTCTTGTGATTCTGCTGTTCGTAAAAAATGACCATGCGCAAAGTACCAGACTTTAAGGCTTTGACTTGATGCCAATGGCCTGAGGAGGACAGTATTACCCTTGGACATGTGTAGTCTGCCGTCTACTCAATAGAAGAAGAAGAAGCGCGGAAATGGCACAACTGTCTTCAGTTTCTGGGAGAGTTTAACAATGAGAGACTGATGATGCAGAAGAAATCTCCGTGGTTAAAAACATTAAAAACAGTCGTCCAGGATGATGAGATCCGCCACTGGCTCAGACTGCTGTATATCAGCCGGAGACCCGAGATGAAGTCACGCAGCAGGTATGTAAAACTGTGATGTTCTCAATGAACTAACACAGGAACGATCTGAGCTCAGTCTGTAAGCTAACAGGCTAAAATCAGAGAGCAGCTAATCAAACAAGTGCGTCCGTTTTTTTTAAAGGTCAACTTTTAACAATAGACTTTCATGAGACACATCAAAACCAAACAGGGAGGGAAAGCTTCGGTTTTCTGCACTGTGCCACAGTTCGCTGTCTGCTTCGGTTCACGACGCCTCACTCCGGGGCTACAGACAGTTCTCTGCCGCCTGTGGTGCTCCTCACCTCCGTCTGCACCCACAGACTTCCCGAGGTGGAGGCAGGCCGGCAGGGACTTTGAGAGATGGGCTTTACTTTTAAAAATAGCCCTTAATCAGGGTCTAACTCACTAAAAGATGGCCACATGTCTCTCTCCAACTTAATCTCTTTCTTTTAAGTAATTGTTTTTCATTGAAATGAAATTAATTGTTCAATAAAATGATTACATTTATAATTGAATTAAAGTTAAATGAATCAAGGTGATTTTGACTTTGCTAGTTAACAGGAAGAGAAACAAACTTACACAGGATAAAATGAAATTTGGAGCCAGCAGAAAAAGTCAGATCACAGACAAACAGAAACATTCCTCTTTGGCTAAAATAAAATGCAGATTATTGCTCATCTGCAGTTTTAATCATGGTGAATAATTTATGATTCAGCCAAGTAAGATTCTTCTGTGTGGAGGTTTTTCCCCTGTCAAAAGGCATTGACCATTACCTTCATCTAAACATGGAATTTAAGTCATGTAGTTGCCGTTGTTTGTTTTTAAAGAGGTCATAATATTTTTGTGATGGTAGAAATTTATCTTCAAAGTAATAGTTATAAAGTGAATTAATAAGACTTTCCAACAAAGAGAGGGAGTCACATGGTGCTTCTGAAACATTTGTACAAACCTCTCTCACATATGTGAGCAACATGCTCACAGTGTACAGCCCTGCTGACTGAGGCTGCACCTTTACCTGTCTAATCTTTTTCTTTTTACTTTGTTCCTCAAGTCCCACATCAACATGAAGTGTAAGGAGGAGGAAGATCTGGCTGGCCAGCAGGTCTGGAAGCAGGAGAGGAACTTCAATCTGGACCAGGAGGACACAGATCCCCCACAGATCAAAGAGGAACAGGAGGAACTCTGCATCAGTCAAGAGGGAGAACAGCTTGTAGTGAAACACGAGGATGAAGGCATCGTCGTCTGGAGCGGGGAAGAGCGGCTCAGACAGCTGCGTAACATCTGGAAACCTGAGAAAGATTTACAGACCAGCGGTAAAACTGTAATGGCTTTTCTGAAGTGTTAACATTAATATTAAACCTACAGTTTGTATCAGTCAGATCTATTTAATGTGTATTCGTGAAAACATGACAGGGAGTTTTAAATGGACTGGTTCTTATATAGCGCTTTTCTACTCAATCTTGAGCACTCAAAGCGCTTTACAAAACTTGTGCATTCACCCACTCACTCCCATTCGCACAAGCACATTTTTCTTAGTGCTTTCTACCAACATTCAGACACACATTCCACAGATCAAAGAGCAACTTGAGGCAACTTGGAGTTAGTATCTTGCCCAAGGATATTTGAAATGCAGACTAGGTGAAGCCGGGAATCGAACCGATCAGTAGATGATCTGCTCTACCGCCTGAGCTACAGCCACCCCCAATAGTGAAGATTATTTTGAAAAATATCAAGATGTAGATCAGTTTCGAGATCAACTCCAAAATAGATCATCAGTCAGTCAGTAATAAGTGAGTTCTTTTTTGTTTGAAAGGTTTTTTTTACTCTTAATGTTGCTGAAAAATGTCAGAACTCAAGTTCTCATTTGCATCAGAGTGCACAAATAACTTCATTTTTACACACTTTTAATTTCACCTGCAAATGTGAGCAACATGCCCTCATTACAGACTTTAACTAAAACTTTATCTTCTCAGAAGTGTTTTTCTATAATTACATTTTTTTTATTGTTCGTTTAGAAGCAATAGTGGAGAGACCGGCTGACTGCTGCAGAAGAAATCTGCTCTGAGGTTAACAGAACGTCTGATCGTCCAGTATGAGATCAACCTTCAGCAGAGACTGCTGGATATCAGCCGGAAACCCGAGATAAAGTTACGCATAACAGGTAAAACTGCGATGGTCTCAGTGGACTAACACAAGAATACAACTCATGTAGGACCTGATCAGAGCTCAGCTTGTAGGCTAACATACTGAAATCAGGGAGCGGCTAATCACACAAGTGCGTCTCTTTTTTACGGTAAACTTTTAGCATTAAACAAACCTTGAGACCGAGAGAAAGTGCCTTTATAGAAGATTTATTTAGAAGATTAAGATAAAGGAGGCAGGGAGGGAAAGCTTCTGTTTTCTGCACTGTGCCACAGTTCGCTGTCTGCTTCGGCTCTCTGACCCTCACTCCGGGGCTACAGACAGTCCTCTGCCGCCTGTGGTGCTCCTCACGTCCGTCTGCACCCACAGGCTTCCCGAGGTGGAGGCAGGCCGGCAGGGACTTTGAGAGATGGGCTTTACTTTCAAAAATACCCCTTAATCAGGGTCTAACCCTACAAGACCATCGTGCCTCCCCCACCATCCTCACCTCATTTTAAAATGTATATTTTTCAACTGAATTATATTTGGGTTCAAGAAAATGATGAAGTTTTTAAAATAACTTTGTAATGTTCTAATAAACAGTCTTAACTCGAACTAAATCAGCTCAAATCTCACAGATGTCAGTGTTATTCACAAAGCATGGAAACATAGTTGTTAGTTTTGAATGCAGCCACAGCAGGCAAACTATGGCTGCATGCTCCAAAGAACAGGAGCACAGTAACTGAACACACTCTTAGCACACTTACATCTGATTTTGGGAACAGTTAACAGATCTGAACCTGATGACCTGAGAGGTTTAACTGGGTCAAAGGTCGAGAGCCAATTGAGAACTGTCCAGTTAAACCAACTAAATGATGAAACCTTTGATTTAAAATGTCATGATCAACAGTATCAAAGGCAGCAATGAGATCAAATAGAACTAAGACTGAAACTCTGAGTCCCTAATAATCTTCAGATCACTGATGACTTTAGTTGGGTTGATTCTGTGCAATGACTGGCTGTGAAACCTGACTGGTACTTATCTGCTATGGCACTGTGAGATTTTCAGTTTAATCTACAACAATGACAAACATTTACTTGCAGCGTGAAGCTGGCAGCAGCTACCTGAATGATTTGTACTCTGAACTTTCCTAATAAGAGTATCAGAGCTCGAGAGTAACTTACTTTCATTGTTCACATTTGTACAGTTAGTTGTAAATTTCACTCACATATGAGGACATGCTCAGAGTGGACTATATTTGCTCAGATGTGTTTTCCTGTCATCACATTATTAACCTTTTTCCTCAGTGACCCTTTGTTCCTCAAGATCTCCCCCTAACATGAAGTGTGAGGAAGAGGAGGGCCTGTATGACCAGCAGGTCTCCAACCAGGAGAGGAACTCCAGTCTGGACCAGGAGGGCCCAGATCCTCCACAAAGACAAAAAAGTTGCTGAGATGTTTTATTTTTTTGTTTAGTGGAGAGGTTTTACTCCACAGAGTCAAAGCTGGAAAGAAACACACATGAGACCAAACATTTTGTGATTTAATCTTGATTTTCATGAAGACTGAATTTCAGCATGTGCTCATCCTGTTGATTCGTATGTTGGTGTTGGTTATGTGTCTTAAAAGTGAAATAAAGATTTCTTTAAAACTTCTTGTGGCTATTTTTTTAAGGCACAATCTTTACAACATGAAACAACGTCTGTGAAGCACATTTTGTACAGTGGGCAGGGAGACTTGCCCATCACTGTGGTGGTGGGGTGGATGAGATTTGCCTGCGGTCACTTAAGGCTCTGTATGTTGTGGGTCTGTCCTGGTTGTCCTGCTCAAACATTGTATGGAAGTTGAGGTCAGTGCCTTCAGACCGGCCAACTATGGTGGTAATCATGGTCCCCTGTTTTATGAAGGGAGTGTAGAGGGTATGTTTGCACTTCAGGCCTCCCTAGGAAGGTCTATATCTGTAGTCACTTTCACTGTTTTCTTATTGCTGTTTCAAATTGTTGTTTCTGTTTGTAGCCTTTTTATTGAAGGATTTTGGTTTATATTATTAATATGTGCATTTGTTGTTATTAATAATATTTGCTTCACTCTCCATTTGATGTGTTTTTGGTATGTTATACTTTTAATTGTTCTATGATTATGTTTATGTGTGGTTTATAATTATATTTAAGTTCTGGGTTTTTTTATGAATAAAAGTGACTTAACTTGTCAGAGATATGGGACTTTGGGCATTTCCCCTTCTGTCTTATTCTCAGTGTCTTGTCTCCATGTTTATTTACCTCTGTGTTGCTATCTTTGTGTCTCTGTCTCTTTCTCTTCCCCTGTTCAGTGGGATTTAAGACTTCCAACAAATAATTTCAAAGGGTCAATTAAATTTTAATAAAACCATTTTACTCAACACTGCACTCGAATTTTAGCATTTTTTTTTACTCAGTCATAAAAAGATTCATCTTAAAATATGTTTTAGAGACATTTTTATTACTTTTTTCTTTCTTTCTTTCTTTTCTTGTTGTTGTCCCGTTTCGTTTTTTAGCCATCAGAATTATTGTCTGAAGGCCAAAAAAGATGCCCAACTAACTTAATTTACCAAATGGACCATCACGGCCTTGCCATATTGGTCCATTTGATCAACCTTTGTTATTATTTATTTATTTTAATTTATTTTCAGTTGTTACAGATAGGACAGACATGACTGGGGGATAGGAAGGAAGGAAGGAAGGAAGGAAGAAAAGGGGAAGAGGGACAGTGAGAAAGGGCACTTAAAAAATATCTCCCAGGTCACCTGTTGAGAGAAGAAAATAAGAGACAACAAGCAAAAAAGAGAGCAACATAATAACACAACACCATTGCAATAATCTAGCTAAGTGTAAATAACAGTAAATATTAAATACTGAATGTGATTGTGCAGCACGCAAGATTGACATCGCATAATGTGGTTTGAGGTAGCAGCCAAGAAAGGTGTAGCTTGTGTGTGTGAACACCTGTGTGGATGAGTGCTCGTCTATTCAAAAGGCTTCTCCATGTAACGATCTGCTGGTGTGGGGAGCCACAGCCTCGTCCCCCAGGGCATGAAGCAGGCATGGAGGAGATCCAGGCCCCAGACATCCAGAGGCCCCCAGAGTGCGAGCACCCAAAGAGGACCACCGGAGGGGCAACCGTGCCACCTTCCTGGGAAGAGCTGAGGAGAACCCCAGATGAGGGGTCACCCAACAGCCACAGAGCAGAAGCCAGAGGGGGCTGCAGTGACGTACACGCGGGCTCTGCCGGCAGTCAGCTGTGCCAGAGTGAATCGAGCCCCCGCAAGGGGCCCGACCGAGCCACAGGCACCAGGCCCCACAGAGCAGCCGTACCGGGGAGTGAGCTGGTACAGACCTGAGCGTCCAGCCCTGGACACCAAGAACGCACCGATGTCTGAGGGCATCAGCCACCAGCAGGGAGTGTGGTGAGGGGAAATAAGCCTCCATACCTTGGAGGGCCTGAGATGTTCCAAGGGGGTGGAGTGTAAGACCCGAGCTGACATATAGACACAGACGAATAGGCGCACACAGACCTAAACATGCATTCCCACCCTCATGCACACATAGGGTTGCCAACTCCCTGAAAAATAAATAAGGGACACCTCGTGGCCAGGGCCGGGCAACCCAGTTGTCTTCACCCTTCCCAGTGTGGTGAATTTTCTAGCTCTTTTTTTGTGTGTGAAATTATTTTTTTTAACCATTTGACTTGAAGTTGATTTAAGTACATGCATATTCTATTCTTTGTGATATGAACACATGGGAAACAAATGATCATTTAGCCATTTATTTTTAGCTCAAAATGACAACATTAACACAGTAAAACAGGTCTCTTTCTTAAACAGAAGCCTGTCATGCTTAACTTTTGAGAATAAAAGTAAATCTTTCTTTAAAAGAACTCTGTCCCGCTTAACTTAAAATAATAGAAAACAATAGAACGAAAAATATTCTTGTAACAGTGCACATTTAGTGCATTTAGTACAATTGGCTTCAGTTGAGGTATTATTTCAGCTTTTCTAATGCTAATCAGCTGCTCCTGTTTGTAAACCCGCTTGTTCCCATGATTACGCATCATAACTCATCATCATTAATCATCTATGTATTACTTTTATGTATTGATTACAACAAATAGATGACTATCTATCCTTGCAGTTGTTTATTACACAAAATAAATTATATTATCACACTTCTGGCCACATAGCGCTGATATTCATTGCACATGCCCATATTAACTTTTTCCAGCCAGGTGTTTTCCTTTTCCCATTCTTCCCTTTGTCTGAGGGGAACAAACATTGCTGCTCTAATGCTGGGCTTACACTGTGCGATTTTTGGCCCATTTTGAGCCGATTTTTGAGTCGTGCGACGGTTTTGGTGATCGGACCGATTTTGGCCTTCATCGTGCATCGTGTAGTATACGTGGGGTAACGAGAAGTGATTAACACCTCACGACCAGCTCCCGATCATCAATCGCTCGTGAGCCGCTCACACTGCTCACGCGCAAACACGTAAACGTCGGTGAAAAAGACGGAGCAGCACGGCTGTGCAGCGTGCGATCTGGACACAAGCGATGGAGGCACAACTTGTAGAACTTTGGAAAGCTCATCCGAGCCTTTTCCATGTGGCATCACAAAATGATCACGACCACAACAACCGTGAAAATAGTTGGATCTACACTGCTGCTCATTCACAGCTGCCTGATCATGTTTTTCATTAGCAATTTAGCAAAGTTGATGGTGGTGTGCGTGTCTGTGTGAGTGAAAGACTGAGAGAGCGAGCGACAGATTGTCTGTTATAACCTTCATGTTATGGAGGCACAGTGTGAGCTCTCAGGTCGCATCAGAGCATCGGGCGGTATAGTGTGAGACCTGCATCGTGACCTACCAACTTCTAACCCCTGCGAGTCAATCGTGCAGTTTGAGCAGGAGCTGAATAACGTGACTGAAAAAATCGCACAGTGTCTGCCCAGCTTTAGGTGTACTGTCGTCCGAGACTTGCACCGCAATGTCGGCGTTTGTTTGCCTGTTCGCCATGCTTCTTGTTGTGGTCATCTGTTGTCTTCCGGTATTTTCTCCGCAAGCGACCTTTCCTCGACTAATGAGATGAGCAGTAATCTGAATTGTCATACTCGAATTGTCATAAGTGTGCTGTCAGCTCATTGGTCACAAAGCAGGAGAGGGGCTGGGAATTATGTTTTCAAACAAAGCGTTAATTCCATTAAAAGTTATAGGCCACTTTTGATTCTCACTGTATTACGGGACAAAGTGCGTCCCTTATTAGCTCAATACGGGACGTGTGCTTTTGTTTCTAAATACGGGACGATTCCGTATTTTAAGGGACGGTTGGCAACCCTATGCACACATATACAAATACTCGGCGCTCATCCAACCTGGATACAGACACAAAGAGTATTTTAAACTATTCTGTAAATTCTTGGAAAGTGGTCTTTTTTGGGGGGGACCTCTGCTACTACCAGAGGTTGTCTGCACCACACCAGGGCCTGTGCTGCTAGCATAAACCAACTGAGCCTCAACCAGGGCCTGTGCTGTTTTCTGAGGCCATCTCACTGCACCGGGGCCTGTGCTGCCAGCTGGATCCATCGGCACCATCCCAGGACCTGTGCTGCTGGCTGAGGCCATCTGCACCGCACCAGGGCCTAGCTGGACCCATAGGCACCACACCAGGGCCTGTTCTGCTAGCATAAACCAACTGAGCCTCACCAGGGCCTGCACTGCCGGCTGGACCCATAGGCACCACATCAGGGCCTGTGCTGCTAGCATAAACCAACTGAGCCTCACCAGGGCCTGTACTGCCGGCTGGACCCATCTGCACCACCCCAGGGCCTGTACTGCTGGCTGGGGCCATCTGCAGCACACCAGGGCCTGTTCTGCCGTCTGGACCCATAGGCAACACCCCAGGGCCTGTGCTGCTGGCTGGGGCCGTCTGCAGCACACCAGGGCCTTTGCTGCCGGCTGAACAAACTGCATCTGTGTTGCTAGTGCAAGACATCAGCACCACACCAAGGCCTGTGCTGCTCGAAAAGCTTATCTGCAATACATCGGGCACTGTGCTGTTGATTGAAGCCTTCTACACCACATTGGTGAATGTGCTAGCAGAAGCCCTCTGCTAGCAAGCCACCAGGACCCGAACTTTTGGCTGGAGCCTTACTTGCCATCCTAGGTTTGTGCAGCCTATTTAATTCAGCATCAACAATCATTGTGTTTTGGATAATGGCTTTTTTAATAACTTTACTTTGCTTATTGGCCGTGGGGGACTTTTGGACTCTCAATTTTTCTAAGATGAGAACATTTAACAGTGACCCCATTCTGCGAGACATGGTTCCCAGATCTACATGCGTCACTGCTGCTATACATCCTGTACAATTTCCAATGTATTTGGAACAGGACATTAATCATTTTGAACTACAGAAAGATTTACCTCATCTTCAAAACCTTCTTGCTTTGTACAATTACAAAATTAGTTACGAAAAATCCTGCTTTGTGTCAACATTTCACACGTCAAAATCAATAAGTACAAAGCAGAGACTTCTGATCGTCTTACTACTGCTCTTATCTGGTAATGTGCAACCTAACCCAGGCCCTGAGCTGCAATGTAGCCAGACACCATCTGAATTTAAATCCTCACCTGGGCTGAAGATAGTTCATCTTAATGTGCGCAGTTTGTTACCCAAGATGGATATGATCAAGATCTGGGTTCAATCAACAGATGCAGATATTGTCCTCATTTCTGAAACTTGGTTGTCTAAATATATATCTGATGAACATGTTAGCATGGCTGGCTACAATATCTATCGCACCGATAGGTTTAAGAAAGGTGGTGGTGTTGCTGCTTATGTTAAGTCAAAATTTGATGCTACAATAGTTCTATCAGAATCAATTTGCAAACAATTGGAATTTTTGGCTCTGAATGTGAATGTTGCAAAGGGTCTTTGCATAACAGTTGCTTGTTGCTATCGACCCCCTTCTGCCTCCACAGAAGCTCTGCGTTCTTTAAACCTTTTGCTGTCCAGACTAAATTATGGGGAGCTTGTTCTAGCTGGTGACTTTAACTGGGATTGGCTCAAAACTGTTTCAGATGATTTTAAATCTTTCTGTGATTCTATCAGTCTTACCCAGCTGGTCAATTTACCCACTCGGCCGAATCTCAAAAGCCCCGAAAAGTCTACCTTGATTGACTTGATTTTGACAAATGTTCCTCATAAATTTTCATCTTTGGGTGTCTTTTGTAACGACTTAAGTGACCACTGTGTTGTTGCTGCTATTAGAAATACTAAAGTGGCCAAGTCACAACATGGTATTATTTTTAAAAGAACTCTTAAACATTTTAATGAGCAAGCATTTTATCATGATTTGTCAAATTATGACTGGAAGAAAATAGGATTGATCCCTGATGTAGAATTAGCGTGGGCATTCTTTAAGGATGGGTTTATGCAAATTGTGAATAAACATGCTCCATTAAGAAGATATAGGATAAAAGGTCGTGAAAACCCCTGGTTCTCCCAAGAGCTGGCAGATATCATTCATGAGCGTAATCTGGCTTGGGCCAAAGCGAGGAAAACAGGCTACCCCAGTGATTGGCTTCTTTTCAGACAACTAAGAAACAGATGTACTTCCTCTATTAAGAAAGCTAAAACAGAATATTATCTGTCTGTCACCACTGAGAACCTAAATAATCCACAGAAGTTCTGGAAAATCATTAAGTCTCTTTCAGTGAGTAAAAGCTCCCACGCTCTACCCACCTATGTTTTTAAGGATTCTGTTCCTGTTTATGATAGGAAGGAGATTATGAATTGTTTTAACAAGCACTTTATATCTTCTGGCTCTTTGTTTGACTCTCTGAACCCAGTCTCTGTAAAATCTGGCACAAACCTTCCGGTGTACACTGGTCAGCCATTTAACTTTGTTCCTTTCTCTGTGCAGGAGGTCTGTAAAGCTCTTAAACTGTTAGATCCTAGAAAATCTCCAGGGCCAGACTTACTAGATCCTTACTTCTTGAAACTGGCAGCTGATTTTGTAGCAGAGCCTCTCACAACACTTTTCAACCTCACACTGGATACGAATAAAATTCCCTCAGTATGGAAATCAGCTTTTGTTGTTCCTCTATTAAAAGGGGGCGACCCAGCAGTGTTAACTAATTACAGACCAATATCTAATCTATCTGTGCTGGCTAAAGTTCCTGAAGCTCTTGTGTGTGAGCAGTTAAAGGAGTTTTTGCACATCAATGCCATTTTATCTGAATATCAATCAGGCTTTAGGAAGAATCACAGTACTATCACAGCTGCAATTAGAGTGGTAAATGATATTACTATTGCACTTGATAAAAAACAACACTGTGCATCCCTTTTTATTGATTTGTCAAAAGCATTTGACACTGTTGATCATTGTATTTTAAAACTTAGACTCTTCCAGTCAGGACTCTCTTAGAGAGCAGTGGCATGGTTCTCAAACTACCTCAGTAACAGGACTCAGTGCATTAAATCTGACGGTCTATGTTCTGACTTTGTTACAGTGCACAACGGAGTGCCACAGGGTTCTGTATTAGGTCCCCTTCTATTTATCATTTACGTAAACAATCTTAGTCTACATGTGCCAGATGCAAACTTGCACTTCTATGCTGATGATACAGTTATTTACAGCTGTGGTTCAACTCTTGTCCAAGCCATCGACTCCTTGCAGAAAGCCTTTTCTGCTGTCCAGCACTCATTACATCAGCTTAAACTTGTTCTCAACGCAGACAAAACAAAGCTCATGTTGTTTTCTAAATCAAGGAGACGAGCCCAAACAATCCCATCAGTAACCACTCTTGAAGGTAATAAAATAGAGTTGGTTCACACCTATAAATATCTGGGAATCTTAATTGATGACTCGCTTACCTTCAAACCACATGTAGAGAATCTTGTGAAAAACCTGAAGTTAAAACTGAGATTTTATTTTCAAAATAAGTTGTGTTTCTCTTTTAATACAAAGAAGCGGCTTGTTGCTGCAACATTCTTGCCTGTGCTGGATTATGGTGATATTCTATATATGAATGCTTCTGCTCAATGTCTTCGAATGGTTGATTCTGTGTATCGTGCTTCTCTGAGGTTCATCACTAACCGTAAATTTCAGACTCACCACTGTGAGTTATACTCTCAGGTAGGATGGCCTGCTTTGGTAAGTCGGAGGAACTCTCATTTATACAGTTTTATATATAAGGCGATACTTGGGTTGCTGCCTTCTTATATATGTTCCCTGCTTGTAATGAAACATGCTGGTCGGTATTCTCTTCGTCCGCATGGTTACTTGTTGCTTTCTGTTCCATTTGCCCGAACTGAACTTGGTAAAAGAGCTTTTGTCCATTTAGCACCCTTGGCCTGGAACAAACTGCAGAAGGAATGGAAAATGACTGAATTCATTTCATTAAGTGATTTTAAATCTAAACTACGAATCCTTGAGGCCAAGTCCATAACATGCAACTGTTTCAATTAGATTGATTGTCATTTTAACTGACTTTTTATTTTATTTGAATTTCATTGAATTTTATTTTTTATTTTATTTGTATTCTTTCACTTATTGTTGCATGTGTGTTGTTGCTGCCTGTGTTTGAGTAATTTCTGTAACTGTGAGACATCTGCTGCTGCCTATCTTGGCCAGGTCTCCCTTGAAAAAGAGGTTTTTAATCTCAATGGGATCTTCCTGGTTAAATAAAGGTTAATAAATAAATAAATAAATAAAAAATGGACACTGTACATGTACTGTACAGCACGGCCCCTCCTGAGAACCCTCAATGTCTACATGCATTTAAAACTGGGTGGTGGGCACTATGGAACGCCAGGACTGCCATAATGAATTAATTAAATACATCATTAAATAATTAATTAAATGTGGCAATAATTAATTAAAATTGGAATTAATTAATTAAATAAATAGTTATGACACATGTAATTAATTAGTTATTGACACATTTAATTAATTATTTATGTATTTCACATTTTAATTAATTATTGACACATTTAATTAATTATTGACACATTTAATTAATTATTTAATGCTATATTTATTTATTTCATTTTGGCAGTCCTGGCGTCTGGCTCTCATCTTGAAATAATTTTATCTGTCAGCCTCACCCATCAAACTCAGGGGGCGGGGTTAACGCTGCCCATGCAGCTTCTCTAACATTTGATTGGTTGCCGTGCAAAGTAAGTCAAAACAGGTCGATCCTAGATAATCGATTGCTTGTGTAGACTTGGGGCAGCCAGGTATCCCAGAATGCATTTCAAATCACAGGCAGCAATGGTGGTGGTGTAGTTTTAAAATATCCCGTTTTTCTGTCACCAACTACACTTTTAACAGTGTTTTAGCTGCGAATGTCGCGCCGTAATCTTCACATGTCTGGTCAGGTTGTCAACATAGAACATGTTTGCAAAAGTGCTCAGATGTTTTCAGAGATTTCACTAGCTCTGCTAACAGTTAGCATGCAGAGTGCACCGAGGGGGTTACGTTAACCGGTTTGTTTACATATTCCACTCTCCGTGTTCCACATGTTGCATTCGTAGATTCTCATTTTCACCGAACGATCGTCTCTTTCCGCCTGGTCTTGTGTCTCTGTGCTTCTGTAACATAAAGAACGAGCTGACATTTTTCTCACGAAACCAGCGATCAGCTCAACAGACCCTCAGTTTACCTGCATGCAGACGGAGGTCAGACAACAATTTTACATGTATGATCTTAAAACAGGACACAGCCACTATACGTGCTGCACAGTAAAAAATGGAGTGTCAATATTTCAGTGTAAACCTATTTTAACCTAGAGAGAGTATATACAACTCTGTGAGGAGTAAACCAGCTCTAACGTCAGAGTTAAAAGTCAGTGTAAAGTTCTGTAGACACGGAGTGAAGACATAACTCCACACAGTGTTGATTAGTACCAGTCCGCAGGCGTGTGCGGTCTGAGAGCTACCACAGTCAGGTAAGTTAAGTTAACATTCCCATACTGGTAACATTGTTTAGTAAGTATTTTTAAACTAAATACCTCTTTATAGTTACATTGATGTCGAGTTAGCAGCATTTACCCATAGGTTTAATGATATTGTCGAGTAGCTACATGCTAACCATTGCTAAAAGTTCAAATGTTCGTTATATTCTCACTGAGTTAAGATTAACCTAAAACATGTTAACTATGTATTTCTTCTAAGTGCAGCTTAGATAATATTATTGTCACATGTCTAATGGGATAGTTTTAGCAACTAAATTACCGTTTATTAGTAAGCTAATAATCGCTAATTAGCTTCGAAGGAACTATCAGAAAAAGTGGGTAACATTACAATAAAGTTTACTCTACTGATTTATATTCTTTTAAGCAAATGCCAAAGGCTTACACTAATTTAGAATTAATTCAGATTCTTTTATATAAATTAATTGACAGCAATGTTAATGATATGTTAATATACAGTAATTGTTCACAGAAATAAAGCGAATTGCAGTAAGAGCGACCAATACTTGATAAGTAGACTAAAGTTATTAAACAATATTAGATGTTAGTCACACTTGGTCCATTTGCAGTAACACTGGTTGATAAAGGATCTTTATTAGCAGTTAATCTGTTACTTATTTCTTCATGCTGTAGCTGTTAAGTAATATTGACTTTTAACTGCTTCTATTTTGTATAAAAACTAAAGCTCTAAAGTACATCCACAGTTTTAAACTCTTTCCTTTATTATTTTTTTCTCTTTTGTTTTGTGAACAGAATATGTTGCTGCGTGTTTTGTTTGGTGGGGAGCAGAAGTATGTTAGGCTGTCTGACCTGGGCCCTATTTCAGAAAGCCGGTTTAGTGCAAACTCTGAGTAAGTATACCCTGAGTTAACGAAAACTCTGGGTTTTCGGTTTCACAAAGCGAGTTCAGATGAATCCTGAGTGAGTCACTATGACGACACACTCCGTGAAGCTAACCTGCCCCCTAGCAGGTTTACCACAACTAACCCTGACTGTCTCCGCCTCTTTGTCGGAAACCTGACAGTAGGAAGTGTCGGACATGGCGTGCCCCTACCTCGAAGAGCCAGTAGATGTTGAAGCCCAAATTCTCCGCAGAGCTCTCCGCCGGGAGAGAGTGATTAGAGCGCGTTTGGACATTTTATCATTTCCTGATGATTTTCTGTGCAAACGTTACCGTTTTTCAGCACAATCTATAATTCATTTGAATAACATCCTCAGGCCTAATATTGCTCATGTGACACATCGCGGACATCCTCTCAGTTCTGTACATATTATTTGTATTGCACTTCGTTTTTTTGCAAACGGGAGCTTTCTGTATAATATTGGTGACGCTGAGCACGTTTCCAAGGCTACCGTCTGTCGGGCAGTCAGGAATGTTACAGTTGCACTGAAACGTCTCCTGCACTCGTCTGTGGTGTTCCCCGGTCATAGACCCACAAGATTTATCAAAGAGGGATTCCACAAAATTGCAGGTATCAGGATGAACAAAACTCAATTCATGATGTGGTGATACTTGAACTACTACTTAAATTTTACATTTATTTTCAGGGTTCCCAGGCGTGATTGGCTGTATAGATGGCACTCACATTCCAATCATTGCTCCTTCAGTAAATGAAGGAGACTATGTGAACAGGAAGTCTTTCCACAGCATTAATGTACAGGTACATAGTTCCCTGTAGCATTTCAAACTAACAAATTATTTCATTATAGTAATGGATGCTAATTTGTGTTCTCTGCACTGTGAAGATCATATGTGATGCTGCCAACATTATGACAAATGTGGAAGCCAAGTGGCCAGGCTCTGTTCATGACTCACGAATTTTTTGTGAATGTACACTGAGCACAAAATTTGGACATGGTGAGTTGAAAATACTTTAAAATATATAAAGACCAATTGCTACAGGGACATTTGAACTGAAGTGTATCCTTCTGTCTTAGGAGAGTTCACTGGCTACTTGCTTGGTGATAGGGGGTATCCATGTTTACCCTATTTGCTTACCCCTTACCCTGACCCTGAACCGGGCCCACAGCAGCGATATAATCTGGCTCATTGCAGGACAAGAGCCAGAGTTGAAATGACTATCGGAATGCTTAAGGCCCGGTTCCAGTGCCTTCAAAGACTCAGGGTCACCCCAGAAAGGGCATGTGACATTATTGTGGCATGTGTGATTCTTCACAACATTGCCACAATTAGAGGAGAACACTGTCCTTCTGAACCAAACATCAGCAGTGATCCAAACCATGAACATCCTGACCCTCCCACGGACATACAAGATGGAAGAGCAGTCAGAGACACCATATGTCACAATCATTTCCTTTGACCCATCATCTCAACATGTTGAAAGAAGAATAAACAGATTTTTTGTTCAACTGGCTTTATTGGTCGCCTGTATTTCCTGTACACAAAGTATTAATAAGTATATTATTATGTATAAGTATATAACACTGAAATAATTCGTCCATCTCTGACCACTTCACCCACCCTTAACTGATGTTCTAGCAGTAAAATCTCAATCTTGGTCTTTTGGATCTGCTGCTTGAAGTGTTCCATTTCCAAGTCACATTTTTTTATTTTCTTGATCAAATGGGTCTTGTACAGCTGCTTTACAGGGAGCTATTGAAACACAGAAAATAGCATTGACATTCATAGTACATGCCTACTTAGGTTGGTTGTAAATCAGTGCTGAACATCTTACTGAGGAAAGGTTTGTTGGAGACGTGGCTGGACCCTCTTCCTCTTCATTTCCATCATCACTCTGTTAGAGACATAGAAAGCCCATGGTTTTATTATAGTACCACATTTTATTCAATTGTTATATTTTCCATTGTAAGATGTAAACCTCATAAAGTGTCTCTGTTGCTTCCTCCTCTGTAACAGCTGTCAATGTTTCTTCATTATTTTCCTGTAGTAAAGAAATTAACAACATTGCTGTTCTACTGTAAACTCATATAATCTGTGGAGTATTAAGAGTACTCATAACTGCATGTTGGTCTGGCTCAACAGGAGGCTGCACCAGATACAGTACACCATCACCATCAACTGATAGAATATGAGGTTTATACAGGTCACTTATAACTTACAAGGGACCAAATGGCAATTAACAAACATACCAATCACCTTACACTTCATTGTCATTATGCTCTCAAAGACAACCAAGACTGAGGGAAGGCAAAATCAGTAGGAAAATAACTTCACTACAAAATAATTCATTATGGTAAAGAGTTTATCAAATGAATGAGTAGCACTGCAAAGGTGACTGTGAAGAAAGGATGTATGCACATCATGTATTATTTTGAATTTACCTCTTATGTAGGCACTTGTGTCTTGCGGGGTTATTGACTCAGAGGATGTCCCCGCAGAGATGCCTTCAGCCACAGGGCGCCCACTGTTTTGGCTGAGGGCCAACTGCTCAGCCTCTGTGAGTGGTGGTGGTGGAGGACCCCCACCTGTTTTTCAGGCCTCTGCTTTTTTTCTGTTGGCTATAACGGGGTCACATTTGAGCATACAGAGTAAGCAAATATGTACTTGTAATGTGCTCAGATAATTTCAATAAGTGCTTACAGAAGGAAAATTAATGTAGCCTCTAACTGCAATTGATTTACATGGGACAAACAGACCAAGCACTATGGCTCATAATACAATTACACCTTACCTGTTTGGACTATATTTTTATATTTCATTTTTACTTGCTGCCAGGAACGTTTGGGGCCTGTTGGGTTGCACCTGCGCTCACATCACGTCACAAAATAAAATGTATAAAATAAAAAATAAAATAAAATAACGTGTTAAATGGGTGGAAATCCCTAGATCAATGTTTAAAGTAACACTCACGCATTGACTCTGTCGGCTATGTTTTGCCATGCATGCTCCCTTTGTTTCGCAGCTGAGGCTGTGTTACTTTTTTTCCGCAAAATTTGCATGTTATCGGCATATGCTGCCATCAGAATTTCGGCCTCAAGCGCTGTAAAATACATTGACCGCGCCTTCTTTCCCTCCGTCTCCATGGTGACTCGCTTAATCTGTGCTCCACTAATCAGGGCTTTATGTATCCTCGTGCGCGCGCTTGACTTGGGGTTAAAGCAACTCCGTGTTGATTGAACTGATTGTTATCAGCCTTTCTGAAACCGAATATTCCGAGTTGGACAGTTCGGGGTTACTCAACCCTGAGTATCGTTTTTCACTCTGAGTTTTCTAAACCGGCTTCCTGAAATAGGGCCCTGACATTTGATGCTTTCATGAAAGAAGGTTAGAATATCAGGATAAAACAAGATAACAACGTTTACCTGGTCAATAAACAAGCTTAATTATATTCTAAGTCAACTACCTAAGTTGATAATTGTTTCTACTTCAACAATGAATGAGAATTACCTATATTCTTAAGCTTCATCTCATCAATATTTTGTGAAGACATAGCCTTACTCTACCATTTGATAAGAAAATGCATGGCCTTTTTTTTTTTTTAACAATTTCTGTAACATTTCTTTTCTCTTACCTTACTTCAGCGTGCCTAAAATTTAACATACCAGAAGGCAGACAGCTAGATATGAAGGTGTTTGACCAGTCTGACACAGAAGTAGACGCAGAGGTGTTTGAAGAAATAGTGAAGGGGTCACCTGTAACCTTCCGAGTCATGCTGAGCAATGAAGAACTTGGTAATCACTCACATACGTATATGTTTATATGAAATTTAAAGGTTGAGATTGAAGCATTAACAGTTAAATTTAATGCTTCTGCTTTGGTCATGTTCCTTAATGCACAGGTGTATCTCTGTCATCATCATCTTCTCCATCGGATGATACAATCATTCTAAACTTCACAATGTGTGAACCTCCTGAAGAAGCAGCAACCACTGAAGGAAGACAACCTAAAAGGCCATGCCATATAAACTATGAGGCAAAAGCTGTGGGTAGTGAACATTGTTAGTCTAATTTGCATGTTTGATGTGAAGTGTTTTTATGTAATCGTTTTCCAGTTTTTCTCAAGGTTTAAAAAATTTCTGACTTCATATTTTATGTCTATTTAAGTTGATTGAAAAAATCCTAACAACAAAGCCTGGTGGTGAACACATCATACAAGAGTATGCAAAAACCAAATCTCTGACAGATGCAACTAGAAGACAGATGATAAACATACTTGCTGCTGAGATGAGAGAAGCACATGGGTAAGAATCATAAATGTAGTCTATAAAGAAACATTTTTAGTATTGTATTATTTTTAATTGTGATGTTCAATGCCAATTGAGTGACGGTCATCACTGAATTTATACATTAGGACATCTCCCCCTAAAAGTGTAAGAGTGATGTATGCGCAGGGGATTGTTGCTCTGTTTCCATATCTGGAAGACCCATATTCACAACATGGATATGTAAGTAAAGGGGACTTTGCAACATTAAACACATAGTTGCCCTCAGAAATGTTGATAACATTCTGCTTGTATTTAATTACATAAGAACATCACTATGATCCAGAGAGCGGTTCAGGATACCTTGCGTGGCGGTTGAAGACAATTCAAAGAAAAGCTGCAGAGGAAAGAAGTGTCTCACTTTCCAAATCTCCTAAAAGTAAGTTCACTTGTGATTTAAACGATTCTGATCTAATTTGTAGGCAGGAGTCAATCAAATTGTTTTTTCTTAAGTTGGCGGGCCAGGCCGTGGTCGATCCAGACCACTCACCACTGAGACAGTGTTATCAGATGAGGATGTAAAAGCAGCTATTGCTCTTTTGAGACACTCTGCTGATGAAGACACTATCCGTGAAAAGATGAAAGCTACCTTCATTTATCGGCATTCAATGGTCAGCGATGATAAGAATGCAGCAGATGTCTTCATAGTCTTCCCGCGGTTTCTGGACACACCAGGACTGGTAAGACATCTTCATTTGTTGAATCACTGAAATATTCCATGCAGCTTGCAATTTCACTCATTACACCTCTTATCTTCTATTTTTGCATTATAGATAGAACAAGATTTCAGACTCCTGTTTGATGAGGTCACTGCCAACAAATTCTTGGAGAGGTGGCCCATCGATCTCAAATCAAAGATTGTAAAGGAAAGTCATGGACTTGTACCCACCTCGGAGCTCTTGGAGTTGATGTGCAATGCTGAGTCAGCTACTGAAGTTGAGAATGGTATGACTGACTGTTTTTATTTGCCATTGTTGGTTATATAGGCAATTCTGTCTATCGAATGTATTTTTGGAGTAATTCTTTGTTTATTCGTCTGTAGGCTGGGACAGTGACATGTCTGCTATCTTGCTGCTGCTACATCTGCTACCACCATCTGCACAAGGGTGAAAGAGACCAGGAAAGATGTCTGCATCTCAAGCTGTCGATAACCTCATCAAACTCCTAAAGGTATGTTATTTAAAATATATATTCCATCACCGCCATTGTAATGTACAGTAAGGTGATCTAATCTAATGGGATAGTCACTAAATACTGCTGTTTAATGTGTTGTTGTAGGCTGGAACCAGTGTACAGCAGCATCTAGACAACATCACCCGAAGCAGTCAGCCCTACCTTCTTGCTCAGGGACCCACAAGAAGCAGCATCCACACCTTCTTCATTGTGATTGACAAGCATGCACTTCCATGTAAAGCGACAGGTTCAGTAGGAGCCCTTGATGAACTCTTTAAGGCCCATTATGTCTTTGATACGTCATACAGTTCATCCCTGACCAACTTTTTCACTTTTCTGCAAACAACCATTTACAACATTGATGTTGGGGAAACAAAGGAAACTCCCAGAGTTGCGAGCAAGAATGGTGCGTTAGTATCCATTGAGATCAAAATAATGAAGTGCTTTCTTTGCAAAAGTGATCATGGTAGACCAAACAGCCTTGTAAAACACCTTAAGGTAATTCATGGTCTCTGTACTGGGAGGACACTATATCTCAAATGTGGCCAAGTGGGATGCTCACGTTCTTTTAGTAGTTTTTCTGGCTTTAGAAAGCACCTGAACAAATGCCACGTAAGCAGTTCATTTGATTCTGCAGAACTAGATTTTTCACCAGTTCAAAGTGTTACGGACACAAGTACTACTGCTAATGTTGATGTGGTGCCTGAACATTTAGAGCATAGGTGTCAAACTCTGGCCCGCGGGCCAGATTTGGCCCGCAGCCTGATTACATTTGGCCCGCGAAGCCATACCAAATTACTATTAGAGCTGGCCTACTGGTATTATACAGTTAATATATATATATTGTTTAGTATTAAGCTTTGCTTGTTCCATATTCAGGTTTTCAACAAAACTTGTTTGAGTCCATAAAAAAAGATTCATTCTTATATCTAGAGGAAGATTTTTTTTTTCAATAAATATTAATGTTAGCCCGCGACTTTGTTCCAGTTTTGAATTTTGGCCCACTGTGTATTTGAGTTTGACACCCCTGATTTAGAGGCTGAGTCGGAATTATCTTCAGCAGACCTTGTAAATAGTTGTGCAGCTGTTATTTCTGATCTAAAGGCAGCAGGTGTAGGCCAAAGTGTAGTGAATTCTGTAGTGAATTCCATGGAAGAGATTGTTCAAGATATCCAACAACATGCTAAAGAAACAGTCATTAAGCATGTATTTAGTAATGAAAGAGAAACAGAAATGTGCAAGAAAGTTGAAGCATGTTTTGATGAGTTAGAGAATCCTTTCTCAGTTCTTAATTCTGAGTACAAGAGGTCAAAATATTTATCAGACAAGTGGGAAACTGTAGAACCAGTTGAATGTGTAATTGGCTCAAGATTTGACACAAGGCGAAATAAAAAGACTGGAACATATGATCAGGCAGTTGTTCAAGATAAATTCATGTATGTTCCAGTTTTATCAACATTGGAATCAATATTTAAGAGTCAGCATGTTGGAGAAATGTTGAAAAAATCAGACACTTGTGATTCAAGACGCAGAGATATTTGTGATGGATCTCTATTGAAGACACGCCCTCTTTTTTTCAACAGAAAAGCACACAGTTCAGATCCAAATGTTCTATGATGACTTTGAGGTTGCAAATCCTCTTGGTTCCAAGCGAGGTATTCACAAGTTGGGTGCAGTATATTTTACCTTAAGAAACTTCTCTCCCAAATGGAATTCTTTTTTGGCCAACATACACCTTTGTGCCTTATTTCATGCACAAGATCTGAAACGTTATGGTTTTAGTGAAATTCTTGTTCCTATTGTTCGAGACATTAAAGTGTTAGAGAGCGATGGTATTGAGATTCCACTATTCGGTGGTTATGTTCGTGGTAGTGTGGTACAGGTCACTGGTGATAATTTAGGCTTACATAGCTTGTTTGGTCTGGTGGAGTCTTTCAGTGCAAGGTACTGTTGCAGGTTTTGTTTAGCTGATAAAGATGACTTTCAAACAGAATTCTCTGAAGATTTCCCCCAAAATAGTGTTGCGCACCAAAGACAACCACACTGCTCACTGTCAGGAAATGTCTAATAATCCATTGCTTCCTTATGTTTTTGGTGTAAAGAGTTCATGCTTATTGAATTCACTGACATATTTTCACACAACTGAGAACTTCTCAGTTGATGTGATGCATGATGTTTTGGAAGGAGTGGCCCAGTACAAACTGAAGTTATTGTTTTTGTATTTAAAAGAACAACATCTTACATTGGGAGAAGTGAATTTGAGAATACAAAGTTTTGATTATGGATTCATGGAGAAAAACAATAGGCCAGTAGCTGTGAATTTAGGTGGAGAGTCTAATGATCTGGGACTGAATGCTATTCAGACATGGTGCTTACTGAGGAATGTTCCCCTCATGTTTGGAGATTTGGTAACCTCTACTGACCAACATCGGGGCCTACTACTTTTATTACTACAGATAGTTAACATTGTATTTTCTCCTATGTTATCTCAAGGTATGTGTGTATATTTAAAACATTTGATTGTGGAACACCACAAACTGTTCAAGATGTTGTATCCCCAGAAAAAACTTTTACCAAAGCACCATTTTCTTATCCATTATCCTCGCTGCATCCAAAAAATAGGGCCTGTACTTCATAGTTGGTGCATGCGCTATGAAGGTAAGCACAATTTTTTCAAGAAACTGCTCAAATCATTCAAAAATATCACCAAAACGCTGGCCAAAAAAACACCAGAATTATATGGCATACATTTGGCAATCTTCAACAACCTTTAGTCGGTTAGACATTGGTCCAGGAAAAATGGTGTCTTTAGATATGGTAAAAGGAGGTTCTGGAATTGCAATAGCAATGCAACTGCCCAATAGAGTTCAAGTTATGAAAGTGAACTGGGCTAAACAGAATGGTATTGTTTACCGCCCGCATTTGGTTATTTGTGGCAAAGTAGTGTCTGAAATGCCTGTGTTTTACCAGATTGAGTCAGTTCTGATAATACATGAGAAACTGGTACTTCTCATTTTGCCATTATGTACAGTAGCCTTTCAAGAACATTTCCATGCTTATGAGTTGACCAGGACAAAGCAAGATTTAGTTGTCTTTCATGTTGACAGCCTGCATTATCCCAGGCCTTTTGACATACAATTGTCGTATGGAGTGAATGACAACTGTCATTACTTACTGTCATTTGTAAGAGTTTGTTATGCTAATAAATGCTGTTACTGTAACCTGTATGTTTGTAGTTATTTTCATAATATAGGATAGATCACAGCCATTTAGAAATATAGCATCATATGATAAATATGAAAAAATAATGAAAATGAAATATTATTACACATTAGAGTGAACTTGGACTAAAAATAACTCTATAAAGTGAAATCATATTACTCTAAACAGTGTGAATAACCCTCAGTGTTAAATATTTTTACACATTTTGTTGTTAATTTTGACACTAAACTGAGTAGAATTAACACTAAAAAGTTAACACTGGCCATAGAGTAAATTTTACCCTAATTTTGAGTGGGACCAAATGTTATCTGAAACAGAGTTAAAATCAACTCTCTAAGTGTAAAATTGACAGTTTTTTACTGTGTGGCCTCATATCAAATGTGAAGGCAGAATGAGTCTACGTTTGACGTTTGTTTATATCTAATCTTCCTTTTCAAACATTTAAACAGCAGCGAGTCTGCAGCTGAGGGAACACAAACTCAAATTGTCGGAACAGGTTTGCTCGTTTCTTGGATTCATTTGGTGATTTATTAAATGTATAACTGTTATTCTAATCTGCTGCTGGGTCTCTTACACTTTTCTTTATGCTGTATATTTTCACGTCTCTGGAATAGTTGGCAGTTAGTCAGCTGGGAAACTCTGCATATCGTGGATATGCTGACCTCGCTCCGTGGTGTACAGGGCCGTTTACCCTCATGATTAATATTCACAATAAAAATATTAGCCGAACATCATGAAGTCTGTATGTGTTTCATAGTGTCGAACAACCTTTGTACAGTTAAAGCCAGCAGTTACTACATGACAGAAACACCAACATTATCTCTTTTATGCGTTTATACACAGGTCACGCTGATTACTGAACAAAAACCCAAAGATCAGATGTTAAACAGATTTATTTGCTCTCTCTCCTCCTTAAACATGTTTTTAATGTTAGTTATAATTCAGAATTGGCGACTGAAACACGTAGGACACATAAGAACATCAGGAAATAAAACACCGATAAATATAACCTCAGTAAAAGAAGTCAGCGGGGGTTACTACAGCTGTGCACCGGGGCCTGCGCTTTGTCGGTGGGATTGCTTGCGAGGCGAGCGGGTCTATCCCACGCTTTGCCGTGAGACTGGGCAGACGTCTCCGAAATCATCGAAGCACTTTTGCAAAGAGGCTGTATCTTGACAAACCGACCAGACACATGAAGATTAAACCACTACATTCTCGGCTAAAAAAATATTAAAATGGTATTTGGTGACACACAAACAGGGTTTTTCAAAGTTCAGTTCTGTTAGCTTCCACATGCCGGTTGTTGTGTGCTAGAAACAATGGCCACCAGGCCTAAGCAATGGTTTTGACTTGATCAGCGTTAACCCCGCCCCCTGAGTTTGATGGGTGAGGCTGACAGATAAAATTATTTCAAGATGAGAGCCAGGCGCCAGGACTGCCAAAATGAAATAACTAAATATATCATTAAATAATTAATTAAATGTGTCAATAATTAATTAATTAAATGTGTGTTGGCCCTGCGACAGACTGGCGACCTGTCCAGGGTGTACCCCGCCTCTCGCCCTATGACAGCTGGGATAGGCTCCAGCGCCCCCCGCGACCCTGAAAAGGATAAGCGGAAGCGAATGGATGGATGGATGGATGGAATAATTAATTAAAATGTGAAATACATAAATAATTAATTAAATGTGTCAATAATTAATTAATTACATGTGTCATAACTATTTATTTAATTAATTAATTCCAATTTTAATTAATTATTGCCACATTTAATTCATTATTTAATGGTGTATTTAATTAATTCATTATGGCAGTCCTGGCGCTCCATAGGCACCAGCGCCAGAGGTGAGGTTGAATACAAAGACCGTCCTCTGGACACCGTATAACATGCCCGATCCCAAGGCCCTATATGTATGTGTTATGAGAGTGTGAGTAATGTGGATGTCTATGTAGCCCAGATGGAAAAATATCATACTTATTCTCTTTATATTAACTGTCCACATCAACAAGCGTCGTATTTCCTATGACCATTGAATGCACCTCTCAGTTCACCCCACGTGAGGGCACCTAGCTCAGCAACCAATCAGAGCCTACCCAGGCCGCATTGACCCTGTCAGCCAGGAAGTGAGGTGGAGGTGCATGGTGTCCCGGGTTTTTCTTTTTCTTTTTTTTTTTTTTCTTTTTTTTTTTTTTTTTATTGAAACAAATTTCCATATACAAAACAAGTCAAGGAAACAGACCAGAATTGTAACAATTTACATTATAAAGATGGTGAAGCAAGTCATCATAACTTTACAGGGAGAAAATAAAAGTTTCTAGAGTAAAGAAATAAGGAACATAGACCTTTTGACACAGGCAAGAAAATTAGAAGAGCAAGTATTTTTTGATTTTACAGTATAGTACAGCAGTTTTTTTGTTCATATTTGAAATAAGCTTAAGTGACTTAAAGTATTGACAAAAGTAATTCAAGAAGACGGTAAACATAGGAGAGGCATTCTTCCACTTACATAAATGAATGAAAAACTTACATAGCACTATTACAAAATTGACAACATCTGAGATTTCAGAATCCAGATTGTCCATAAAGTAAAGAATATCCTTAGATGTGAAGGCAGGTACATTGGAAATTCTGAGTGAAACCCAACAGTGTATTTCAAACCAGAAAGCATTAACATACTGACAAGTGAAAAATAGATGCTCTAGTGTTTCTGGATCGGAAGAACAGAAAGCACAAGAGTCGGCCTCAAAATTAAACCTTTTATGCAGGAATTCTCCAACTGGATAAATGCCTGATATGATTCTGAAGTGTGTTTCTTTCATTTTAGGCGCAAGTGGGTATTTTAAGTAAAAAGAAAATGACTTGTCTTTCAATATGCTATCAAGGTCATGTCTGACATTGACATTGTAGTTGCAGAATACTATTTGCTTAAAGGTATTAGAGATGAACTTATTATTAAATTGTTTGTCCTTTATTGAGGTATTACCTATCGTCAGTGAAGGTAAGCATGTTCTTATTAATGAATACTTTAAAGTATTTACGATAAGATTTAACAACGGTGTGGGTATCGCTTTACAAACCTTATTATAATTATTAAATGAAATCTCTATTTTATACTTATCAATAAATTCTTCATAAGATAGCAAGTTTCCATTTCTATCAAGCAGATCAACAACAAAACATACACCGTTATCATACCAGTCTGATTTAAATAAGGACTTCTTATTGATGACTATAACCCTATTATTCCACAACACAGAATTGTGAGGTGAAAAATTGTGGGTGAAAATTAGTTTCCCAAAATTCAAAGCTTGCTTATAGAAACTAGACAACTTAAGAGGAAGCTTAGATATTTCATAATCACATCTGAGCAAAAAATCTAACCCCCCGACCTTATTAAAGAGTTTGTTTGGAATATGGTACCACATAGATTGAGGACAGGAAATGCAGTCTTTTATCCATCTGAGCCTGAATGCAGCAATAATAGATTCAAAGTCTAAAGCTTTCAAGCCCCCATTTTCATAGTCTTTAACTAATTGTGATTTGCGTATATAATGTGTTTTATTCTTCCAGATAAAGCTGAATATAATAGAATTGGACAGTTTAATCATTTTAGGAGATGTAAAAATTGAATAACAGGGGTATATGAGTCTTGAAAGTCCTTCTGCTTTAGACAGTAAGATACGACCTAATATGGATAAATCACGTGTTAACCAATGATTAAATATTTTTTTAACTACATTTAATCTAGGAGTTATGTTATTATTCTCTCGATCATTAGTATTTTTACTGATTATTAAACCAAGGTATTTTACCTCCTCTTTTACTGGTATATTGTTAATAGTATTTTGATTACAGTTGTGTACAGCTAAGATTTCACATTTTTTAAGGTTTAGCGTTAAGCCGGATGCTTTTGAGAATGAAAGGATTTTATTAATTGCAGTAGAGACCATATTTACATTCCTTAGAAATAAGGCAGTGTCATCAGCAAATTGACTAATTTTAAATTCTTTATCAAGAACGTTTATGCCTTCCAGATCTGAAGAGAGTTTGATATAAATGGCAAGCATTTCTGCTGCAACAATAAACAATAACGGGCTAATAGGGCATCCCTGCCGAATGCCACGATGAATTTTAAAACTATTAGAAAACCCCTGATTGAGTGCAATACTACTTGTTATATCTCTGTACAACATTTTCATTACACTAACAAATCTGGGACCAAAACCCACAGCCTCCAGAGCTTTAAATAAAAAATTATGCTCCAAAGAATCAAAAGCTTTAAAGAAATCAAGAAATAAAATAAGGCTATCATGAGGAATTAAATGATTGTAATCCAACATATCTAATACTAAACGGGTATGATTATGGATATGACGCCCTTTTATAAAGGCTGACTGTGTCTCATCTATTATTTGAGTTATTCCTGTTTTTAATCTGTTGGCATAGACATGAGCTAATAATTTGTAGTCACAGCAAAGAAGTGTGATAGGTCTCCAGTTATCTAAAAGGATAGGGTCCTTGTTTGGTTTAGGAAGTAAAGAAATTATTCCTCGTTTCATAGTTGGAGATAGCATCTGATCATTTATACATTCATTAAATACCTCTAGTAATAGATCTTTAATGTCATTCCAGAAATATCTGTAAAATTCAATCGTGATTCCGTCGGGACCTGGTGATTTACCATTCGCCATTTGGGAAACAGCAGCATCCAATTCAGCTAAAGTGATTTCAGACTCATTGAGATTTTTAAAGTGTGAGTCAATTTGAGGAATTTTTCCATGGATAGAGCTAAAAAAAGAATTAGTCTCCGAACTGGAATAATTTGTAGTGTAGAGGGCTGAATAGAACTCTGTGATATAGTTGTTTATAGTCTGTTGGTCTTCAGTCAGGGTATTATTAATTTGTAACTTCATTATAGTTTTTTTTGTTTGTCTAGTTTTCTCCAGGTTAAAGAAATAAGAAGAATTCTTTTCCCCCTCCTCAATCCATTTAGCCCTTGAGCGAATGAAGGCACCTTTTGCTTTGTCTATATAAAGTTCATCTAGTTTGTACTGCAACTGGTTTAGTTCTATAGAGTTTTCCTCTGTCAGATGTGATAAATTGCACAATGAACTTATTTGTGCAGTAATTTCAGCCTGTTTCTGTCTCCTTTTATTAGCCATTAATTTTCCTTCTTCACTAGCAATTTTTCTGACATTAAACTTCAACCATTCCCATTTACTAGTAGAAGAAAAATCCTCCATTGCTTTTACCTCTCCTATCAATGATTTAATTTTTATACAAAAAGACGAGCTTCGTAAGAGGTTACTGTTAAACTTCCAGTGAGAATTCTTCGGTTCTGATAATCTATTATCCGGGGAGATTGAAAGTGTTATGGCACAATGGTCAGTAACAGGGGAGTGAAGAATCTTACAGTTGGATGATAGGGGGAAGAGACTACCAGTTATTAAGCAATAATCCAGTCTTGAGCATTGAGAGCGCTCAGAATTATTCCAGGTGTATTGCAGTTTTTCTGGGTTTAAGTTACGCCAGATATCGATTAGGTTGAGGGTGCAGGAGAAATCCATTAATATTTGGTTAAAATGAGAAGAGTTATATTTAGTTGGAAATCTATCCAGTTTTTCATCTGGTACCATATTAAAGTCACCTGCAACAACGACTTTTTCAGTTGAATAGATGATCTTCCATTCTTCTATCATTTTTTTCAAATCAGAAATCAATTTCCTGTTTTTAGCTCTATTGTTGAACCCATAAACATTTACTAAAATGTACTTAGTATCATCCAACTCCATGTTAACCATTAACCAATGACCTTCCTCATCACCTTTATGATCAAGAACTCTTCCATTAAAACGATGTAGAAAAATAGCCACTCCTGCTGAATGAGAGGTACCATGAGATAAATAAATATCACCGCTTCCCCACTGCTTTCTCCAAAATATATGATCATCTTTACTACTGTGTGTCTCTTGAAATAAAAAACAATTCGTGTTAGGCTGTTCCTTACAAAAAAGAAAAATCGCTTTACGCTTTATGTTACTTCTTAAACCTCGAACATTTAAAGAAAATATTGAAAGAACCATTGAATATAGCTTGAAAGTGCTGTAATAACTAGAGTAAGGCAATGGAACATTTTACCTCCTATTAACTAATAGACCCAGTCAAAGTCAGGGACCATTGAGCAAGTTACCGGCTTAAATTTAGTTGAACAGTTATACCTTCTTATCTAGGTCGTTATAAAGTTCTTTCATTCTTTGATTTGACGACCATCGATGACAGCATATCCGTCCTTCAGGAAAGCTTTGAGCCCTCTGCTCCTTGCCTCCTCCACCCTCGGCCACAGACGTTTGCGGGCTTCTCTGTCTTCCTTACAAAAGTCCTCTCTAAACCGAATCTTCATCTCCTTGCAGAGCTTCGCCTCCTTGGACATCTTCCACACTAGGTCTCGAACAGTTCTCATGGCAAACTGTATGACAATCAGCCTGGGTTTGTCACCAACTCGTCCCTTCTGACCCAGCCGGTGCACTGTATCCACTGTGTTGTACAGCTGCTCGGCGTTCGCAGGAATTATCTTGGTCAGAATTCTGATTATTTCTTCTCTCGTGTTCTCCCCCTCCTTCTCAGGAACGCCAGTTAGCAGCAAAGACCATCTCCGTTTGTATCTAGCATGCTCCAGACACATTTCACGAAGAGCCTCGTTCTCTTTTTTCAGCGTCGCCATCTGCGTTTTAATACGTTTCACATCTTCCACCACAGATTTAACAGCTTCCGTATTAGCATCCACGGACTCCTTTACTTTTCTTACAGCGTCGGTGTTTTCTTGCAACTGGAATTCATAATTCTTTAAATGTTCACTTTGGGTGTCAAATTTACATACCAGTTTTTGGATAGCATTGAGGAGAACTGTGTTTGAAACTTCGTTTTGCGTCTGCGATTCGTTAGCCTTCATTTTTTTAGGATTTGGACTTTTAACTGGTGTGTGGTGACGATCAGCTTGCGGTCTGTCTTGTGATAAGTCGTGCTGCTGTTCCATCCATTCAATATCTTCTTCGTCGCACGCCTGTCGAAGAGCCGCTAGGTGGTAGCCATGATCTTTGTTAATGTTAGCCATTTCGCCGCTTCGGAGAAGGTGGCCGAGAATGACGGAGAGAAACACAGGGAGGAAGTTTTTGAGTTTTAGAGATGAAGTATAACTAGTCTGCTTCTAATTCCGGTTAACTTGATTGCGGTCAAGACATAAAGGAGGTTCTTTTCAGGAAAAGCCTCGGAGCCCACTCAAGTTGAACCGCTCACTCCGCCATCTTCCCAGTTCCCGTCCCGGGTTTTTCTTATCTCAGCAAGAGGAGTGGAGGCATCTGCTACTCAAACCGAGAAAACCACGGACAAAAGAGAGGAAAACTCAGGATTGAGAGGAAGGAAAGCCAGCCTACTTACCTGCTGGAAGTCCGGAGTCGAGTGGCTGGATGAAGGAGAGAGGCAACGTCGGTAAGACGAGTGTTGTTCTGATGGAAAAAACTTGTAGAGACTTACCGTCGCGATCATGCTAATGCTAGCTCGGTGTCTCACAGGCTAACCACTCACCTTTCATCCGGAGAGCTGCTGCAATTCCAACGCCAGTGTGTGTTGGGCTTTTGTGAAACAGAGCAACGGTGAGCAACATGTTCTTAGCTGCTCTAAAGCTAAATTTTGTCAGTTCACTGTGAGTTTAAAGTAATCTAGAGGGTAATTTTTAGTGCATTTCTCTCTCACGAATAGGCCTATAGTGTGGAGAAATTAAGCACACTGCTTTAATGCCTCTGAACTGAACTCACATGTATATTTTGTTGCTTATTTGCACATGGTTCTGAATTTGTTATGGTGTATTGTATTTTGAGTGTCAATGGTTACTTACCATAAGTATTGTTTAATTAATGTTTACATGAATAGAGAAATATTTGAGCAACTTAGATGTTTAGTTCTCATATTTGATATGCTTGAAAATTGAATGTTGTACAACAGAACTGTGAGATTTGATAAGATTTAAGATGTTGATGCAATGAATATGAGGTGATGCAATATTTTGATTTTGTATTTTAACCTTAAACAATGCATCTGAAACAGACTGATTAGAATGTACATTTTATGACCTGGATTATAGGTCAGGTTTTTTGGAGAGGACGGAAAAGTCCAAGGACCAGGACGATATTCTGGTTGTGATAGATGGCGAGCCAACCACTTTGAGGACGATCTACCCCAAAGAAGATACACACCACACACTCATACATTCCAGTTACACTCACAAGGACCTTTGAAGTTGGCTATCGCCAGCTTAACTCTAAATTCTTAAAGGGCCCCAACGAGTACTTTTATTTTGTTGAGTGTGCACACTATTTATTTTATTTTATACTTTATCTGTACAAATTGGACAAATACCTGTTATACTTTGTAACAATACAAGAGTGGCTACTCAAAAGTTAACATTGTGTCCAGGTCATTATTGCTGCTCAATACTTTGGCTCCATACGAATTTGGTGTCTTCTGATTCTGGCCAGGGTCTTATTACGAGCCCAAGTAATTATTGCGCTGTAATTCACCTTTATACCTTAAAGTTGGTTACATCTAGGTTGTGGAATAAAATCAGTCTGCTGATAAAACAGTGAGCACAGTGAGAAGATCTTCACTGAGCTGATCCATCTCATCTCATAAAATTGAGGCACAGGTGACCAGGAGGGGACAGAGGGGGAACGACCTTTTATTGCTTTTTTCTACAACAATTTCTTAGTTCAGCTGCAGTATTTGATATCCTGTAATGACTAAAATGATAATTTAAACTAATTTACATAAAAAGATTGTCTTTTAAATGTTAAGGTTATTTAACAACTTTAAAGGCTGAGCAGTGCTATTTTTAAATGAAAAACTCACAGGCTCACATGTTCCAGGATTGAATTAGTGTCTGATAACCCTCCCTCTTCCTGCTCTCTAACTCAGCACCTCCTCTCTGTCCACATGTTCCCTTGTTCCCTCCCCTTCTGATCTGCAGTTTGAAGATGGGTGCAACCAACATGTGGTGACATATAAGAGCTGACAGATCCCATTCGCTACAGAAACCTATGTTGTTTAGATCAGAGCAGTTTCAGTTCTGAGGAAGTGAAACTCACACAGTCACTGACACTGTTGGGTGAAATGGCGCAGAAAAGTGTTCAGCTGGACCGAGAAACCTTCTCTTGTTCGATCTGTTTGGATCTACTGAAGAATCCGGTGACTCTTCCCTGTGGACACAGCTACTGCATGAAGTGTATTGAAAGCTTCTGGGATGAAGAGGAAAAGAAGAAAATCTACAGCTGCCCTCAGTGCCGGAGGACTTTCACAGCGAGGCCTGTCCTGGTGAAAAGCACCATGTTAGCAGTTTTAGTGGAGGAGCTGAAGAAGACTGGACTCCAAGCTGCTCCTGCTGATCACTGCTATGCTGGACCTGAAGATGTGGCCTGTGATGTCTGCACTGGAAGAAAAATGAAAGCCTTCAAGTCCTGTTTAGTCTGTCTGGCATCTTACTGTGAGAAACACCTTCAGCCTCATTATGATGTGGCTCCATTCAAGAAACACAAGCTGGTGGAGCCCTCCAAGAAGCTCCAGGAGAACATCTGCTCTCGTCATGATGAGGTGATGAAGATGTTCTGCCGTACTGATCAGCAGAGTATCTGTTATCTCTGCTCTGTGGATGAACATAAAGGCCACGACACAGTCTCAGCTGCAGCAGAAAGGACTGAGAGGCAGAGAGAGCTGGAGGTGAGTCGACAAAACATCCAGCAGAGAATCCAGGACAGAGAGAAAGATGTGAAGCTGCTTCAACAGGAGGTGGAGGCCATCAATCAGTCTGCTGATCAAACAGTGGAGCACAGTGAGAAGATCTTCACTGAGCTGATCCATCTCATCCAGAAAAGAAGCTCTGATGTGAAGCAGCAGATCAGATCCCAGCAGGAAACTGAAGTGAGTCGAGTCAAAGAGCTTCAGGAGAAGCTGGAGCAGGAGATCACTGAGCTGAAGAGGAAAGATGCTGAGCTGAAGCAGCTCTCACACACAGAGGATCACATCCAGTTTCTACACAACTACCCCTCACTGTCAGCACTCAGTGAGTCTACAGACTCATCCAGCATCAATATCCGTCCTCTGAGCTACTTTGAGGATGTGACAGCAGCTGTGTCAGAGGTCAGAGATAAACTACAGGACATTCTGAGAGAGGAACGGACAAACATCTCACTGACAGTCACTGAAGTGGATGTTTTACTGTCACAACCAGAGCCAAAGACCAGAGCTGGATTCTTAAAATATTCATGTGAAATCACACTGGATCCAAACACAGCAAACACATGGCTGTTATTATCAGAGGGGAACAGAAAAGCAACATTTATGGAACAACAGTCTTATTCTGATCATCCAGACAGATTCACTAACAGGTTGCAGGTCCTGAGTAGAGAGAGTCTGACTGGACGTTGTTACTGGGAGGTGGAGTGGAGAGGGGGAGTTGATGTAGCAGTCGCATACAAGAATATCAGCAGAAAAGGAGGTAATGAATGTGTTTTTGGATGTAATGACAAATCTTGGTCATTAAATTGTTACAACAACAGTTTTACATTTTGGTACAACAACATTAAAACTCGTGTCTCAGGTCCTTGTTCCTCCAGAGTAGGAGTGTACCTGGATCACAGAGCAGGTATTTTGTCCTTCTACAGCGTCTCTGAAACCATGACTCTCCTCCACAGAGTCCAGACCACATTCACTCAGCCGCTCTATGCTGGACTGAGGCTTTACTGTAATTATGGAGCCACTGCTGAGTTGATTAAAGTGAAATAGACTGAAGTCTTTCATATTGTTGTAAGTTTAAATCTGTATTTTAGTTCCCTTTTAGTTTCTCTCCATCATTATTGTGGTATTTATGTGCTGCACATAAATCAGATGTCAGTCAAACATTATGGGCAGTACCTCGACATCTTCAACATGTTGTCTTGATGTTTTTACGTTTTATAGGTGGAGCTCTTTCCTGTGTCTGTTCAGCCATGGAGACTATCAATGCTTATGGATATTTTTATTTGAAAAATTTCTCCACATGACAACATAAACTTTTCTATCTTCTAAATGTTTACTGAATATTTTTCTTAGGTATTTGTATGTTGTTGTTTCTCTTCACTGATCTTAACAGAGAAGTCTACAGACCTTCCTTTATCACACAGATTTTATTCTCATTTGTACATTTATAAAGAAAACAATTAATTACAGAGCAATAAGAAATTTTAAGAAAGTGCACTATATCATAATTTATAGTAAAGTGTATTAAAGCATCGTTAGTTAGTCACTTATTTAGTTTGGAGCTGTATCATCTGACACTGTAGAAACATTTCCTCCAGCTTCAGCACAGAATGTTAAAAACAGAACTATTAATGAGAACAAACAGTAGGAACACAGTATCAGCAAACATCATGGCTTAAAATGGAGAGTAAAAATCTAAAAAGAAATAAACAAATTAGTAAAAAGGATTTCCTGTTGACATGTTATTGGTCCTATCTTGTCTGCAGCACCTCCAGGATGCTTCTTATATGTTTCTGGTTATTTTTGGACCAATTTTAGTTTTTGTCAGTAGGAAGTTCAAGTTCAACTCAGTGTGTTTGTTTGTTTTTTTCAAACTGATACCTGACCTTGAACACCAAACATCTGTCAATAAAGCAATGATATAAAATGCTTATATTAGTACTGAAAAACTGCATATCCACTTTACAAATATAAATAATGATATAAATCCACAGCTGAACTGGAGGAGCAGCTGATCTAGTTCACTCATGTGTTTCTGGACTAAGAGTTGGAGCAAATACCTTATGATTCAGTGATGTTTGTTTTTGTTAAATATTTTGTAGATCCAAGAGTGAGTTTGACTCATGATGATGATGTTCCGAATTAAACAAAGTTGGTCACAAATTCTTCAAAGCTGTTTATTAAGAATATATTCACTTGGACTCATGAGACAGGCTTGTGATCCAAGGGAGCCATCAACTGGACAATTACTGACATGACAACAAAAAAGCTAAGTACAGAGGGGGGAACAGAGGTGAAAATACTTGCTTTAAAGGATTGTAATGTTTCCTTTTAAAATAAGTCTCTAAGGTCAGACAAAGGGACAGAAACTCATAGCTTTCTACCAGCCCAATGACAAAACTATAAGTTGTTTTTTAACATCTACTTTTTCATCTATTTGGCAGTCACAGTGAAAAGTATAAACATTGGCACGCTTTGTCTTGTGATTCTGCTGTTCGTAAAAAATGACCATGCGCAAAGTACCAGACTTTAAGGCTTTGACTTGATGCCAATGGCCTGAGGAGGACAGTATTACCCTTGGACATGTGTAGTCTGCCGTCTACTCAATAGAAGAAGAAGAAGCGCGGAAATGGCACAACTGTCTTCAGTTTCTGGGAGAGTTTAACAATGAGAGACTGATGATGCAGAAGAAATCTCCGTGGTTAAAAACATTAAAAACAGTCGTCCAGGATGATGAGATCCGCCACTGGCTCAGACTGCTGTATATCAGCCGGAGACCCGAGATGAAGTCACGCAGCAGGTATGTAAAACTGTGATGTTCTCAATGAACTAACACAGGAACGATCTGAGCTCAGTCTGTAAGCTAACAGGCTAAAATCAGAGAGCAGCTAATCAAACAAGTGCGTCCGTTTTTTTTAAAGGTCAACTTTTAACAATAGACTTTCATGAGACACATCAAAACCAAACAGGGAGGGAAAGCTTCGGTTTTCTGCACTGTGCCACAGTTCGCTGTCTGCTTCGGTTCACGACGCCTCACTCCGGGGCTACAGACAGTTCTCTGCCGCCTGTGGTGCTCCTCACCTCCGTCTGCACCCACAGACTTCCCGAGGTGGAGGCAGGCCGGCAGGGACTTTGAGAGATGGGCTTTACTTTCAAAAATACCCCTTAATCAGGGTCTAACTCACTAAAAGATGGCCACATGTCTCTCTCCAACTTAATCTCTTTCTTTTAAGTAATTGTTTTTCATTGAAATGAAATTAATTGTTCAATAAAATGATTACATTTATAATTGAATTAAAGTTAAATGAATCAAGGTGATTTTGACTTTGCTAGTTAACAGGAAGAGAAACAAACTTACACAGGATAAAATGAAATTTGGAGCCAGCAGAAAAAGTCAGATCACAGACAAACAGAAACATTCCTCTTTGGCTAAAATAAAATGCAGATTATTGCTCATCTGCAGTTTTAATCATGGTGAATAATTTATGATTCAGCCAAGTAAGATTCTTCTGTGTGGAGGTTTTTCCCCTGTCAAAAGGCATTGACCATTACCTTCATCTAAACATGGAATTTAAGTCATGTAGTTGCCGTTGTTTGTTTTTAAAGAGGTCATAATATTTTTGTGATGGTAGAAATTTATCTTCAAAGTAATAGTTATAAAGTGAATTAATAAGACTTTCCAACAAAGAGAGGGAGTCACATGGTGCTTCTGAAACATTTGTACAAACCTCTCTCACATATGTGAGCAACATGCTCACAGTGTACAGCCCTGCTGACTGAGGCTGCACCTTTACCTGTCTAATCTTTTTCTTTTTACTTTGTTCCTCAAGTCCCACATCAACATGAAGTGTAAGGAGGAGGAAGATCTGGCTGGCCAGCAGGTCTGGAAGCAGGAGAGGAACTTCAATCTGGACCAGGAGGACACAGATCCCCCACAGATCAAAGAGGAACAGGAGGAACTCTGCATCAGTCAAGAGGGAGAACAGCTTGTAGTGAAACACGAGGATGAAGGCATCGTCGTCTGGAGCGGGGAAGAGCGGCTCAGACAGCTGCGTAACATCTGGAAACCTGAGAAAGATTTACAGACCAGCGGTAAAACTGTAATGGCTTTTCTGAAGTGTTAACATTAATATTAAACCTACAGTTTGTATCAGTCAGATCTATTTAATGTGTATTCGTGAAAACATGACAGGGAGTTTTAAATGGACTGGTTCTTATATAGCGCTTTTCTACTCAATCTTGAGCACTCAAAGCGCTTTACAAAACTTGTGCATTCACCCACTCACTCCCATTCGCACAAGCACATTTTTCTTAGTGCTTTCTACCAACATTCAGACACACATTCCACAGATCAAAGAGCAACTTGAGGCAACTTGGAGTTAGTATCTTGCCCAAGGATATTTGAAATGCAGACTAGGTGAAGCCGGGAATCGAACCGATCAGTAGATGATCTGCTCTACCGCCTGAGCTACAGCCACCCCCAATAGTGAAGATTATTTTGAAAAATATCAAGATGTAGATCAGTTTCGAGATCAACTCCAAAATAGATCATCAGTCAGTCAGTAATAAGTGAGTTCTTTTTTGTTTGAAAGGTTTTTTTTACTCTTAATGTTGCTGAAAAATGTCAGAACTCAAGTTCTCATTTGCATCAGAGTGCACAAATAACTTCATTTTTACACACTTTTAATTTCACCTGCAAATGTGAGCAACATGCCCTCATTACAGACTTTAACTAAAACTTTATCTTCTCAGAAGTGTTTTTCTATAATTACATTTTTTTTATTGTTCGTTTAGACCTCCACCAGCAAACTGCCTGTAAGGAGGAGGAGTTTGTCGCCAATCAGCAGGAGAGGAACTCAAGTCTGGACCAGGAGGACCCAGATCCTCCACAGATTAAAGAGGAACAGGAGGAACTCTGCACCAGTCAGGAGCTGGAGGAGATTGTACTGAAGCAGGAGATCAATAGTTTTATGGTGACTTCTAGTTTTGAGGAAAGTGACCTCAGTGAATCAGAACCAAACGATGACCAGCTCCTTGCTCTTAACTTTCCTGAACCAGAGCTTGAGGAACAGGAAGAAAACCAGCATGTGGACTCGGGATCAACTAGAAATGCGGAGCTGAAGAAAAGGAGACGTCACAAAAACCGAACAGATAAGTCTCGGAGTGAAACTGATACAAGTAAAAAATCTGTAAGCTGTGACACTTGTGGAAAAACTTTTCAGTGTAAATCCAACCTGACGAGACACATGAGAGTTCACACAAGTGAGAAGCCACATTCTTGTAGCACCTGTGGGAAAAGATTCATTTGGAAATCAGGATTGGAAACTCACGTAAGGATCCACACAGGCGAGAAGCCATATTTTTGCATCACCTGTGGGAAAAGATTTAATAAGAAATCCGGATTTGAAAGTCACGTGAGAATCCACACAGGCGAGAAGCCGTATTTCTGTAGCACATGTGGGAAAAGATTTGGTAAGAAATCAGGACTAGAAACTCATTTGAGAATCCACACCGGTGAGAAAGCGTATTCTTGCAACGTCTGTAGGAAAGAGTTTAGAGACTTGTCGACTATGAAAAGTCACAGAAGGATCCACACAGGTGAGAAACCATATATTTGTAGCTCCTGTGGGGAAAGATTCAGTTGGAAATCAGGACTGAATTTTCATCTAAGGATCCACCTGAGTGACAAACCAAATCACTGCAGCACCCGAGGTAGAAAATGACCTCATGCTCCAAGTCACGGTACATTTCCTGTCCACAGCAGTGAAGGGCACTCTATGTTGTTTGTTCCAGCCCTGACTTTATGTTTCTCTAAGTTTGATATTTTTTTATTGGTCTTTAAAGGTGACACAAATATTTATTGAACATGGATGCTCTTTTAATATTTACCACAGAAACTTGTATTTCTTCTTCAGTATAGAAGAAAACAAACATGAAAATGAGTTTTTCATCACTTGTTCCTTGTAACAACCATGATGTGATTCCTTTTTATCAGCCAATAAATAAGTTTTGATACACAGGACTAAAGATTTAAAAAAGTTCAAGACAAGTATACAATTTTTATTTAAATATGTTTTCTTTGTGATTTATGTTAATGAAGGTTATACTTCAGTATGGCTTTGACCTGGTTGTCCTGGTTCTTCTTAGCAACATGTTGCAAGATTTGATTAAATTTTTTGTGACTAATTTTGTGTATTGTGTAATCCCTGCTAAATAAAAGCAGTTAAATGTGCTATATTGGCTCATGATAAGTGTTTATATCATTTTGCCTAAATGCAAGTAAACTCAATGTTTGCCAACTCTGTGTGTGCAGTTTGCTTCATAAGTACAGTAACAGAACTTGAACTACATGGAGCCTATTTTGATTACATCATTACAGATGTAGATATTATTCATAGTTCATATTTCACAGTGTGCTGCAATCTTCTCCACAGACCTGCATTGCTCTCTGTTCAGACCCGTCATCTTCAAGATGTCCACTAGATGTCGTCAGAGTTCCCCCACTTTCCTCATCTATTGTGTTGCCATTACCTGAGCCTGCTTAAAACCTACAGTCCTTTACATATGGGTTCATTCAGGGTCATGTTTAGTGGGCAGGTTTAGTGCGATGAAGGAAACTCGTTTTCTTTAACTTTACCTCTCAGTAAGTAACTGGAGTAACAGACTCACTGATTCCTCCCCACCTGCTGGACATGAACCAGCTGACTGACACTTGTTTTCATTTTCTCATTCATAAAGTTGCTACCAGTTCAATTCATTTATATTTATATATAGTGCCAAAAAACAACAGTTGCCTCAAGGTGCTTTATATTGTAAGGTAAAGAATGTAAAAACCTCCACAATTGAACAAGCTGAAAAGAGCAAATGCTTGGCAGCAGTGGCAGAAACAGGCTGTCTGTCGTAATCACTGTAAAACACTAATCACTGGTCAGTCATTTGTTGTGTTGCAATCGGTTACACTGAGGGAAAAAATTTCACAACTGGATCTCGGAGATAATGTGAATATTTGTGAAAATATGTGAAGATGAGGCTGAAATAACTCTGAGACTCTAAAACATGATGAAATGCTTACATATTGAAATGTGTGTAGTAACATGACCTACAGCTTGTTTAAGAACTCGTGATTTTTTCCCCTGTTGGCATAAGGTGAAATCCTGCATAAAGGAGGTGACCTTTGCTCCCTGACTCAGACGTGATAAACATGACCCAAATCATTCACGTTGGTGCCAAATAATGTTTTGTTAAAGTTTAACAAGCTTTCCCAGCCTGAAACTGCCAGACAAACAAATCACCTGTTGGAGATGCTGGTTTAGCTCCCTGGGTAAAGTGGGTGACCCAGATGCTAAAGCCCAGCTATGACTCCTGCCTGAGGACTTTTAGTCTTGGTTTGCATCCAACTTTTCTGCCACAATAGTTCAATTTTCTTAATAAAACACCAAATTACAACAAGTTACCTCGAGGCAGTTTATATTGAAGGCACTTTATTTGAAGGTAAAGATCCGACAATAATACAGAGAAACAACAGGTAGAAGCAATGGAAGATTGAAAATAACGGTTGTCATTACTCTTCATTCAGTCATATATTAAGATACAGAAACACCATCTGTTGTGTGTAAAGATGAACAGTAGGGGTAGGGTGATTTTCACCAGATCAAAGCCATGGATTCACAATTATGGTTTGGTGCTGTTGAGTACCTGGATAGAAAATGCACATGTGGAATGGTAGAAAGTGTTCAGCATGCTTTGATGATCTGCTTCAACTATGCTGGGGTGAGCATTACAGACTGCTTCTTAAATTTAATAACCAAATTGCATCAATGGGGAACTATAAATTCTACATTTGGATTTCTGATTATTATTTCTGGCTGATTTTCATTAGATCGACCTGAGTAGGGCAGCGACAGATGTGTGCGGTCCAGAAGAAGAAGAAGAAGAAAGAGGAGAGCAGAAATGATGACATTCTAGGCTCGCTTTTCACCTTTGATGTACTCTTAGCAGGAAGACTTTGGTTTGGTGATGTGTTAGAGATAATTTAGTGGTTGAAGCTACTGTGGACTGACCAGATCTGCCATCAGCTCAGAGTGCTGGATATCACCGCAAACCTGAGACAAAGTCATACAGAACAGGTGTGTAAAACTGTGATGGTCACTGTGATGGGTGCATGCAACCACACAACTGAGACACTTAGTAATATTCATTTGGTCTTTTGTCTTATGTTTACGTTATGCTTTAAAGTTTCTGTGATCATAAGTTAACTAATTTGACGTTTTGAGGTTACCTGTAGTGATGTGACGTTCTGTATCGAGGCTTCGGAGCGTGTGTCGGGTAATTGAGGGGGCGTTTCCGCGATGCGCGTATCAAGGCTTGCTTCATTTATGGGAGGAGCTGAAAATGATGACGTCCGAAGCCTCGCTGCCCGGCTGTACCACGTGACTGGTTCATGAAGTGGTTCGAACTTTGCCGCGAGATATGACAGCGATATAAACCCTCAGACTTCATTCAAAATGTAGGTGTTTGATGGAGAGTTGCGGTTAGTGAGAGTTTGGAGACAGTTTGGAGGTTTATGAGAGTGAGGAGAGAAAGTCAGGAGAGAATGGAGCCAGCTAAGAAGAGGAGGATGTCCTCCCCTGTGTGGGAACATTGTGATTTTATTCCTCCCAACAAGGTATTTCTACAGAAGATGTATTTTCATAATACTGATGCTGCAATACAATTTATGTTAAGCTGTCTTGACTTTTGTACAAGGTGAAGTGTTTGCTATGTGCCAGGGAGCTGGGATATAACAACAACACCTCATCCATGCTTAGGCACTACAGAGCTTTGCATGAGAATAAGGGGAACACCGATTGTGGAGCAAGACCAGGTGAGCCATCAAATGCCATGATAATATAGCATGCAGTAATGTTACTAAATGATATAACAATATTATACAACTGTAATAAGTTACATGTGTGATATTTATATTTGTGCTTTGTCTTTATTGTCTTTCCTCAGGAGAACAATCTCAAATAGATGAAGACCTGGTCAGCATGGTGATTGAGGACTCCCAGCCATTTAGCATTGTGGAGGACAAAGGATTCAAAAGATGTGTTAAATCATTAAATCCTAGCTATGTTCTCCCCACTAAAAAGGTCATAAAAGCAGTGAAAATTTAGTTTTTACAGAATAAAATGTGAACAGGCAGGACTGTGTAGCTGTCCATACCTCAACGTTACAACCGCACAACCACTGTCCACACCCCAACCACACCTCACCTCACAGTAAATGATCATTTGCATTTTAAGCATTTCCAAATAATCATTTTCCATACTGCCAGTATAAATATACACAGTATACTGCCATCACTACAATATACATGTTTTACACACTCCTTTTGTTGTTGACATTTACAGGCTGTGTGCAAAAGGCCACACTCTTCAAATTCATGCCAGCTATTATTTTTACGTCCAGTAGGTGTCCTGCTAGAGCAAATGAAGCTTCAAGAAGCTTTGTGCTGGGGTGAACCAATTGGATGAAAAGCTTCAGTGCTTCACGAAGCTTCATCTGCCCATCACTAGCATAGACTTTGCTTTGCATTGTTTGTTATTTTATATAGGTATGTTATATTGATTATATTTCTGCTCTTTCTCAGTTACCTGACCTCCGCTCCAGTCCTTCCTGGTTTGGCTGAAAGAGGAGGCTGAGGGTGGAGCTGGTTTAAATGCAGAAGCCAATAAAGTGGACTGGACCATCTATTGTGATCATGCAGGGGGAATGGGGTTCTTCTTGAATGATGGTTATCTGTTATCCCTTTAGCTTTCACCTTTGGTTTATATAATGGTTTATTCATTTGCTATATAACTGGAGCTGTTTCTCATTTGGGCAGGTCAGTTTGAGTTATGTTTTTGTTAAGTGATTTTTGAGTAGCGGTCTGTTAAGGTAACCTCTTTTATGGGCCCACTTGGTTCTTACAAACTTTATTTTTTGTTATTTTGAATTTTTGTAATCATTTTGTCCTTTTTGGGGTATAATAAAACCCATTTTTTTTAAGATTACATTTGTGCCTGTGTGTTCCTGGCGGCTTGGATCATGACAGTCTCAGTGAAATAACACTGACTCATGCAGGACTCTGATAAAAACTCAGCTTGTGGGCTAACAGACTAAAATCAAAGAATGCTTCTCTTTTTCTCTTTTGTTAAAAACGTTGAACATCCAGTGAGACACAGAGTAAAGTGACTTTCCAAGATTGTTTCTTCTTCTACAGATTCAGATAAATGATGTCATTTTGAGCCAGAAAGAACATTTCCATCATAAAGTAGAAGACTTTTATATTCTTTATTTATTTATCTGGTAAAAAGTCTCATTGACTTTAAAATGTCTTTTTCAAAAGAGATCTGGCCAAGACCAGAAGCTCCAGTTTTCTCTGCTTCTGTTTGCAGCAGAGCAAAAAGGACAGAGAGCAAGGGACGAGAGAAGACACGAGACAAAGACATGAACGGGACCAAATACTAACCAAGACAACCTAAACAACAAATACTGAATAAATTCAAGAGCGTAAGCCCTTGAATTCTGATTTAATAAAGTAAATCAGAATACTTTATTAATCCTGAAGGATTAATAAAGTATTCTGATTCTGATAACTAGGAAACATAAGATACACAGAGAACAGAATAATGATTAAACAAGACTCAAAAAACCACAAACACAAAACACTGGGTCAACGACCCAGGTACCCTAACAGCCGAGGGAAAAGATGACCTCCTATTCACATCAGTATGGTATATTTTACTCCCATATCACTACTCAAAGATCATATTTTATTGTTGTAGGTTGTGGAGGTGACACACACACAAGCTGTAGTTCAACAATGACTTCATTCCTCTATTGACCTATAAAGAGGTCTTGTTACATAAGATTAAAGCTGGAAACTGACACACATAAGCCCAAACACATTGTGTTATTGTGGACGTTGAAGTCACTGCATGTGTTTTTCATGAAGATTAAACTTTCCTGTGCTGTTGGTTCTTTGTTTAATTCTATTGGTTCTTACTTTTTTGTTCCTAAAGTTTAAACTAAACTCTTGTTGGATACCAGGTGTTCATTTAATAAAGCTGCAGGTTCAAACTTCTAACTGCATGAAAATGTAATGTGTAATGTCATGTGTTTCTAAGTACCATCATTGATTTTGGTCATCAAATCAGCCATTACTCATTTAATTTGATGTAAATTTCCCCTAATTTGCATATTCAGATTCAGTATTCAGTACCACATGTGAAAGTGACCCAGATCAGATTTGAAAATATTGGATTTGTGCCGTTCACACTGTCATAGCATGATCGGATATAGGGTCGCATAGGGTCAAAAAAATCGGATTTAATGCGCTTTCGCCTGCAGTGTGAATGTAGCCTTAGTTAGTTCTTAGAGTTTGGTTTCTGTGTTCCCCTCTATTTAGTGTCTGTACCGTGTCTCTGTGCATTTCCTGTTTTATTGTGAAGGTCCATGTCTTATGTTAGTGTGTTCTGTTCACATTTCCCCTGTCTCGTGTAGTCAATTAGGATCAGCTGTGTCTTTGCCATTCCATGTCTCCCCCTGTGTGTATTTATACTATGTGTCCTCGTGTGCTCCTCGCCGGTTCATCTGTGTTTTTTCCTGCATCATTCTGTGTCGTCTCCCTGCATCTCCATTTTAGGTTTCAGTTCTGTGTTGTGTTAGTTTTTTCCAGTTTAGGTTTCACCTCCTGCTGGCCTCCTTCGCCCGTTCCTAGATGCCCCTGGTCTCATATCGCACTGGACTTCATCACTGGTCTCCCACTATCCTCAGGTAACAGTTATTCTGACCATCACCAAGATGGCGGCGCGTGAACAACGCGAGGCTCAGTGTCTCTCCAGAATCTGCTATTTAGCGGTTTTTTTATCTACTTTTAACCGGATTATTCGTCCAGAATTGCTGTGCGTTGCTGACCTACAGCAGACAAGAGCTTCTGGACATCTGGACTCACAACTCCAACAGTTTTATCGCCGATCTCCGACTCACCCCAGAGATCTCCAGAACACCGGAGGCTGCCCACTCTCCCCGGCTGGGCGGAAGTGCACGCAGACGGCGCCGAGATCGTAAACAAAGGCGAGGTAGGCGCGGAGGGCTACGGGCTAAGCTAAAGCTAACACCACACCGGCTGCCTTTACCCAGTATTTTTCTCGCCAATGTCCGTTCTCTGGCAAACAAAATGGATGAGATACGGCTCTCCATCACTAACAACAGACGGATTATGGACTCAAATGTCATGTTTTTCACCGAAACATGGCTGAACAACAGCTGCCCGGACAATGCTATCGAGTTAGCAGGACGCCACACACACCGAGCCGACAGGCTAGCAGATGACTCCGGCAAGACCAGAGGTGGAGGTTTGTGCATTTATATTAACAATGCTTGGTGCATGAACTCCACTACTACTGAGAGTCACTGCTCACCTAATGCGGAGTTTTTAATGGTCAAATGCAGACCTTATTATCTCCCCAGAGAATTCACTTCGATCATACTCACTGCCGTGTATATACCCCCCGACGCTAATGCTAGGTTGGCCATGAAAGAACTTTCTGCAGCCATTAACAAACACCAGAATAAACACCCCGAGGCTGCTTTTATTGTTGCTGGCGACTTCAACCACACCAACTTAAAGACAGTCCTCCCCAGATTCCACCAACATGTCTCCTGCCACACCAGAGGAGACAAGACTTTAGACCATGTGTATTCCAACCTGGCTGGAGCCTACAAAGCCACACCCCTCCCCCACATTGGACAATCGGACCATCTCTCCCTGTTCCTCACACCACGGTATTCACCACTCATCCAACGTGTGAAACCTGCTGTGAGGACAATTAAAGTGTGGCCAGAGGGGACAGACGCAGTGCTCCAGGACAGATTTAAAAACACAGACTGGAATATGTTCACCCACACAGACCTGGACCAGTACGCCTCATCTGTACTGGATTACATCTCCAAAACCACAGACAGTGTCACCACCCAGAAACGGATCACCATGTACCCCAACCAGAAGCCTTGGATGAACCGGGATGTTCGTCTCCTCCTGAAGGCCCGCAACACTGCCTTTAGGTCAGGAGATGCACACGCCTACAGTACAGCCAGGGCTAATCTAAAGAAGGGCATCAAAAAAGCCAAACACCATTACAAAAAGAAGGTAGAAGAACACTTCTCCAACTCCAACCCCCGACGCATGTGGCAAGGACTCCAGACCATCACAGACTACAGGACCACCAAACCCTCTCCCGCATCCTCTGATGTCTCCTTCCTAAACGAGCTCAACAACTTTTATGCTCGTTTTGAGCGAGGGAACCCCACAACCACAACCAAAGCAGACGTGACGCCAGACCACCAACCTATGACTCTCTCCCCCACCGATGTAGGAGCGGTGCTGAGCAGGATCAATGTCTACAAGGCTGCAGGCCCTGATGGCATCCCCGGGCGTGTTCTCAGAGCGTGTTCTGGGGAGCTTGCAGGAGTGCTCACAGACATATTCAATCTGTCCTTGGCCCACGCTGTGGTACCGGCCTGCTTCAAATCCACCTCCATCGTCCCGATACCCAAAAACTCCAACCCATCTTGCCTCAATGATTACCGCCCAGTAGCACTCACCCCCATCATCACTAAGTGCTTAGAGCGACTGGTCCTAGCACACTTCAAATCCTGTCTCCCCCCCACCCTGGACCCCCACCAATTCGCATACCGCCGGAACAGGAGCACAGAGGATGCAGTCTCCATCGCAATGCACTCTGTCCTCTCACACCTGGACAACAACAACACCTACGCCAGAATGCTGTTTATAGACTTCAGTTCAGCATTCAATACAATCCACCCCTCACAACTCATCAGGAAACTGACAGACCTGGGTATCAGTTCCCTCATCTGCAAATGGTTACTGGACTTCCTGACCAACCGCCCCCAACATGTCCGGCTGGATAACCGCTGCTCATCTACCATCACAATGAACACCGGTGTACCACAAGGCTGTGTGATGAGCCCTTTCCTCTACTCCCTCTTCACCCACGACTGCAGACCTGCTGATGGTTCCAACACCATCATTAAGTTTGCAGATGACACCACGGTGATTGGCCTCATCAGTGACAACGATGAGGCCGCCTACAGGGAGGAGGTGGATCGTCTGGCTGAGTGGTGCGACACAAACAACCTGCTGCTTAACACCGAGAAGACCAAGGGGCTCATCGTGGACTACAGGAGGAATGCTGACCCACATCCACCCATCCACATTAAGGGGACGGCTGTGGAGCGTGTGAGCAGCTTCAAGTTCCTGGGAGTCCACATCTCCGAGGATCTCACCTGGACGACCAACTGCTCCAAGCTGGTCAAGAAGGCTCACCAGCGCCTCTTCTTCTTGAGGACTCTGAGGAAGAACCACCTGTCCTCAGACATCCTGGTGAACTTCTATCGCTGCACCATCGAGAGCATCCTGACCAACTGTATAACAGTCTGGTACGGGAACTGCTCTGCCTCGGACCGGAAGGCGTTGCAGAGGGTCGTGAAAACTGCCCAGCGCATCGCCGGAGCACCACTTCCTGCCATAAAAGACATCTACAGGAAGCGGTGTCTGAAAAGGGCTGGGAAAATCATCAAAGACCCCAGTCACCCATCACATGGACTCTTCACCCTCCTGCCCTCTGGGAGGCGCCACAGGAGCCTCCGGACTAAGACCACCAGGTACCGGAACAGCTTCTTCCCCACAGCTGTCAGACTCCTGAACTCTGCCTCCTGACATCTGACCCACGTTAAACTCATGGACTGAACATACACACACACCCACAATGGACAACTGTACCCTCAAACACAATAATAACATGGACTGAACCACCACTCACAACCACTAGCACTTTATATAGCCTCTGTAGAAACTATCTACACCCTCACTTATCTTAACTGCACTACTGTATAGCTCTGTGTAAATAATCATTCTGTACATTCGATAATCTTTAATCCTACAACTGTTTACAACTTGCATAGTTCCCATTTCTGTATAGCTGTATATCCCAGATTCTGTAAAGTTATTTATTTCATATTCTGTATAGTTTTTCATATTTATATCCTGTTCATATCCTGTACATAGCTTGTACTCACTACAGCCTGTACATACTTATAGTTATAGAATATTCACAACATCATACCGTGTACATTATAACATACCATAATAGACCCATTTCTGTAATATACTCACATATCTATATTATTGCTAATATATATTGTAATATATCTATATCACTAAAGCACTTCTGGATGGATGCAAACTGCATTTCGTTGCCCTGTACCTGTGCATGTGCAATGACAATAAAGTTGAATTCTATTCTATCGATCGGTTCTCCAAAGCTGTGCATTTCATTGCTCTGCCTAAGGGGATTAGGTGCAAGAGTTGTTAAAATGTATAATTAAATAATAGATGAATTCAATAGCAAACTGTGCCTCGTTCTCAGATGGACAGCAAGTGGAATGTGATAGATGAGATGAGGAGATGGAAGGAAGAAGAGAGGCAAAGAGTGATTCACAGGCAGAGCTTAGTTTATTTCCCAGTTTGGTCACGGCGCTTGGAACCATAAGGCAACAAATCTTTGCGTTTTATTATTATCTCATAACACTTGTTTAATCAGCTACCCTCTCTCCTGTGGACTGTTTAATCTCTACAGTCTCAGATCAACACAGCCCTGCCCTCCAGCACTATCAGCAGCAAGAGCAGAAGCAACCCCCCAAACAGCAACATTGTACCCATCAGGTAAAAAATAGGCTACGTTTGCTTTGCATTGTGCCCACCTGATGACAGTGATGTAGTGTGATGTGATTCCATATTAGATTCTTGATGAATGTGGGTTGTTGTTCTTCAGCCTGCTTCTATGTGCCCTTTTTAACTGTGAGCACCCGCCCCTTTAAACATCTCTGCACTGCCCTGACTAAATGTATATATAAACTGTCTCTATGGTTTACAGTCTGAGTCTGACAAGCTGTCAGCTGTTCATTTCTGCTATTTGAATTGTTAAAAGAAACAAACTATTCATTTAGCAGATTAACAAAAAGAATAGAGAGGCATCCAGTTATTGACATTTATATTATTTAGTTAAAGGTTTGAACAAAAAACAATTAAACACAGAGCCTCTTCCTGCTTTCTGGAATGAATCACAGCATGAAAACCCTTCCTCTTCTTCCTGCTCTCTAGCTAAGCACCTCCTGTCTGTCCATATCGTTCTGTGTTCCCTCCCCTTTAGATCTACATTATGAAGATGGGTGTAACCAACGTGTGTTAGAGCTGGCAGGCCCCATTCACAGCAGCAACACTTGTTGTTCAGATCAGAGGTCAGACCAGTTTCTATAATAAGGAAGTGAAACTTACACAGTCACTGACACTGAGAGGAGAAATGGCGCAGAAAGGAGTTCAGCTAGACCGAGAAACCTTCTCTTGTTCGATCTGTTTGGATCTACTGAAGAATCCGGTGGCTCTTCCCTGTGGACACAGCTACTGCATGAAGTGTATTAAAAGCTTCTGGGATGAAGAGGAAAAGAAGAAAATCTACAGCTGCCCTCAGTGCAGACAGACTTTCACAGCGAGGCCTGTCCTGGTGAAAAACACCATGTTAGCAGTTTTAGTGGAGCAGCTGAAGAAGACTGGACTCCAAGCTGCTCCTGCTGATCACTGCTATGCTGGACCTGAAGATGTGGCCTGTGATGTCTGCACTGGAAGAAAAATGAAAGCCTTCAAGTCCTGTTTAGTCTGTCTGGCATCTTACTGTGAGAAACACCTTCAGCCTCATTATGATGTGGCTCCATTAAAGAAACACAAGCTGGTGGAGCCCTCCAAGAAGCTCCAGGAGAACATCTGCTCTCGTCATGATGAGGTGATGAAGATGTTCTGCCGTACTGATCAGCAGAGTATCTGTTATCTCTGCTCTGTGGATGAACATAAAGGCCACGACACAGTCTCAGCTGCAGCAGAAAGGACTGAGAGGCAGAGAGAGCTGGAGGTGAGTCGACAAAACATCCAGCAGAGGATCCAGGACAGAGAGAAAGATGTGAAGCTGCTTCAACAGGAGGTGGAGGCCATCAATCAGTCTGCTGATCAAACAGTGGAGCACAGTGAGAAGATCTTCACTGAGCTGATCCATCTCATCCAGAAAAGAAGCTCTGATGTGAAGCAGCAGATCAGATCCCAGCAGGAAACTGAAGTGAGTCGAGTCAAAGAGCTTCAGGAGAAGCTGGAGCAGGAGATCACTGAGCTGAAGAGGAAAGATGCTGAGCTGAAGCAGCTCTCACACACAGAGGATCACATCCAGTTTCTACACAACTACCCCTCACTGTCAGCACTCAGTGAGTCTACAGACTCATCCAGCATCAATATCCGTCCTCTGAGCTACTTTGAGGATGTGACAGCAGCTGTGTCAGAGGTCAGAGATAAACTACAGGACATTCTGAGAGAGGAACGGACAAACATCTCACTGACAGTCACTGAAGTGGATGTTTCACTGTCACAACCAGAGCCAAAGACCAGAGCTGGATTCTTAAAATATTCATGTGAAATCACACTGGATCCAAACACAGCACACACACAGCTGTTATTATCAGAGGGGAACAGAAAAGCAACATTTATGAGTCAACAACAGTCTTATTCTGATCATCCAGACAGATTCACTTGGTGGTATCAGGTCCTGAGTAGAGAGAGTCTGACTGGACGTTGTTACTGGGAGGTGGAGTGGAGAGGGGGAGTTTATGTAGCAGTCGCATACAAGAATATCAGCAGAAAAGGAGATGAATCTGAATTTGGATGTAATGACAAATCTTGGTCATTAAATTGTAACAACAACAGTTTTACATTTCGGTACAACAACATCCAAACTCCTGTCTCAGGTCCTCGTTCCTCCAGAGTAGGAGTGTACCTGGATCACAGAGCAGGTATTTTGTCCTTCTACAGCGTCTCTGAAACCATGACTCTCCTCCACAGAGTCCAGACCACATTCACTCAGCCGCTCTATGCTGGACTGATGGTTTACTATAATTATGGTTATGGAACCACTGCTGAGTTGATTAAAGTGAAATAGACTGAAGTCTTTCATATTGTTGTAAGTTTAAATCTGTATTTTAGTTCCCTTTTAGTTTCTCTCCATCATTATTGTGGTATTTATGTGCTGCACATAAATCAGATGTCAGTCAAACATTATGGGCAGTACCTCGACATCTTCAACATGTTGTCTTGATGTTTTTACGTTTTATAGGTGGAGCTCTTTCCTGTGTCTGTTCAGCCATGGAGACTATCAATGCTTATGGATATTTTTATTTGAAAAATTTCTCCACATGACAACATAAACTTCTCTATCTTCTAAATGTTTACTGAATATTTTTCTTAGGTATTTGTATGTTGTTGTTTCTCTTCACTGATCTTAACAGAGAAGTCTACAGACCTTCCTTTATCACACAGATTTTATTCTCATTTGTACATTTATAAAGAAAACAATTAATTACAGAGCAATAAGAAATTTTAAGAAAGTGCACTATATCATAATTTATAGTAAAGTGTATTAAAGCATCGTTAGTTAGTCACTTATTTAGTTTGGAGCTGTATCATCTGACACTGTAGAAACATTTCCTCCAGCTTCAGCACAGAATGTTAAAAACAGAACTATTAATGAGAACAAACAGTAGGAACACAGTATCAGCAAACATCATGGCTTAAAATGGAGAGTAAAAATCTAAAAAGAAATAAACAAATTAGTAAAAAGGATTTCCTGTTGACATGTTATTGGTCCTATCTTGTCTGCAGCACCTCCAGGATGCTTCTTATATGTTTCTGGTTATTTTTGCACCAATTTTAGTTTTTGTCAGTAGGAAGTTCAAGTTCAACTCAGTGTGTTTGTTTGTTTTTTTCAAACTGATGCCTGACCTTGAACACCAAACATCTGTCAATAAAGCAATGATATAAAATGCTTATATTAGTACTGAAAAACTGCATATCCACTTTACAAATATAAATAATGATATAAATCCACAGCTGAACTGGAGGAGCAGCTGATCTAGTTCACTCATGTGTTTCTGGACTAAGAGTTGGAGCAAATACCTTATGATTCAGTGATGTTTGTTTTTGTTAAATATTTTGTAGATCCAAGAGTGAGTTTGACTCATGATGATGATGTTCCGAATTAAACAAAGTTGGTCACAAATTCTTCAAAGCTGTTTATTAAGAATATATTCACTTGGACTCATGAGACAGGCTTGTGATCCAAGGGAGCCATCAACTGGACAATTACTGACATGACAACAAAAAAGCTAAGTACAGAGGGGGGAACAGAGGTGAAAATACTTGCTTTAAAGGATTGTAATGTTTCCTTTTAAAATAAGTCTCTAAGGTCAGACAAAGGGACAGAAACTCATAGCTTTCTACCAGCCCAATGACAAAACTATAAGTTGTTTTTTAACATCTACTTTTTCATCTATTTGGCAGTCACAGTGAAAAGTATAAACATTGGCACGCTTTGTCTTGTGATTCTGCTGTTCGTAAAAAATGACCATGCGCAAAGTACCAGACTTTAAGGCTTTGACTTGATGCCAATGGCCTGAGGAGGACAGTATTACCCTTGGACATGTGTAGTCTGCCGTCTACTCAATAGAAGAAGAAGAAGCGCGGAAATGGCACAACTGTCTTCAGTTTCTGGGAGAGTTTAACAATGAGAGACTGATGATGCAGAAGAAATCTCCGTGGTTAAAAACATTAAAAACAGTCGTCCAGGATGATGAGATCCGCCACTGGCTCAGACTGCTGTATATCAGCCGGAGACCCGAGATGAAGTCACGCAGCAGGTATGTAAAACTGTGATGTTCTCAATGAACTAACACAGGAACGATCTGAGCTCAGTCTGTAAGCTAACAGGCTAAAATCAGAGAGCAGCTAATCAAACAAGTGCGTCCGTTTTTTTTAAAGGTCAACTTTTAACAATAGACTTTCATGAGACACATCAAAACCAAACAGGGAGGGAAAGCTTCGGTTTTCTGCACTGTGCCACAGTTCGCTGTCTGCTTCGGTTCACGACGCCTCACTCCGGGGCTACAGACAGTTCTCTGCCGCCTGTGGTGCTCCTCACCTCCGTCTGCACCCACAGACTTCCCGAGGTGGAGGCAGGCCGGCAGGGACTTTGAGAGATGGGCTTTACTTTTAAAAATAGCCCTTAATCAGGGTCTAACTCACTAAAAGATGGCCACATGTCTCTCTCCAACTTAATCTCTTTCTTTTAAGTAATTGTTTTTCATTGAAATGAAATTAATTGTTCAATAAAATGATTACATTTATAATTGAATTAAAGTTAAATGAATCAAGGTGATTTTGACTTTGCTAGTTAACAGGAAGAGAAACAAACTTACACAGGATAAAATGAAATTTGGAGCCAGCAGAAAAAGTCAGATCACAGACAAACAGAAACATTCCTCTTTGGCTAAAATAAAATGCAGATTATTGCTCATCTGCAGTTTTAATCATGGTGAATAATTTATGATTCAGCCAAGTAAGATTCTTCTGTGTGGAGGTTTTTCCCCTGTCAAAAGGCATTGACCATTACCTTCATCTAAACATGGAATTTAAGTCATGTAGTTGCCGTTGTTTGTTTTTAAAGAGGTCATAATATTTTTGTGATGGTAGAAATTTATCTTCAAAGTAATAGTTATAAAGTGAATTAATAAGACTTTCCAACAAAGAGAGGGAGTCACATGGTGCTTCTGAAACATTTGTACAAACCTCTCTCACATATGTGAGCAACATGCTCACAGTGTACAGCCCTGCTGACTGAGGCTGCACCTTTACCTGTCTAATCTTTTTCTTTTTACTTTGTTCCTCAAGTCCCACATCAACATGAAGTGTAAGGAGGAGGAAGATCTGGCTGGCCAGCAGGTCTGGAAGCAGGAGAGGAACTTCAATCTGGACCAGGAGGACACAGATCCCCCACAGATCAAAGAGGAACAGGAGGAACTCTGCATCAGTCAAGAGGGAGAACAGCTTGTAGTGAAACACGAGGATGAAGGCATCGTCGTCTGGAGCGGGGAAGAGCGGCTCAGACAGCTGCATAACATCTGGAAACCTGAGAAAGATTTACAGACCAGCGGTAAAACTGTAATCGCTTTTCTGAAGTGTTAACATTAATATTAAACCTACAGTTTGTATCAGTCAGATCTATTTAATGTGTATTCGTGAAAACATGACAGGGAGTTTTAAATGGACTGGTTCTTATATAGCGCTTTTCTACTCAATCTTGAGCACTCAAAGCGCTTTACAAAACTTGTGCATTCACCCACTCACTCCCATTCGCACAAGCACATTTTTCTTAGTGCTTTCTACCAACATTCAGACACACATTCCACAGATCAAAGAGCAACTTGAGGCAACTTGGAGTTAGTATCTTGCCCAAGGATATTTGAAATGCAGACTAGGTGAAGCCGGGAATCGAACCGATCAGTAGATGATCTGCTCTACCGCCTGAGCTACAGCCACCCCCAATAGTGAAGATTATTTTGAAAAATATCAAGATGTAGATCAGTTTCGAGATCAACTCCAAAATAGATCATCAGTCAGTCAGTAATAAGTGAGTTCTTTTTTGTTTGAAAGGTTTTTTTTACTCTTAATGTTGCTGAAAAATGTCAGAACTCAAGTTCTCATTTGCATCAGAGTGCACAAATAACTTCATTTTTACACACTTTTAATTTCACCTGCAAATGTGAGCAACATGCCCTCATTACAGACTTTAACTAAAACTTTATCTTCTCAGAAGTGTTTTTCTATAATTACATTTTTTTTATTGTTCGTTTAGAAGCAATAGTGGAGAGACCGGCTGACTGCTGCAGAAGAAATCTGCTCTGAGGTTAACAGAACGTCTGATCGTCCAGTATGAGATCAACCTTCAGCAGAGACTGCTGGATATCAGCCGGAAACCCGAGATAAAGTTACGCATAACAGGTAAAACTGCGATGGTCTCAGTGGACTAACACAAGAATACAACTCATGTAGGACCTGATCAGAGCTCAGCTTGTAGGCTAACATACTGAAATCAGGGAGCGGCTAATCACACAAGTGCGTCTCTTTTTTACGGTGAACTTTTAGCATTAAACAAACCTTGAGACCGAGAGAAAGTGCCTTTATAGAAGATTTATTTAGGAGATTAAGATAAAGGAGGCAGGGAGGGAAAGCTTCTGTTTTCTGCACTGTGCCACAGTTCGCTGTCTGCTTCGGCTCTCTGACCCTCACTCCGGGGCTACAGACAGTCCTCTGCCGCCTGTGGTGCTCCTCACGTCCGTCTGCACCCACAGGCTTCCCGAGGTGGAGGCAGGCCGGCAGGGACTTTGAGAGATGGGCTTTACTTTCAAAAATACCCCTTAATCAGGGTCTAACCCTACAAGACCATCGTGCCTCCCCCACCATCCTCACCTCATTTTAAAATGTATATTTTTCAACTGAATTATATTTGGGTTCAAGAAAATGATGAAGTTTTTAAAATAACTTTGTAATGTTCTAATAAACAGTCTTAACTCGAACTAAATCAGCTCAAATCTCACAGATGTCAGTGTTATTCACAAAGCATGGAAACATAGTTGTTAGTTTTGAATGCAGCCACAGCAGGCAAACTATGGCTGCATGCTCCAAAGAACAGGAGCACAGTAACTGAACACACTCTTAGCACACTTACATCTGATTTTGGGAACAGTTAACAGATCTGAACCTGATGACCTGAGAGGTTTAACTGGGTCAAAGGTCGAGAGCCAATTGAGAACTGTCCAGTTAAACCAACTAAATGATGAAACCTTTGATTTAAAATGTCATGATCAACAGTATCAAAGGCAGCAATGAGATCAAATAGAACTAAGACTGAAACTCTGAGTCCCTAATAATCTTCAGATCACTGATGACTTTAGTTGGGTTGATTCTGTGCAATGACTGGCTGTGAAACCTGACTGGTACTTATCTGCTATGGCACTGTGAGATTTTCAGTTTAATCTACAACAATGACAAACATTTACTTGCAGCGTGAAGCTGGCAGCAGCTACCTGAATGATTTGTACTCTGAACTTTCCTAATAAGAGTATCAGAGCTCGAGAGTAACTTACACTTTCATTTTTCACATTTGTACAGTTTAAATTTCACTCACATATGAGGACATGCTCAGAGTGGACTATATTTGCTCAGATGTGTTTTCCTGTCATCACATTATTAACCTTTTTCCTCAGTGACCCTTTGTTCCTCAAGATCTCCCCCTAACATGAAGTGTGAGGAAGAGGAGGGCCTGTATGACCAGCAGGTCTCCAACCAGGAGAGGAACTCCAGTCTGGACCAGGAGGGCCCAGATCCTCCACAGATCAAAGAGGAAGAGGAGGAACTCTGCATCAGCGATGACGTAGAAAAGATTGTACTCAAACAGGAGGATGAAGGCCTCATCTGGACTGAAGAAGAGCAGCTCAGACAGCTGGATAACATCTGGAAACCTGAAATGAACTTACACAGCAGGGGTATGTAAAACCGTAATGGTCTTACCTAAAAATTAATATGACTTTAATTCATTCAATAAAGATATTTTGGAAACACATCAGAGTTCTTCAAGGCCAGTGTTTAAATAAACTCAGCTGATTGTTAGTCGAGGTTTTCTGAGAGCTTCGCTGCTTTTTATCCCCATATTTTAATCCTACTTTTAAATTTCCCCTTCTGTCTGATGTTTGTCTTATCATTTACATAAACATCTTTCCAACAGTAATTGGTGGACAAACTGTGATTGGTGCATAGAAATTTACTAACGTGTTAGAAGTGAGTGCATGAAATCTTATTTTAACAGTTTCCAGGTCTGGGTAAATGATATGATGATATTTCTGATGATATTTTGATTAAACTCTGTTGTAGAGTTGGAAATGGACAGCTGTAGACACCACTGCCGAGTAGTCATTCTTGTTATACTTCTATATTTATCTAAGACAAGTAATTTTGTCCATTTGTCACCTCAGCTTTCCCACAACAGCATGAATGTGAGGAGGAACTGGTTTTTGGGGACCAGGAGAGAAACTTCAGCCTCGACCAGGAGGATCCGGAGCTTCCACAGATAAAAGAGGAAGAGGAGGAACCTTGCACCAGTCAGGACGTAGATCAGCTTGTAGTGAAGCAGGAGACTGAAGGCATTATTATCTTCATGGTGGCTCCTACTTATGAGGAAAGTGAGCCAGAGCTGGACAGTGAACATCTCCTTTCTTCCAGCTCTCCTGAACCAGAGAGCAGAGATCAGCAAGACAACTTTCCTGTGTCAGAGAGTCAGCGTAAAACTGACACAAGTAAAAAGTTTGTGAAATGTGAGATTTGTGGAAAAACCTTTGAGTACAGATCCAAACTAACGAGACATATGAGGGTTCACACAGGTGAGAAGCCACATTCTTGCAGCACCTGCGGAAAAAGATTCAGCCTGATGATAAACTTGAAAACTCACATGAGAATCCACACAGGTGAAAAGCTTCATTCAGAGGATACAGTTACAAAGACACATGAGGATTCACACTAGTTAAAAGTGGGAGAACTGTCAGATGAAGCAGTCCACTGAGAAGCCAGATCAGAGCAGATCAGATGACCTCCTTCCTTAAAAAACTCTGTATTGTTTATTGTATGTAGGGGTGGGAGATATAGCCTCAAAATAATATTTCAAGAAACTTACATTTAAAAAAAATAATGTACATTTTATCAGCTCGGCAGGCAGCAGCATTTATATGTGTAAGTAAATGATGGATTTTCCATCTTTCTCTTCCAGTGAGCTGCTGTCACTGATGACAGCTTAGCTAATTCAAAGTGTGAAAATGTGGCCACCTCAAGGTGCTTGATATTGTAAGGTAAAGACCCAACAATAATACAATGAAAACAGAGAAAACCCAAACAGTCATATGACCCCCTATTAGCAAGCGTTTTGGCGACAGTGGGAAGGAAAAACTCCTTTTTAACAGGAAGAAACCTCCAGCAGAACCAGGCTCAGGGAGGGACCCCCATCTGCAACAAGGAAAGTTTTAAGTCTAATCTTAAAAGCTGAAGGCTCTGCCTCCCATTCTACCTTTAAATACTCTATGAACAACATTATAGTGCAATGTTAGTGACACGGCATACATGAAATATGAGCACATAAGTATCCTCAGGGGTGTTTTTCCTGGAAGTTTTAAGAAAAGTGTATTACAAGTGCTTACACTCTAGCTTAATATCCAAAATAACCTTGTAATGCGGAGCCTGCACAATTCTGTCATATAAGGAAAAGAAATTCTACCTGGTTTGTTTCATCTTGGGTCGAGCTTTTTAACCTCCTGCTTTTCCACCGTGTAGCACATCAGTAATTTCCATCCACTGACTGCTCTTGCTGTTATATGAAATGTAACTCGCGAGTGCTCCAGTGATGCATGGTTGAATCATTTGTTTACCTTTGGGTCGCACATCACTGCTGCTAGTATCTCCTGCTCACGTGCCTTCACAGCCCGGTTGTACTCAAGTGTGTTTTTGCTTAAAGTGTTGTAACAGGTTTGCTTTTTTCACTTTCAGTGGGAAAAGTTTTCTTGCATATTTTGCGAACATTCAGCTACCAAACTGTGACTGGAGCCCGACATATGGCTCTGGCTGTGAGACATGACTGGGGTTGACTCATTGGGGTGAATGCAAACACATGATGTTCCTCTAAACACACTTTTTTGTAAACATTTATACCAGTATTATTGCAGATCATATGATATGTCACAGCCCTAATTCTGTTTGTTGCATATTCCATTAAAACCTGTAATGAAGATGAAACACGTATTTACATTCATTTGATGTGATATTTGTATCGTGTTGAGCTGTGGAGGTGACAAAAAAGTTGCTGAGATGTTTTATTTTTTTGTTTAGTGGAGAGGTTTTACTCCACAGAGTCAAAGCTGGAAAGAAACACACATGAGACCAAACATTTTGTGATTTAATCTTGATTTTCATGAAGACTGAATTTCAGCATGTGCTCATCCTGTTGATTCGTATGTTGGTGTTGGTTATGTGTCTTAAAAGTGAAATAAAGATTTCCTTAAAACTTCTTGTGGCTATTTTTTTAAGGCACAATCTTTACAACATGAAACAACGTCTGTGAAGCACATTTTGTACAGTGGGCAGGGAGACTTGCCCATCACTGTGGTGGTGGGGTGGATGAGATTTGCCTGCGGTCACTTAAGGCTCTGTATGTTGTGGGTCTGTCCTGGTTGTCCTGCTCAAACATTGTATGGAAGTTGAGGTCAGTGCCTTCAGACCGGCCAACTATGGTGGTAATCATGGTCCCCTGTTTTATGAAGGGAGTGTAGAGGGTATGTTTGCACTTCAGGCCTCCCTAGGAAGGTCTATATCTGTAGTCACTTTCACTGTTTTCTTATTGCTGTTTCAAATTGTTGTTTCTGTTTGTAGCCTTTTTATTGAAGGATTTTGCTTTATATTATTAATATGTGCATTTGTTGTTATTAATAATATTTGCTTCACTCTCCATTTGATGTGTTTTTGGTATGTTTTACTTTTAATTGTTCTATGATTATGTTTATGTGTGGTTTATAATTATATTTAAGTTCTGGGTTTTTTTATGAATAAAAGTGACTTAACTTGTCAGAGATATGAGACTTTGGGCATTTCCCCTTCTGTCTTATTCTCAGTGTCTTGTCTCCATGTTTATTTACCTCTGTGTTGCTATCTTTGTGTCTCTGTCTCTTTCTCTTCCCCTGTTCAGTGGGATTTAAGACTTCCAACAAATAATTTCAAAGGGTCAATTAAATTTTAATAAAACCATTTTACTCAACACTGCACTCGAATTTTAGCATTTTTTTTTACTCAGTCATAAAAAGATTCATCTTAAAATATGTTTTAGATACATTTTTATTACTTTTTTCTTTCTTTCTTTCTTTTCTTGTTGTTGTCCCGTTTCGTTTTTTAGCCATCAGAATTATTGTCTGAAGGCCAAAAAAGATGCCCAACTAACTTAATTTACCAAATGGACCATCACGGCCTTGCCATATTGGTCCATTTGATCAACCTTTGTTATTATTTATTTATTTTAATTTATTTTCAGTTGTTACAGATAGGACAGACATGACTGGGGGATAGGAAGGAAGGAAGGAAGGAAGGAAGAAAAGGGGAAGAGGGACAGTGAGAAAGGGCACTTAAAAAATATCTCCCAGGTCACCTGTTGAGAGAAGAAAATAAGAGAAAACAAGCAAAAAAGAGAGCAACATAATAACACAACACCATTGCAATAATCTAGCTAAGTGTAAATAACAGTAAATATTAAATACTGAATGTGATTGTGCAGCACGCAAGATTGACATCGCATAATGTGGTTTGAGGTAGCAGCCAAGAAAGGTGTAGCTTGTGTGTGTGAACACCTGTGTGGATGAGTGCTCGTCTATTCAAAAGGCTTCTCCATGTAACGATCTGCTGGTGTGGGGAGCCACAGCCCCGTCCCCCAGGGCATTAAGCAGGCATGGAGGAGTTCCAGGCCCCAGACATCCAGAGGCCCCCAGAGTGCGAGCGCCCAAAGAGGACCACCGGAGGGGCAACCGTGCCACCTTCCTGGGAAGAGCTGAGGAGAACCCCAGATGAGGGGTCACCCAACAGCCACAGAGCAGAAGCCAGAGGGGGCGGCAGTGACGTACACGCGGGCTCTGCCGGCAGTCAGCTGTGCCAGAGTGAATCGAGCCCCCGCAAGGGGCCCGACCGAGCCACAGGCACCAGGCCCCACCAAGCAGCCGTACCGGGGAGTGAGCTGGTACAGACCTGAGCGTCCAGCCCTGGACACCAAGAACGCACCGATGTCTGAGGGCATCAGCCACCAGCAGGGAGTGTGGTGAGGGGAAATAAGCCTCCATACCTTGGAGGGCCTGAGATGTTCCAAGGGGGTGGAGTGTAAGACCCGAGCTGACATATAGACACAGACGAATAGGCGCACACAGACCTAAACATGCATTCCCACCCTCATGCACACATATACAAATACTCGGCGCTCATCCAACCTGGATACAGACACAAAGAGTATTTTAAACTATTCTGTAAATTCTTGGAAAGTGGTCTTTTTTGGGGGGGACCTCTGCTACTACCAGAGGTTGTCTGCACCACACCAGGGCCTGTGTTGCTAGCATAAACCAACTGAGCCTCACCAGGGCCTGTGCTGTTTTCTGAGGCCATCTCACTGCACCGGGGCCTGTGCTGCCAGCTGGATCCATTGGCACCATCCCAGGACCTGTGCTGCTGGCTGAGGCCATCTGCACCGCACCAGGGCCTAGCTGGACCCATAGGCACCACACCAGGGCCTGTTCTGCTAGCATAAACCAACTGAGCCTCACCAGGGCCTGTACTGCCGGCTGGACCCATAGGCACCACATCAGGGCCTGTGCTGCTAGCATAAACCAACTGAGCCTCACCAGGGCCTGTACTGCCGGCTGGACCCATAGGCACCACATCAGGGCCTGTGCTGCTAGCATAAACCAACTGAGCCTCACCAGGGCCTGTACTGCCGGCTGGACCCATCTGCACCACCCCAGGGCCTGTGCTGCTGGCTGGGGCCGTCTGCAGCACACCAGGGCCTTTGCTGCCGGCTGAACAAACTGCATCTGTGTTGCTAGTGCAAGACATCAGCACCACACCAAGGCCTGTGCTGCTCGAAAAGCTTATCTGCAATACATCGGGCGCTGTGCTGTTGATTGAAGCCTTCTACACCACATTGGTGAATGTGCTAGCAGAAGCCCTCTGCTAGCAAGCCACCAGGACCCGAACTTTTGGCTGGAGCCTTACTTGCCATCCTAGGTTTGTGCAGCCTATTTAATTCAGCATCAACAATCATTGTGTTTTGGATAATGGCTTTTTTAATAACTTTACTTTGCTTATTGGCCGTGGGGGACTTTTGGACTCTCAATTTTTCTAAGATGAGAACATTTAACAGTGACCCCATTCTGCGAGACATGGTTCCCAGATCTACATGCGTCACTGCTGCTATACATCCTGTACAATTTCCAATGTATTTGGAACAGGACATTAATCATTTTGAACTACAGAAAGATTTACCTCATCTTCAAAACCTTCTTGCTTTGTACAATTACAAAATTAGTTACGAAAAATCCTGCTTTGTGTCAACATTTCACACGTCAAAATCAATAAGTACAAAGCAGAGACTTCTGATCGTCTTACTACTGCTCTTATCTGGTAATGTGCAACCTAACCCAGGCCCTGAGCTGCAATGTAGCCAGACACCATCTGAATTTAAATCCTCACCTGGGCTGAAGATAGTTCATCTTAATGTGCGCAGTTTGTTACCCAAGATGGATATGATCAAGATCTGGGTTCAATCAACAGATGCAGATATTGTCCTCATTTCTGAAACTTGGTTGTCTAAATATATATCTGATGAACATGTTAGCATGGCTGGCTACAATATCTATCGCACCGATAGGTTTAAGAAAGGTGGTGGTGTTGCTGCTTATGTTAAGTCAAAATTTGATGCTACAATAGTTCTATCAGAATCAATTTGCAAACAATTGGAATTTTTGGCTCTGAATGTGAATGTTGCAAAGGGTCTTTGCATAACAGTTGCTTGTTGCTATCGACCCCCTTCTGCCTCCACAGAAGCTCTGCGTTCTTTAAACCTTTTGCTGTCCAGACTAAATTATGGGGAGCTTGTTCTAGCTGGTGACTTTAACTGGGATTGGCTCAAAACTGTTTCAGATGATTTTAAATCTTTCTGTGATTCTATCAGTCTTACCCAGCTGGTCAATTTACCCACTCGGCCGAATCTCAAAAGCCCCGAAAAGTCTACCTTGATTGACTTGATTTTGACAAATGTTCCTCATAAATTTTCATCTTTGGGTGTCTTTTGTAACGACTTAAGTGACCACTGTGTTGTTGCTGCTATTAGAAATACTAAAGTGGCCAAGTCACAACATGGTATTATTTTTAAAAGAACTCTTAAACATTTTAATGAGCAAGCATTTTATCATGATTTGTCAAATTATGACTGGAAGAAAATAGGATTGATCCCTGATGTAGAATTAGCGTGGGCATTCTTTAAGGATGGGTTTATGCAAATTGTGAATAAACATGCTCCATTAAGAAGATATAGGATAAAAGGTCGTGAAAACCCCTGGTTCTCCCAAGAGCTGGCAGATATCATTCATGAGCGTAATCTGGCTTGGGCCAAAGCGAGGAAAACAGGCTACCCCAGTGATTGGCTTCTTTTCAGACAACTAAGAAACAGATGTACTTCCTCTATTAAGAAAGCTAAAACAGAATATTATCTGTCTGTCACCACTGAGAACCTAAATAATCCACAGAAGTTCTGGAAAATCATTAAGTCTCTTTCAGTGAGTAAAAGCTCCCACGCTCTACCCACCTATGTTTTTAAGGATTCTGTTCCTGTTTATGATAGGAAGGAGATTATGAATTGTTTTAACAAGCACTTTATATCTTCTGGCTCTTTGTTTGACTCTCTGAACCCAGTCTCTGTAAAATCTGGCACAAACCTTCCGGTGTACACTGGTCAGCCATTTAACTTTGTTCCTTTCTCTGTGCAGGAGGTCTGTAAAGCTCTTAAACTGTTAGATCCTAGAAAATCTCCAGGGCCAGACTTACTAGATCCTTACTTCTTGAAACTGGCAGCTGATTTTGTAGCAGAGCCTCTCACAACACTTTTCAACCTCACACTGGATACGAATAAAATTCCCTCAGTATGGAAATCAGCTTTTGTTGTTCCTCTATTAAAAGGGGGCGACCCAGCAGTGTTAACTAATTACAGACCAATATCTAATCTATCTGTGCTGGCTAAAGTTCTTGAAGCTCTTGTGTGTGAGCAGTTAAAGGAGTTTTTGCACATCAATGCCATTTTATCTGAATATCAATCAGGCTTTAGGAAGAATCACAGTACTATCACAGCTGCAATTAGAGTGGTAAATGATATTACTATTGCACTTGATAAAAAACAACACTGTGCATCCCTTTTTATTGATTTGTCAAAAGCATTTGACACTGTTGATCATTGTATTTTAAAACTTAGACTCTTCCAGTCAGGACTCTCTGAGAGAGCAGTGGCATGGTTCTCAAACTACCTCAGTAACAGGACTCAGTGCATTAAATCTGACGGTCTATGTTCTGACTTTGTTACAGTGCACAACGGAGTGCCACAGGGTTCTGTATTAGGTCCCCTTCTATTTATCATTTACGTAAACAATCTTAGTCTACATGTGCCAGATGCAAACTTGCACTTCTATGCTGATGATACAGTTATTTACAGCTGTGGTTCAACTCTTGTCCAAGCCATCGACTCCTTGCAGAAAGCCTTTTCTGCTGTCCAGCACTCATTACATCAGCTTAAACTTGTTCTCAACGCAGACAAAACAAAGCTCATGTTGTTTTCTAAATCAAGGAGACGAGCCCAAACAATCCCATCAGTAACCACTCTTGAAGGTAATAAAATAGAGTTGGTTCACACCTATAAATATCTGGGAATCTTAATTGATGACTCGCTTACCTTCAAACCACATGTAGAGAATCTTGTGAAAAACCTGAAGTTAAAACTGAGATTTTATTTTCAAAATAAGTTGTGTTTCTCTTTTAATACAAAGAAGCGGCTTGTTGCTGCAACATTCTTGCCTGTGCTGGATTATGGTGATATTCTATATATGAATGCTTCTGCTCAATGTCTTCGAATGGTTGATTCTGTGTATCGTGCTTCTCTGAGGTTCATCACTAACCGTAAATTTCAGACTCACCACTGTGAGTTATACTCTCAGGTAGGATGGCCTGCTTTGGTAAGTCGGAGGAACTCTCATTTATACAGTTTTATATATAAGGCGATACTTGGGTTGCTGCCTTCTTATATATGTTCCCTGCTTGTAATGAAACATGCTGGTCGGTATTCTCTTCGTCCGCATGGTTACTTGTTGCTTTCTGTTCCATTTGCCCGAACTGAACTTGGTAAAAGAGCTTTTGTCCATTTAGCACCCTTGGCCTGGAACAAACTGCAGAAGGAATGGAAAATGACTGAATTCATTTCATTAAGTGATTTTAAATCTAAACTACGAATCCTTGAGGCCAAGTCCATAACATGCAACTGTTTCAATTAGATTGATTGTCATTTTAACTGACTTTTTATTTTATTTGAATTTTATTGAATTTTATTTTTTATTTTATTTGTATTCTTTCACTTATTGTTGCATGTGTGTTGTTGCTGCCTGTGTTTGAGTAATTTCTGTAACTGTGAGACATCTGCTGCTGCCTATCTTGGCCAGGTCTCCCTTGAAAAAGAGGTTTTTAATCTCAATGGGATCTTCCTGGTTAAATAAAGGTTAATAAATAAATAAATAAATAAAAAATGGACACTGTACATGTACTGTACAGCACGGCCCCTCCTGAGAACCCTCAATGTCTACATGAATTTAAAACTGGGTGGTGGGCACCTATGGAACGCCAGGACTGCCATAATGAATTAATTAAATACATCATTAAATAATTAATTAAATGTGTCAATAATTAATTAAAATTGGAATTAATTAATTAAATAAATAGTTATGACACATGTAATTAATTAGTTATTGACACATTTAATTAATTATTTATGTATTTCACATTTTAATTAATTATTGACACATTTAATTAATTATTGACACATTTAATTAATTATTTAATGCTATATTTATTTATTTCATTTTGGCAGTCCTGGCGTCTGGCTGTCATCTTGAAATAATTTTATCTGTCAGCCTCACCCATCAAACTCAGGGGGCGGGGTTAACGCTGCCCATGCAGCTTCTCTAACATTTGATTGGTTGCCGTGCAAAGTAAGTCAAAACAGGTCGATCCTAGATAATCGATTGCTTGTGTAGACTTGGGGCAGCCAGGTATCCCAGAATGCATTTCAAATCACAGGCAGCAATGATGGTGGTGTAGTTTTAAAATATCCCGTTTTTCTGTCACCAACTACACTTTTAACAGTGTTTTAGCTGCGAATGTCGCGCCGTAATCTTCACATGTCTGGTCAGGTTGTCAACATAGAACATGTTTGCAAAAGTGCTCAGATGTTTTCAGAGATTTCACTAGCTCTGCTAACAGTTAGCATGCAGAGTGCACCGAGGGGGTTACGTTAACCGGTTTGTTTACATATTCCACTCTCCATGTTCCACATGTTGCATTCGCAGATTCTCATTTTCACCGAACGATCGTCTCTTTCCGCCTGGTCTTGTGTCTCTGTGCTTCTGTAACATAAAGAACGAGCTGACATTTTTCTCACGAAACCAGCGATCAGCTCAACAGACCCTCAGTTTACCTGCATGCAGACGGAGGTCAGACAACAATTTTACATGTATGATCTTAAAACAGGACACAGCCACTATACGTGCTGCACAGTAAAAAATGGAGTGTCAATATTTCAGTGTAAACCTATTTTAACCTAGAGAGAGTATATACAACTCTGTGAGGAGTAAACCAGCTCTAACGTCAGAGTTAAAAGTCAGTGTAAAGTTCTGTAGACACGGAGTGAAGACATAACTCCACACAGTGTTGATTAGTACCAGTCCGCAGGCGTGTGCGGTCTGAGAGCTACCACAGTCAGGTAAGTTAAGTTAACATTCCCATACTGGTAACATTGTTTAGTAAGTATTTTTAAACTAAATAGCTCTTTATAGTTACACTGATGTCGAGTTAGCAGCATTTACCCATAGGTTTAATGATATTGTCGAGTAGCTACATGCTAACCATTGCTAAAAGTTCAAATGTTCGTTATATTCTCACTGAGTTAAGATTAACCTAAAACATGTTAACTATGTATTTCTTCTAAGTGCAGCTTAGATAATATTATTGTCACATGTCTAATGGGATAGTTTTAGCAACTAAATTACCGTTTATTAGTAAGCTAATAATCGCTAATTAGCTTCGAAGGAACTATCAGAAAAAGTGGGTAACATTACAATAAAGTTTACTCTACTGATTTATATTCTTTTAAGCAAATGCCAAAGGCTTACACTAATTTAGAATTAATTCAGATTCTTTTATATAAATTAATTGACAGCAATGTTAATGATATGTTAATATACAGTAATTGTTCACAGAAATAAAGCGAATTGCAGTAAGAGCGACCAATACTTGATAAGTAGACTAAAGTTATTAAACAATATTAGATGTTAGTCACACTTGGTCCATTTGCAGTAACACTGGTTGATAAAGGATCTTTATTAGCAGTTAATCTGTTACTTATTTCTTCATGCTGTAGCTGTTAAGTAATATTGACTTTTAACTGCTTCTATTTTGTATAAAAACTAAAGCTCTAAAGTACATCCACAGTTTTAAACTCTTTCCTTTGTTATTTTTTTCTCTTTTGTTTTGTGAACAGAATATGTTGCTGCGTGTTTTGTTTGGTGGGGAGCAGAAGTATGTTAGGCTGTCTGACCTGGGCCCTATTTCAGAAAGCCGGTTTAGTGCAAACTCTGAGTAAGTATACCCTGAGTTAACGAAAACTCTGGGTTTTCGGTTTCACAAAGCGAGTTCAGATGAATCCTGAGTGAGTCACTATGACGACACACTCCGTGAAGCTAACCTGCCCCCTAGCAGGTTTACCACAACTAACCCTGACTGTCTCCGCCTCTTTGTCGGAAACCTGACAGTAGGAAGTGTCGGACATGGCGTGCCCCTACCTCGAAGAGCCAGTAGATGTTGAAGCCCAAATTCTCCGCAGAGCTCTCCGCCGGGAGAGAGTGATTAGAGCGCGTTTGGACATTTGATCATTTCCTGATGATTTTCTGTGTGAACGTTACCGTTTTTCAGCACAATCTATAATTCATTTGAATAACATCCTCAGGCCTAATATTACTCATGTGACACATCGCGGACATCCTCTCAGTTCTGTACATATTATTTGTATTGCACTTCGTTTTTTTGCAAACGGGAGCTTTCTGTATAATATTGGTGACGCTGAGCACGTTTCCAAGGCTACCGTCTGTCGGGCAGTCAGGAATGTTACAGTTGCACTGAAACGTCTCCTCAAAGTCAAAGTCAAAGTCAACTTTATTTGTCGATTCTGCCACATGTACAGGACATACAGAGAATAGAAATTGCGTTACTCTCAATCCCTAGATAAATAGCAAATGAACATTTAAATATATTTAAATATAAAAGTGATTAAAAATGCAAGTAAAATAATTAAAAAGTAAAAATTTTAATAAATACAATTTTACATATAACAAGAAAGCTATACAATATACAATATAATGGGTAAGTGACATTGAGTGTAAACCAGGCAGAGTAGTGCAAATAGGCAAATAGTGCAAATGGAGATTTAGTAATGTACGGTAAGAGAAAGTGTAACAACAAAGTCTTATGAGGTAATGGCAGTCCAATGCTCCACAAAGTGACTGGTAACTGGTGCAGGCCAGTGAGTGAGTCAGAGAGTGTGTGTGTTTGTGTGTGTGTGACAGAGTTCAGTGAGACCGTGGAGGAGAGAGGGGGCAGAATCGGGAGGGAGTTAAGCTTCCTGACAGCCTGATGGATGGAGCTGTCCTTCAGCCTGCTGGTCCTGGCCTGGAGACTCCGCAGTCTCCTCCCCGACGGCAGCAGCTTGAAGAAGCTTTGCATTGGGTGCGTGGGATCAGCCGCTATGCAAAGGGCTTTTTTAGTGAGACGGGTGCTGTAAATGTCCTGGAGGGAGGGGAGAGAGACACCAATGATCCTCTCTGCAGCTCTCACTATGCGTTGGAGGGTTCTATGACAGGACGCATTGCAGGCTCCAAACCAGGCTCCTGTACTCGTCTGTACTCGTCTGTGGTGTTCCCCGGTCATAGACCCACAAGATTCATCAAAGAGGGATTCCACAAAATTGCAGGTATCAGGATGAACAAAACTCAATTCATGATGTGGTGATACTTGAACTACTACTTAAATTTTACATTTATTTTCAGGGTTCCCAGGCGTGATTGGCTGTATAGATGGCACTCACATTCCAATCATTGCTCCTTCAGTAAATGAAGGAGACTATGTGAACAGGAAGTCTTTCCACAGCATTAATGTACAGGTACATAGTTCCCTGTAGCATTTCAAACTAACAAATTATTTCATTATAGTAATGGATGCTAATTTGTGTTCTCTGCACTGTGAAGATCATATGTGATGCTGCCAACATTATGACAAATGTGGAAGCCAAGTGGCCAGGCTCTGTTCATGACTCACGAATTTTTTGTGAATGTACACTGAGCACAAAATTTGGACATGGTGAGTTGAAAATACTTTAAAATATATAAAGACCAATTGCTACAGGGACATTTGAACTGAAGTGTATCCTTCTGTCTTAGGAGAGTTCACTGGCTACTTGCTTGGTGATAGGGGGTATCCATGTTTACCCTATTTGCTTACCCCTTACCCTGACCCTGAACCGGGCCCACAGCAGCGATATAATCTGGCTCATTGCAGGACAAGAGCCAGAGTTGAAATGACTATCGGAATGCTTAAGGCCCGGTTCCAGTGCCTTCAAAGACTCAGGGTCACCCCAGAAAGGGCATGTGACATTATTGTGGCATGTGTGATTCTTCACAACATTGCCACAATTAGAGGAGAACACTGTCCTTCTGAACCAGACATCAGCAGTGATCCAAACCATGAACATCCTGACCCTCCCACGGACATACAAGATGGAAGAGCAGTCAGAGACACCATATGTCACAATCATTTCCTTTGACCCATCATCTCAACATGTTGAAAGAAGAATAAACAGATTTTTTGTTCAACTGGCTTTATTGGTCGCCTGTATTTCCTGTACACAAAGTATTAATAAGTATATTATTATGTATAAGTATATAACACTGAAATAATTCGTCCATCTCTGACCACTTCACCCACCCTTAACTGATGTTCTAGCAGTAAAATCTCAATCTTGGTCTTTTGGATCTGCTGCTTGAAGTGTTCCATTTCCAAGTCACATTTTTTTATTTTCTTGATCAAATGGGTCTTGTACAGCTGCTTTACAGGGAGCTATTGAAACACAGAAAATAGCATTGACATTCATAGTACATGCCTACTTAGGTTGGTTGTAAATCAGTGCTGAACATCTTACTGAGGAAAGGTTTGTTGGAGACGTGGCTGGACCCTCTTCCTCTTCATTTCCATCATCACTCTGTTAGAGACATAGAAAGTCCATGGTTTTATTATAGTACCACATTTTATTCAATTGTTATATTTTCCATTGTAAGATGTAAACCTCATAAAGTGTCTCTGTTGCTTCCTCCTCTGTAACAGCTGTCAATGTTTCTTCATTATTTTCCTGTAGTAAAGAAATTAACAACATTGCTGTTCTACTGTAAACTCATATAATCTGTGGAGTATTAAGAGTACTCATAACTGCATGTTGGTCTGGCTCAACAGGAGGCTGCACCAGATGCAGTACACCATCACCATCAACTGATAGAATATGAGGTTTATACAGGTCACTTATAACTTACAAGGGACCAAATGGCAATTAACAAACATATACCAATCACCTTACACTTCATTGTCATTATGCTCTCAAAGACAACTAAGACTGAGGGAAGGCAAAATCAGTAGGAAAATAACTTCACTACAAAATAATTCATTATGGTAAAGAGTTTATCAAATGAATGAGTAGCACTGCAAAGGTGACTGTGAAGAAAGGATGTATGCACATCATGTATTATTTTGAATTTACCTCTTATGTAGGCACTTGTGTCTTGCGGGGTTATTGACTCAGAGGATGTCCCCGCAGAGATGCCTTCAGCCACAGGGCGCCCACTGTTTTGGCTGAGGGCCAACTGCTCAGCCTCTGTGAGTGGTGGTGGTGGAGGACCCCCACCTGTTTTTCAGGCCTCTGCTTTTTTTCTGTTGGCTATAACGGGTCACATTTGAGCATACAGAGTAAGCAAATATGTACTTGTAATGTGCTCAGATAATTTCAATAAGTGCTTACAGAAGGAAAATTAATGTAGCCTCTAACTGCAATTGATTTACATGGGACAAACAGACCAAGCACTATGGCTCATAATACAATTACACCTTACCTGTTTGGACTATATTTTTATATTTCATTTTTACTTGCTGCCAGGAACGTTTGGGGCCTGTTGGGTTGCACCTGCGCTCACATCACGTCACAAAATAAAATGTATAAAATAAAAAATAAAATAAAATAACGTGTTAAATGGGTGGAAATCCCTAGATCAATGTTTAAAGTAACACTCACGCATTGACTCTGTCGGCTATGTTTTGCCATGCATGCTCCCTTTGTTTTGCAGCTGAGGCTGTGTTACTTTTTTTCCGCAAAATTTGCATGTTATCGGCATATGCTGCCATCAGAATTTCGGCCTCAAGCGCTGTAAAATACATTGACCGCGCCTTCTTTCCCTCCGTCTCCATGGTGACTCGCTTAATCTGTGCTCCACTAATCAGGGCTTTATGTATCCTCGTGCGCGCGCTTGACTTGGGGTTAAAGCAACTCCGCGTTGATTGAACTGATTGTTATCAGCCTTTCTGAAACCGAATATTCCGAGTTGGACAGTTCGGGGTTACTCAACCCTGAGTATCGTTTTTCACTCTGAGTTTTCTAAACCGGCTTCCTGAAATAGGGCCCTGACATTTGATGCTTTCATGAAAGAAGGTTAGAATATCAGGATAAAACAAGATAACAACGTTTACCTGGTCAATAAACAAGCTTAATTATATTCTAAGTCAACTACCTAAGTTGATAATTGTTTCTACTTCAACAATGAATGAGAATTACCTATATTCTTAAGCTTCATCTCATCAATATTTTGTGAAGACATAGCCTTACTCTACCATTTGATAAGAAAATGCATGGCCTTTTTTTTTTTTAACAATTTCTGTAACATTTCTTTTCTCTTACCTTACTTCAGCGTGCCTAAAATTTAACATACCAGAAGGCAGACAGCTAGATATGAAGGTGTTTGACCAGTCTGACACAGAAGTAGACGCAGAGGTGTTTGAAGAAATAGTGAAGGGGTCACCTGTAACCTTCCGAGTCATGCTGAGCAATGAAGAACTTGGTAATCACTCACATACGTATATGTTTATATGAAATTTAAAGGTTGAGATTGAAGCATTAACAGTTAAATTTAATGCTTCTGCTTTGGTCATGTTCCTTAATGCACAGGTGTATCTCTGTCATCATCATCTTCTCCATCGGATGATACAATCATTCTAAACTTCACAATGTGTGAACCTCCTGAAGAAGCAGCAACCACTGAAGGAAGACAACCTAAAAGGCCATGCCATATAAACTATGAGGCAAAAGCTGTGGGTAGTGAACATTGTTAGTCTAATTTGCATGTTTGATGTGAAGTGTTTTTATGTAATCGTTTTCCAGTTTTTCTCAAGGTTTAAAAAATTTCTGACTTCATATTTTATGTCTATTTAAGTTGATTGAAAAAATCCTAACAACAAAGCCTGGTGGTGAACACATCATACAAGAGTATGCAAAAACCAAATCTCTGACAGATGCAACTAGAAGACAGATGATAAACATACTTGCTGCTGAGATGACAGAAGCACATGGGTAAGAATCATAAATGTAGTCTATAAAGAAACATTTTTAGTATTGTATTATTTTTAATTGTGATGTTCAATGCCAATTGAGTGACGGTCATCACTGAATTTATACATTAGGACATCTCCCCCTAAAAGTGTAAGAGTGATGTATGCGCAGGGGATTGTTGCTCTGTTTCCATATCTGGAAGACCCATATTCACAACATGGATATGTAAGTAAAGGGGACTTTGCAACATTAAACACATAGTTGCCCTCAGAAATGTTGATAACATTCTGCTTGTATTTAATTACATAAGAACATTACTATGATCCAGAGAGCGGTTCAGGATACCTTGCGTGGCGGTTGAAGACAATTCAAAGAAAAGCTGCAGAGGAAAGAAGTGTCTCACTTTCCAAATCTCCTAAAAGTAAGTTCACTTGTGATTTAAATGATTCTGATCTAATTTGTAGGCAGGAGTCAATCAAATTGTTTTTTCTTAAGTTGGCGGGCCAGGCCGTGGTCGATCCAGACCACTCACCACTGAGACAGTGTTATCAGATGAGGATGTAAAAGCAGCTATTGCTCTTTTGAGACACTCTGCTGATGAAGACACTATCCGTGAAAAGATGAAAGCTACCTTCATTTATCGGCATTCAATGGTCAGCGATGATAAGAATGCAGCAGATGTCTTCATAGTCTTCCCGCGGTTTCTGGACACACCAGGACTGGTAAGACATCTTCATTTGTTGAATCACTGAAATATTCCATGCAGCTTGCAATTTCACTCATTACACCTCTTATCTTCTATTTTTGCATTATAGATAGAACAAGATTTCAGACTCCTGTTTGATGAGGTCACTGCCAACAAATTCTTGGAGAGGTGGCCCATCGATCTCAAATCAAAGATTGTAAAGGAAAGTCATGGACTTGTACCCACCTCGGAGCTCTTGGAGTTGATGTGCAATGCTGAGTCAGCTACTGAAGTTGAGAATGGTATGACTGACTGTTTTTATTTGCCATTGTTGGTTATATAGGCAATTCTGTCTATCGAATGTATTTTTGGAGTAATTCTTTGTTTATTCGTCTGTAGGCTGGGACAGTGACATGTCTGCTATCTTGCTGCTGCTACATCTGCTACCGCCATCTGCACAAGGGTGAAAGAGACCAGGAAAGATGTCTGCATCTCAAGCTGTCGATAACCTCATCAAATTCCTAAAGGTATGTTATTTAAAATATATATTCCATCACCGCCATTGTAATGTACAGTAAGGTGATCTAATCTAATGGGATAGTCACTAAATACTGCTGTTTAATGTGTTGTTGTAGGCTGGAACCAGTGTACAGCAGCATCTAGACAACATCACCCGAAGCAGTCAGCCCTACCTTCTTGCTCAGGGACCCACAAGAAGCAGCATCCACACCTTCTTCATTGTGATTGACAAGCATGCACTTCCATGTAAAGCGACAGGTTCAGTAGGAGCCCTTGATGAACTCTTTAAGGCCCATTATGTCTTTGATACGTCATACAGTTCATCCCTGACCAACTTTTTCACTTTTCTGCAAACAACCATTTACAACATTGATGTTGTGGAAACAAAGGAAACTCCCAGAGTTGCGAGCAAGAATGGTGCGTTAGTATCCATTGAGATCAAAATAATGAAGTGCTTTCTTTGCAAAAGTGATCATGGTAGACCAAACAGCCTTGTAAAACACCTTAAGGTAATTCATGGTCTCTGTACTGGGAGGACACTATATCTCAAATGTGGCCAAGTGGGATGCTCACGTTCTTTTAGTAGTTTTTCTGGCTTTAGAAAGCACCTGAACAAATGCCACGTAAGCAGTTCATTTGATTCTGCAGAACTAGATTTTTCACCAGTTCAAAGTGTTACGGACACAAGTACTACTGCTAATGTTGATGTGGTGCCTGAACATTTAGAGCATAGGTGTCAAACTCTGGCCCGCGGGCCAGATTTGGCCCGCAGCCTGATTACATTTGGCCCGCGAAGCCATACCAAATTACTATTAGAGCTGGCCTACTGGTATTATACAGTTAATATATATATTGTTTAGTATTAAGCTTTGCTTGTTCCATATTCAGGTTTTCAGCAAAACTTGTTTGAGTCCATAAAAAAAGATTCATTTATATATCTAGAGGAAGATTTTTTTTTTCAATAAATATTAATGTTAGCCCGCGACTTTGTTCCAGTTTTGAATATTGGCCCACTGTGTATTTGAGTTTGACACCCCTGATTTAGAGGCTGAGTCGGAATTATCTTCAGCAGACCTTGTAAATAGTTGTGCAGCTGTTATTTCTGATCTAAAGGCAGCAGGTGTAGGCCAAAGTGTAGTGAATTCTGTAGTGAATTCCATGGAAGAGATTGTTCAAGATATCCAACAACATGCTAAAGAAACAGTCATTAAGCATGTATTTAGTAATGAAAGAGAAACAGAAATGTGCAAGAAAGTTGAAGCATGTTTTGATGAGTTAGAGAATCCTTTCTCAGTTCTTAATTCTGAGTACAAGAGGTCAAAATATTTATCAGACAAGTGGGAAACTGTAGAACCAGTTGAATGTGTAATTGGCTCAAGATTTGACACAAGGCGAAATAAAAAGACTGGAACATATGATCAGGCAGTTGTTCAAGATAAATTCATGTATGTTCCAGTTTTATCAACATTGGAATCAATATTTAAGAGTCAGCATGTTGGAGAAATGTTGAAAAAATCAGACACTTGTGATTCAAGACGCAGAGATATTTGTGATGGATCTCTATTGAAGACACGCCCTCTTTTTTTCAACAGAAAAGCACACAGTTCAGATCCAAATGTTCTATGATGACTTTGAGGTTGCAAATCCTCTTGGTTCCAAGCGAGGTATTCACAAGTTGGGTGCAGTATATTTTACCTTAAGAAACTTCTCTCCCAAATGGAATTCTTTTTTGGCCAACATACACCTTTGTGCCTTATTTCATGCACAAGATCTGAAACGTTATGGTTTTAGTGAAATTCTTGTTCCTATTGTTCGAGACATTAAAGTGTTAGAGAGCGATGGTATTGAGATTCCACTATTCGGTGGTTATGTTCGTGGTAGTGTGGTACAGGTCACTGGTGATAATTTAGGCTTACATAGCTTGTTTGGTCTGGTGGAGTCTTTCAGTGCAAGGTACTGTTGCAGGTTTTGTTTAGCTGATAAAGATGACTTTCAAACAGAATTCTCTGAAGATTTCCCCCAAAATAGTGTTGCGCACCAAAGACAACCACACTGCTCACTGTCAGGAAATGTCTAATAATCCATTGCTTCCTTATGTTTTTGGTGTAAAGAGTTCATGCTTATTGAATTCACTGACATATTTTCACACAACTGAGAACTTCTCAGTTGATGTGATGCATGATGTTTTGGAAGGAGTGGCCCAGTACAAACTGAAGTTATTGTTTTTGTATTTAAAAGAACAACATCTTACATTGGGAGAAGTGAATTTGAGAATACAAAGTTTTGATTATGGATTCATGGAGAAAAACAATAGGCCAGTAGCTGTGAATTTAGGTGGAGAGTCTAATGATCTGGGACTGAATGCTATTCAGACATGGTGCTTACTGAGGAATGTTCCCCTCATGTTTGGAGATTTGGTAACCTCTACTGACCAACATCGGGGCCTACTACTTTTATTACTACAGATAGTTAACATTGTATTTTCTCCTATGTTATCTCAAGGTATGTGTGTATATTTAAAACATTTGATTGTGGAACACCACAAACTGTTCAAGATGTTGTATCCCCAGAAAAAACTTTTACCAAAGCACCATTTTCTTATCCATTATCCTCGCTGCATCCAAAAAATAGGGCCTGTACTTCATAGTTGGTGCATGCGCTATGAAGGTAAGCACAATTTTTTCAAGAAACTGCTCAAATCATTCAAAAATATCACCAAAACGCTGGCCAAAAAAACACCAGAATTATATGGCATACATTTGGCAATCTTCAACAACCTTTAGTCGGTTAGACATTGGTCCAGGAAAAATGGTGTCTTTAGATATGGTAAAAGGAGGTTCTGGAATTGCAATAGCAATGCAACTGCCCAATAGAGTTCAAGTTATGAAAGTGAACTGGGCTAAACAGAATGGTATTGTTTACCGCCCGCATTTGGTTATTTGTGGCAAAGTAGTGTCTGAAATGCCTGTGTTTTACCAGATTGAGTCAGTTCTGATAATACATGAGAAACTGGTACTTCTCATTTTGCCATTATGTACAGTAGCCTTTCAAGAACATTTCCATGCTTATGAGTTGACCAGGACAAAGCAAGATTTAGTTGTCTTTCATGTTGACAGCCTGCATTATCCCAGGCCTTTTGACATACAATTGTCGTATGGAGTGAATGACAACTGTCATTACTTACTGTCATTTGTAAGAGTTTGTTATGCTAATAAATGCTGTTACTGTAACCTGTATGTTTGTAGTTATTTTCATAATATAGGATAGATCACAGCCATTTAGAAATATAGCATCATATGATAAATATGAAAAAATAATGAAAATGAAATATTATTACACATTAGAGTGAACTTGGACTAAAAATAACTCTATAAAGTGAAATCATATTACTCTAAACAGTGTGAATAACCCTCAGTGTTAAATATTTTTACACATTTTGTTGTTAATTTTGACACTAAACTGAGTAGAATTAACACTAAAAAGTTAACACTGGCCATAGAGTAAATTTTACCCTAATTTTGAGTGGGACCAAATGTTATCTGAAACAGAGTTAAAATCAACTCTCTAAGTGTAAAATTGACAGTTTTTTACTGTGTGGCCTCATATCAAATGTGAAGGCAGAATGAGTCTACGTTTGACGTTTGTTTATATCTAATCTTCCTTTTCAAACATTTAAACAGCAGCGAGTCTGCAGCTGAGGGAACACAAACTCAAATTGTCGGAACAGGTTTGCTCGTTTCTTGGATTCATTTGGTGATTTATTAAATGTATAACTGTTATTCTAATCTGCTGCTGGGTCTCTTACACTTTTCTTTATGCTGTATATTTTCACGTCTCTGGAATAGTTGGCAGTTAGTCAGCTGGGAAACTCTGCATATCGTGGATATGCTGACCTCGCTCCGTGGTGTACAGGGCCGTTTACCCTCATGATTAATATTCACAATAAAAATATTAGCCGAACATCATGAAGTCTGTATGTGTTTCATAGTGTCGAACAACCTTTGTACAGTTAAAGCCAGCAGTTACTACATGACAGAAACACCAACGTTATCTCTTTTATGTGTTTATACACAGGTCACGCTGATTACTGAACAAAAACCCAAAGATCAGATGTTAAACAGATTTATTTGCTCTCTCTCCTCCTTAAACATGTTTTTAATGTTAGTTATAATTCAGAATTGGCGACTGAAACACGTAGGACACATAAGAACATCAGGAAATAAAACACCGATAAATATAACCTCAGTAAAAGAAGTCAGCGGGGGTTACTACAGCTGTGTACCGGGGCCTGCGCTTTGTCGGTGGGATTGCTTGCGAGGCGAGCGGGTCTATCCCACGCTTTGCCGTGAGACTGGGCAGACGTCTCCGAAATCATCGAAGCACTTTTGCAAAGAGGCTGTATCTTGACAAACCGACCAGACACATGAAGATTAAACCACTACATTCTCGGCTAAAAAAATATTAAAACGCTATTTGGTGACACACAAACAGGGTTTTTCAAAGTTCAGTTCTGTTAGCTTCCACATGCCGGTTGTTGTGTGCTAGAAACAATGGCCACCAGGCCTAAGCAATGGTTTTGACTTGATCAGCGTTAACCCCGCCCCCTGAGTTTGATGGGTGAGGCTGACAGATAAAATTATTTCAAGATGAGAGCCAGGCGCCAGGACTGCCAAAATGAAATAAATATATATATCATTAAATAATTAATTAAATGTGTCAATAATTAATTAATTAAATGTGTGTTGGCCCTGCGACAGACTGGCGACCTGTCCAGGGTGTACCCCGCCTCTCGCCCTATGACAGCTGGGATAGGCTCCAGCGCCCCCCGCGACCCTGAAAGGGATAAGCGGAAGCGAATGCATGGATGGATGGATGGAATAATTAATTAAAAAGTGAAATACATAAATAATTAATTAAACGTGTCAATAATTAATTAATTACACGTGTCATAACTATTTATTTAATTAATTAATTCCAATTTTAATTAATTATTGCCACATTTAATTCATTATTTAATGGTGTATTTAATTAATTCATTATGGCAGTCCTGGCGCTCCATAGGCACCAGCGCCAGAGGTGAGGTTGAATACAAAGACCGTCCTCTGGACACCGTATAACATGCCCGATCCCAAGGCCCTATATGTATGTGTTATGAGAGTGTGAGTAATGTGGATGTCTAGGTTGTGGAATAAAATCAGTCTGCTGATAAAACAGTGAGCACAGTGAGAAGATCTTCACTGAGCTGATCCATCTCATCTCATAAAATTGAGGCACAGGTGACCAGGAGGGGACAGAGGGGGAACGACCTTTTATTGCTTTTTTCTACAACAATTTCTTAGTTCAGCTGCAGTATTTGATATCCTGTAATGACTAAAATGATAATTTAAACTAATTTACATAAAAAGATTGTCTTTTAAATGTTAAGGTTATTTAACAACTTTAAAGGCTGAGCAGTGCTATTTTTAAATGAAAAACTCACAGGCTCACATGTTCCAGGATTGAATTAGTGTCTGATAACCCTCCCTCTTCCTGCTCTCTAACTCAGCACCTCCTCTCTGTCCACATGTTCCCTTGTTCCCTCCCCTTCTGATCTGCAGTTTGAAGATGGGTGCAACCAACATGTGGTGACGTATAAGAGCTGACAGATCCCATTCGCTACAGAAACCTATGTTGTTTAGATCAGAGCAGTTTCAGTTCTGAGGAAGTGAAACTCACACAGTCACTGACACTGTTGGGTGAAATGGCGCAGAAAAGTGTTCAGCTGGACCGAGAAACCTTCTCTTGTTCGATCTGTTTGGATCTACTGAAGAATCCGGTGACTCTTCCCTGTGGACACAGCTACTGCATGAACTGTATTGAAAGCTTCTGGGATGAAGAGGAAAAGAAGAAAATCTACAGCTGCCCTCAGTGCCGGAGGACTTTCACAGCGAGGCCTGTCCTGGTGAAAAGCACCATGTTAGCAGTTTTAGTGGAGGAGCTGAAGAAGACTGGACTCCAAGCTGCTCCTGCTGATCACTGCTATGCTGGACCTGAAGATGTGGCCTGTGATGTCTGCACTGGAAGAAAAATGAAAGCCTTCAAGTCCTGTTTATTCTGTCTGGCATCTTACTGTGAGAAACACCTTCAGCCTCATTATGATTCACCTACATTCAAGAAACACAAGCTGGTGGAGCCCTCCAAGAAGCTCCAGGAGAACATCTGCTCTCGTCATGATGAGGTGATGAAGATGTTCTGCCGTACTGATCAGCAGAGTATCTGTTATCTCTGCTCTGTGGATGAACATAAAGGCCACGACACAGTCTCAGCTGCAGCAGAAAGGACTGAGAGGCAGAGAGAGCTGGAGGTGAGTCGACAAAACATCCAGCAGCGAATCCAGGACAGAGAGAAAGATGTGAAGCTGCTTCAACAGGAGGTGGAGGCCATCAATCAGTCTGCTGATCAAACAGTGGAGCACAGTGAGAAGATCTTCACTGAGCTGATCCATCTCATCCAGAAAAGAAGCTCTGATGTGAAGCAGCAGATCAGATCCCAGCAGGAAACTGAAGTGAGTCGAGTCAAAGAGCTTCAGGAGAAGCTGGAGCAGGAGATCACTGAGCTGAAGAGGAAAGATGCTGAGCTGAAGCAGCTCTCACACACAGAGGATCACATCCAGTTTCTACACAACTACCCCTCACTGTCAGCACTCAGTGAGTCTACAGACTCATCCAGCATCAATATCCGTCCTCTGAGCTACTTTGAGGATGTGACAGCAGCTGTGTCAGAGGTCAGAGATAAACTACAGGACATTCTGAGAGAGGAACGGACAAACATCTCACTAACAGTCACTGAAGTGGATGTTTCACTGTCACAACCAGAGCCAAAGACCAGAGCTGGATTCTTAAAATATTCATGTGAAATCACACTGGATCCAAACACAGCAAACACATGGCTGTTATTATCAGAGGGGAACAGAAAAGCAACATTTATGGAACAACAACAGTCTTATTCTGATCATCCAGACAGATTCACTGTATGGCAGCAGGTCCTGAGTAGAGAGAGTCTGACTGGACGTTGTTACTGGGAGGTGGAGTGGAGAGGGGGAGGAGTTTATGTAGCAGTCGCATACAAGAATATCAGCAGAGAAGGAGGTGAATGCGTTTTTGGATATAATGACAAATCTTGGTCATTAGATTGTGACAACAACAGTTTTACATTTCGGTACAACAACATCCAAACTCGTGTCTCAGGTCCTCGTTCCTCCAGAGTAGGAGTGTACCTGGATCACAGAGCAGGTATTTTGTCCTTCTACAGCGTCTCTGAAACCATGACTCTCCTCCACAGAGTCCAGACCACATTCACTCAGCCGCTCTATGCTGGACTGATGCTTTACTATAATTATGGAGACACTGCTGAGTTGATTAAAGTGAAATAGACTGAAGTCTTTCATATTGTTGTAAGTTTAAATCTGTATTTTAGTTCCCTTTTAGTTTCTCTCCATCATTATTGTGGTATTTATGTGCTGCACATAAATCAGATGTCAGTCAAACATTATGGGCAGTACCTCGACATCTTCAACATGTTGTCTTGATGTTTTTACGTTTTATAGGTGGAGCTCTTTCCTGTGTCTGTTCAGCCATGGAGACTATCAATGCTTATGGATATTTTTATTTGAAAAATTTCTCCACATGACAACATAAACTTCTCTATCTTCTAAATGTTTACTGAATATTTTTCTTAGGTATTTGTATGTTGTTGTTTCTCTTCACTGATCTTAACAGAGAAGTCTACAGACCTTCCTTTATCACACAGATTTTATTCTCATTTGTACATTTATAAAGAAAACAATTAATTACAGAGCAATAAGAAATTTTAAGAAAGTGCACTATATCATAATTTATAGTAAAGTGTATTAAAGCATCGTTAGTCACTTATTTAGTTTGGAGCTGTATCATCTGACACTGTAGAAACATTTCCTCCAGCTTCAGCACAGAATGTTAAAAACAGAACTATTAATGAGAACAAACAGTAGGAACACAGTATCAGCAAACATCATGGCTTAAAATGGAGAGTAAAAATCTAAAAAGAAATAAACAAATTAGTAAAAAGGATTTCCTGTTGACATGTTATTGGTCCTATCTTGTCTGCAGCACCTCCAGGATGCTTCTTATATGTTTCTGGTTATTTTTGCACCAATTTTAGTTTTTGTCAGTAGGAAGTTCAAGTTCAACTCAGTGTGTTTGTTTGTTTTTTTCAAACTGATGCCTGACCTTGAACACCAAACATCTGTCAATAAAGCAATGATATAAAATGCTTATATTAGTACTGAAAAACTGCATATCCACTTTACAAATATAAATAATGATATAAATCCACAGCTGAACTGGAGGAGCAGCTGATCTAGTTCACTCATGTGTTTCTGGACTAAGAGTTGGAGCAAATACCTTATGATTCAGTGATGTTTGTTTTTGTTAAATATTTTGTAGATCCAAGAGTGAGTTTGACTCATGATGATGATGTTCCGAATTAAACAAAGTTGGTCACAAATTCTTCAAAGCTGTTTATTAAGAATATATTCACTTGGACTCATGAGACAGGCTTGTGATCCAAGGGAGCCATCAACTGGACAATTACTGACATGACAACAAAAAAGCTAAGTACAGAGGGGGGAACAGAGGTGAAAATACTTGCTTTAAAGGATTGTAATGTTTCCTTTTAAAATAAGTCTCTAAGGTCAGACAAAGGGACAGAAACTCATAGCTTTCTACCAGCCCAATGACAAAACTATAAGTTGTTTTTTAACATCTACTTTTTCATCTATTTGGCAGTCACAGTGAAAAGTATAAACATTGGCACGCTTTGTCTTGTGATTCTGCTGTTCGTAAAAAATGACCATGCGCAAAGTACCAGACTTTAAGGCTTTGACTTGATGCCAATGGCCTGAGGAGGACAGTATTACCCTTGGACATGTGTAGTCTGCCGTCTACTCAATAGAAGAACAAGAAGCGCGGAAATGGCACAACTGTCTTCAGTTTCTGGGAGAGTTTAACAATGAGAGACTGATGATGCAGAAGAAATCTCCGTGGTTAAAAACATTAAAAACAGTCGTCCAGGATGATGAGATCCGCCACTGGCTCAGACTGCTGTATATCAGCCGGAGACCCGAGATGAAGTCACGCAGCAGGTATGTAAAACTGTGATGTTCTCAATGAACTAACACAGGAACGATCTGAGCTCAGTCTGTAAGCTAACAGGCTAAAATCAGAGAGCAGCTAATCAAACAAGTGCGTCCGTTTTTTTTAAAGGTCAACTTTTAACAATAGACTTTCATGAGACACATCAAAACCAAACAGGGAGGGAAAGCTTCGGTTTTCTGCACTGTGCCACAGTTCGCTGTCTGCTTCGGTTCACGACGCCTCACTCCGGGGCTACAGACAGTTCTCTGCCGCCTGTGGTGCTCCTCACCTCCGTCTGCACCCACAGACTTCCCGAGGTGGAGGCAGGCCGGCAGGGACTTTGAGAGATGGGCTTTACTTTCAAAAATACCCCTTAATCAGGGTCTAACCCTACAAGACCATCGTGCCTCCCCCACCATCCTCACCTCATTTTAAAATGTATATTTTTCAACTGAATTATATTTGGGTTCAAGAAAATGATGAAGTTTTTAAAATAACTTTGTAATGTTCTAATAAACAGTCTTAACTCGAACTAAATCAGCTCAAATCTCACAGATGTCAGTGTTATTCACAAAGCATGGAAACATAGTTGTTAGTTTTGAATGCAGCCACAGCAGGCAAACTATGGCTGCATGCTCCAAAGAACAGGAGCACAGTAACTGAACACACTCTTAGCACACTTACATCTGATTTTGGGAACAGTTAACAGATCTGAACCTGATGACCTGAGAGGTTTAACTGGGTCAAAGGTCGAGAGCCAATTGAGAACTGTCCAGTTAAACCAACTAAATGATGAAACCTTTGATTTAAAATGTCATGATCAACAGTATCAAAGGCAGCAATGAGATCAAATAGAACTAAGACTGAAACTCTGAGTCCCTAATAATCTTCAGATCACTGATGACTTTAGTTGGGTTGATTCTGTGCAATGACTGGCTGTGAAACCTGACTGGTACTTATCTGCTATGGCACTGTGAGATTTTCAGTTTAATCTACAACAATGACAAACATTTACTTGCAGCGTGAAGCTGGCAGCAGCTACCTGAATGATTTGTACTCTGAACTTTCCTAATAAGAGTATCAGAGCTCGAGAGTAACTTACACTTTCATTTTTCACATTTGTACAGTTTAAATTTCACTCACATATGAGGACATGCTCAGAGTGGACTATATTTGCTCAGATGTGTTTTCCTGTCATCACATTATTAACCTTTTTCCTCAGTGACCCTTTGTTCCTCAAGATCTCCCCCTAACATGAAGTGTGAGGAAGAGGAGGGCCTGTATGACCAGCAGGTCTCCAACCAGGAGAGGAACTCCAGTCTGGACCAGGAGGGCCCAGATCCTCCACAGATCAAAGAGGAAGAGGAGGAACTCTGCATCAGCGATGACGTAGAAAAGATTGTACTCAAACAGGAGGATGAAGGCCTCATCTGGACTGAAGAAGAGCAGCTCAGACAGCTGGATAACATCTGGAAACCTGAAATGAACTTACACAGCAGGGGTATGTAAAACCGTAATGGTCTTACCTAAAAATTAATATGACTTTAATTCATTCAATAAAGATATTTTGGAAACACATCAGAGTTCTTCAAGGCCAGTGTTTAAATAAACTCAGCTGATTGTTAGTCGAGGTTTTCTGAGAGCTTCGCTGCTTTTTATCCCCATATTTTAATCCTACTTTTAAATTTCCCCTTCTGTCTGATGTTTGTCTTATCATTTACATAAACATGTTTCCAACAGTAATTGGTGGACAAACTGTGATTGGTGCATAGAAATTTACTAACGTGTTAGAAGTGAGTGCATGAAATCTTATTTTAACAGTTTCCAGGTCTGGGTAAATGATATGATGATATTTCTGATGATATTTTGATTAAACTCTGTTGTAGAGTTGGAAATGGACAGCTGTAGACACCACTGCCGAGTAGTCATTCTTGTTATACTTCTATATTTATCTAAGACAAGTAATTTTGTCCATTTGTCACCTCAGCTTTCCCACAACAGCATGAATGTGAGGAGGAACTGGTTTTTGGGGACCAGGAGAGAAACTTCAGCCTCGACCAGGAGGATCCGGAGCTTCCACAGATAAAAGAGGAAGAGGAGGAACCTTGCACCAGTCAGGACGTAGATCAGCTTGTAGTGAAGCAGGAGACTGAAGGCATTATTATCTTCATGGTGGCTCCTACTTATGAGGAAAGTGAGCCAGAGCTGGACAGTGAACATCTCCTTTCTTCCAGCTCTCCTGAACCAGAGAGCAGAGATCAGCAAGACAACTTTCCTGTGTCAGAGAGTCAGCGTAAAACTGACACAAGTAAAAAGTTTGTGAAATGTGAGATTTGTGGAAAAACCTTTGAGTACAGATCCAAACTAACGAGACATATGAGGGTTCACACAGGTGAGAAGCCACATTCTTGCAGCACCTGCGGAAAAAGATTCAGCCTGATGATAAACTTGAAAACTCACATGAGAATCCACACAGGTGAAAAGCTTCATTCAGAGGATACAGTTACAAAGACACATGAGGATTCACACTAGTTAAAAGTGGGAGAACTGTCAGATGAAGCAGTCCACTGAGAAGCCAGATCAGAGCAGATCAGATGACCTCCTTCCTTAAAAAACTCTGTATTGTTTATTGTATGTAGGGGTGGGAGATATAGCCTCAAAATAATATTTCAAGAAACTTACATTTAAAAAAAATAATGTACATTTTATCAGCTCGGCAGGCAGCAGCATTTATATGTGTAAGTAAATGATGGATTTTCCATCTTTCTCTTCCAGTGAGCTGCTGTCACTGATGACAGCTTAGCTAATTCAAAGTGTGAAAATGTGGCCACCTCAAGGTGCTTGATATTGTAAGGTAAAGACCCAACAATAATACAATGAAAACAGAGAAAACCCAAACAGTCATATGACCCCCTATTAGCAAGCGTTTTGGCGACAGTGGGAAGGAAAAACTCCTTTTTAACAGGAAGAAACCTCCAGCAGAACCAGGCTCAGGGAGGGACCCCCATCTGCAACAAGGAAAGTTTTAAGTCTAATCTTAAAAGCTGAAGGCTCTGCCTCCCATTCTACCTTTAAATACTCTATGAACAACATTATAGTGCAATGTTAGTGACACGGCATACATGAAATATGAGCACATAAGTATCCTCAGGGGTGTTTTTCCTGGAAGTTTTAAGAAAAGTGTATTACAAGTGCTTACACTCTAGCTTAATATCCAAAATAACCTTGTAATGCTTAAGGAGCCTGCACAATTCTGTCATATAAGCAGAGGTGGAAAGTAACGAATTACATTTACTTGCGTTACTGTAATTGAGTAGTTTTTTTGTGTATTTGTACTTTTTAAAGTCATTTTTCAAGTCTGTAATTTTACTTTTACTTAAGTATATTTTTTAAAAAGTATTGTAGTTCGCTACGTTTTCAATCACACCCGTTACTGAGTAAATTAAAAAAACCATTGCACTTCGGAAATACTGCAGGGAATGATGGGTAGTAGAACAAATTGGCGCTAAGGTCACGTTAAAGATGGAGTCTGACATCGGTGTTATGGATCCAGTGAAAAAAGAAGCCCCGTCGAATTCTGCTGACCCTGAACTCGAAGAAACGGATGTGAACCCCTGGCCGTATTTAAGGGACCATTTCGGCTTCAAGTGCAAGAAAGGCAACAGCTTTATTATGCAGTGTAAGCTGTGTTTGCCCAGAGAGACCGAGTTAGCAGCTTTTAAAAATTCCACATCAAACCTGCGCAAGCATGTGGAGGTAAGTTAAATACAACTCGTACCGTTATGGTAGCAAAAAGGCTGTGTTCAAATTAATCACATTAAGTTAAGACATCTGTGAAGAACACAGATAACGTTGGTTGGTACTAGCAACTTGCTGTAATCGGGCACGTTGTTGTCCACGCAACTTACATTTTTTTTACTGGGTTGGTAAATTGCCAAAAGAAAATGTGTTTACCTACGTTTTTCCTGTTTGTTAATAATAAGAATTTATTTAAAAAAATAGTTAAATTAAAGACAGAAGCGGCTACTTTCTTACTTAACCCACATATGTTCACACTGCAGGCAAAAGAATAACAGAGCGCTCACTTACCTTAGATTAGTCAAAGACAGCTGACTTCTGTTACTTGTTAATTAGCACTTGCAACCTCCCGTTAACTAGCCTGTTACTGTCCAATAAAAAAAAACCCCACGAGGTATATTGGTATAATTTACCAGCGGTAGCTATGTAATGCATTGATGTCTTATTAGGGACATCAAAAAACTTTCTCTCAAACTTAACACTGGCCTGCCTGCCTCAGCTGCCTTCGAGCGTCTCTTTAGCTGTGCTGGACTACTGTTCACTGCAAAGTGAGCAAGGATGAACTCTACTAACTCTGAAAATCAACTGCTCCTCAAAATTAACAGGAAGTTCAGAGAGTAACACTCTAGGATGGATACAAAGGAACTTTAATCTAGAGGTACAGTAGGGCAGGGCCAAGTTTAAAAAATTCAAAAACATTTTTAAAGCAGCTGCCGTTCAGTTCAGTACTTGTTCTCTTATTTGACAGTTTAGAACACATTCTCATGTGAAAGAATGATATGGTTTTGTATTGAAAACACTGTGATACCTGACGGTTTGGTTTGGTTGATTGCTTTGGTGACCATTATCCATTTTCATGTATAGACTTGCAGTTTAACTGCCACTGCACTTTAATTTGTAAAGTTTTTCTTTTCACTAAAAAAGAACTACTTTGAGATTTATATCCCACTGTCCTTTTTTGCACTACTCAGAAGCGGCTGTCCTCCTGCTGACAGAAAAGTAACTATGTAACTTTTACTCTGAGTACATTTTAAATGAGCTACTTTTTACTTGAGTACATTTTTAGACAGGTAATTTTACTTGTACTTGAGTAAAATTTCAGCAAAGTAATAGTACTTTTACTTGAGTAAAATATTTTAGTACTCTTTCCACCTCTGCATATAAGGAAAAGAAATTCTACCTGGTTTGTTTCATCTTGGGTCGAGCTTTTTAACCTCCTGCTTTTCCACCGTGTAGCACATCAGTAATTTCCATCCACTGACTGCTCTTGCTGTTATATGAAATGTAACTCGCGAGTGCTCCAGTGATGCATGGTTGAATCATTTGTTTACCTTTGGGTCGCACATCACTGCTGCTAGTATCTCCTGCTCACGTGCCTTCACAGCCCGGTTGTACTCAAGTGTGTTTTTGCTTAAAGTGTTGTAACAGGTTTGCTTTTTTCACTTTCAGTGGGAAAAGTTTTCTTGCATATTTTGCGAACATTCAGCTACCAAACTGTGACTGGAGCCCGACATATGGCTCTGGCTGTGAGACATGACTGGGGTTGACTCATTGGGGTGAATGCAAACACATGATGTTCCTCTAAACACACTTTTTTGTAAACATTTATACCAGTATTATTGCAGATCATATGATATGTCACAGCCCTAATTCTGTTTGTTGCATATTCCATTAAAACCTGTAATGAAGATGAAACACGTATTTACATTCATTTGATGTGATATTTGTATCGTGTTGAGCTGTGGAGGTGACAAAAAAGTTGCTGAGATGTTTTATTTTTTTGTTTAGTGGAGAGGTTTTACTCCACAGAGTCAAAGCTGGAAAGAAACACACATGAGACCAAACATTTTGTGATTTAATCTTGATTTTCATGAAGACTGAATTTCAGCATGTGCTCATCCTGTTGATTCGTATGTTGGTGTTGGTTATGTGTCTTAAAAGTGAAATAAAGATTTCTTTAAAACTTCTTGTGGCTATTTTTTTAAGGCACAATCTTTACAACATGAAACAACGTCTGTGAAGCACATTTTGTACAGTGGGCAGGGAGACTTGCCCATCACTGTGGTGGTGGGGTGGATGAGATTTGCCTGCGGTCACTTAAGGCTCTGTATGTTGTGGGTCTGTCCTGGTTGTCCTGCTCAAACATTGTATGGAAGTTGAGGTCAGTGCCTTCAGACCGGCCAACTATGGTGGTAATCATGGTCCCCTGTTTTATGAAGGGAGTGTAGAGGGTATGTTTGCACTTCAGGCCTCCCTAGGAAGGTCTATATCTGTAGTCACTTTCACTGTTTTCTTATTGCTGTTTCAAATTGTTGTTTCTGTTTGTAGCCTTTTTATTGAAGGATTTTGGTTTATATTATTAATATGTGCATTTGTTGTTATTAATATTTGCTTCACTCTCCATTTGATGTGTTTTTGGTATGTTTTACTTTTAATTGTTCTATGATTATGTTTATGTGTGGTTTATAATTATATTTAAGTTCTGGGTTTTTTTTATGAATAAAAGTGACTTAACTTGTCAGAGATATGAGACTTTGGGCATTTCCCCTTCTGTCTTATTCTCAGTGTCTTGTCTCCATGTTTATTTACCTCTGTGTTGCTATCTTTGTGTCTCTGTCTCTTTCTCTTCCCCTGTTCAGTGGGATTTAAGACTTCCAACAAATAATTTCAAAGGGTCAATTAAATTTTAATAAAACCATTTTACTCAACACTGCACTCGAATTTTAGCATTTTTTTTTACTCAGTCATAAAAAGATTCATCTTAAAATATGTTTTAGATACATTTTTATTACTTTTTTCTTTCTTTCTTTTCTTGTTGTTGTCCCGTTTCGTTTTTTAGCCATCAGAATTATTGTCTGAAGGCCAAAAAAGATGCCCAACTAACTTAATTTACCAAATGGACCATCACAGCCTTGCCATATTGGTCCATTTGATCAACCTTTGTTATTATTTATTTATTTTAATTTATTTTCAGTTGTTACAGATAGGACAGACATGACTGGGGGATAGGAAGGAAGGAAGGAAGGAAGGAAGAAAAGGGGAAGAGGGACAGTGAGAAAGGGCACTTAAAAAATATCTCCCAGGTCACCTGTTGAGAGAAGAAAATAAGAGAAAACAAGCAAAAAAGAGAGCAACATAATAACACAACACCATTGCAATAATCTAGATAAGTGTAAATAACAGTAAATATTAAATACTGAATGTGATTGTGCAGCACGCAAGACTGACATCGCACAATGTGGTTTGAGGTAGCAGCCAAGAAAGGTGTAGCTTGTGTGTGTGAACACCTGTGTGGATGAGTGCTCGTCTATTCAAAAGGCTTCTCCATGTAACGATCTGCTAGAAGGTGTGGGGAGCCACAGCCCCGTCCCCCAGGGCATGAAGCAGGCATGGAGGAGATCCAGGCCCCAGACATCCAGAGGCCCCCAGAGTGCGAGCGCCCAAAGAGGACCACCGGAGGGGCAACCGTGCCACCTTCCTGGGAAGAGCTGAGGAGAACCCCAGATGAGGGGTCACCCAACAGCCACAGAGCAGAAGCCAGAGGGGGCGGCAGTGACGTACACGCGGGCTCTGCCGGCAGTCAGCTGTGCCAGAGTGAATCGAACCCCCGCAAGGGGCCCGACCGAGCCACAGGCACCAGGCCCCACAGAGCAGCCGTACCGGGGAGTGAGCTGGTACAGACCTGAGCGTCCAGCCCTGGACACCAAGAACGCACCGATGTCTGAGGGCATCAGCCACCAGCAGGGAGTGTGGTGAGGGGAAATAAGCCTCCATACCTTGGAGGGCCTGAGATGTTCCAAGGGGGTGGAGTGTAAGACCCGAGCTGACATATAGACACAGACGAATAGGCGCACACAGACCTAAACATGCATTCCCACCCTCATGCACACTGTAAGGAAGAGGACTCCCTTACTGCATTTATTTATATTATATGTATAGCACTTTAGAGCACACCTTTCACTTTATTAAAAGCACCTTATCAAGCACTTTATGAGCATTGCACTTTAAGCATGGATTTGCACACAAGCAGTTTAAATATTTATTGTCTATTTATTGGGAATTTTAAAATCAGTTGGTAGCCTTATTTCAGATCCTGCACAGCTGCTCCTCGTCAAGGAATGTGGTGGTTGTCTGTCAGGAGAGAAGAATGGTGATTGAGATTGTGATTAAGGTTTACCAAGAAGGAAAACTAAGGCAAATGTGTGTGTGAAATCTAGGGATAAAAGTGGTGCAAATAAGTGTTTGTAAGTTAATGATTACTCACCTTTCTTGCCTGTGTCCTCTTCAAGGTGTTTGGGCAAATGTTTCCCCGGGGGTCCAGACACCATTTAAAGGTTCCGGGAGAGACCATTGGTAAAGAGAGTGTGGTGAATCTTTTTGTGCTTGGGTTTCTGGGTTTTTATAATATTGGGTTTGGTGTAACAATAAAGTGTGAAATATTTATTAATATGTAAATGTGAAGATGTATTTATGTATTTATTTATTCTTATTGATATATTGTATACTGTGGTGGAAGGTTGGGATTTAAGAATTTACCTGAGAGTGGAATAATGGTTAAGTCTGTGACAGCTGAACATATTTAAGGCTGCCAGTTGTCATTAGAGGATGGATTTTTTGTGCTGTGAAGAAGCTCGACAAGTTAATTGTTGTAAGGAGAGCCATAGAGCAAATAAATACTTTGTTCCACTACACTTGCCTTGGTCTGTCTCACTGTGTTTCCAGCCGCTAAGGGCTGCCCTGTTACAAGTGGTGTCAGAAGTGTGTCACTCATGCCACAGTGAGAAGATGATGACAAGAGGTGGAAGAAAGCCAGGCCAAGAGGAGCAGCCTGATGAAGGAGTTGGAGCTTCATCTGAGCTAGAGGCCATGGCAGCAACAAGCCCTGAGGACAAATTGGAGGAGTTAACAGGGTTGGTGAAATCTCTTATGCGGTCTCAAGCAGCCAGAGACCAAAAGTGGGAGAAGGATTTGTCACGTCAGGAGCAAAGGTGGAAAGGCATGCAGCATCAATTTCAGCAGATCCAGCTACAAGTTAACGCTGTAACTGATAAGCCTGACCCACCAGAGGCGCCAGCGCCCCCTACAACATCTGAAGAACAAGAACTTGGATTCAATGGTGAAGACATTCCAGTGGCCAGTGGGTCCAGGTCTTTAATTGAACCAAAACTTTTCCCTCTGTCACCAGAAGATGACATTGAACATTTTCTGACTACGTTTGAAAGAATGGCAAACGTGTGTCGATGGCCCAGAGATGAGTGGGCTATTCGTCTGGTTCCCCTGTTGACAGGTAGAGCCCGCACAGCCTACATTCTTATGGATTTAACAGACTCTGAGAATTATGATAAGGTGAAAGAGGCAATTCTGGCAAAATATGAGATCACTGCTGACACCTACAGACGCCGCTTCAGATCTCTGAAAGTTGAGCCAGGTGAGACGCCACGTGAACTTTATGTAAGATTGAAAGACCTGTTTTCAAGATGGATTAAACCTGAAAAATCAACTGTAGAAGAAATATCTGAGCAGATAATTCTGGAGCAGTTTTTGAGAATGGTTAATCCAGAGCTGGAGATTTGGATACGTGAGCATGACCCGAAGACTGCAAAGGAAGCAGCTAGCCTCGCAGAGGTTTTCACTTCAGCCAGAAAAGGAAGCAAGAGCACCTACTTCAGCCGGGAGACCTACTACGCCCAACCAAGTAAGTCCATTGGGGGTGAACAGGGTTCTGGTCAAGTTCAGGCTAGAAATCTTTCTAGTTCTAGGCAGCTCCCTTCCCATAGACCTCACAATGTGAAGAAATCCTTTAAGTCTTCAGTTCAGGATATTAAATGTTATCACTGTCATAACTTTGGCCATACACAACAATTTTGCCCTGCACTTAAGTCAAAACCATCTCTTTTATGTGCAGTTCCAAGACCAGCCACAGAGCCAGTAGGAAAGAAAGCTTGTACTGTCCCTGTTTTAATTAATGGGCGTAAAGAGGAAGCTTTGCTTGACTCTGGGTGCTTTCAGACTCTTGTACATTCTAGCATAATTTCAGGAGAAAAGCTAAGTGGGGTTGGGGCTACAATAAGTTGTGTGCATGGAGACGAACACAGGTACCCCACTGCTGAGGTTTACCTGACAGTAGGAGGTCAAACCTACTTGTTAGTGGTAGCTGTGGTTCCCAGTTTGCCATATTCAGTGATACTTGGTAATGACATCCCCACTCTTTTTGATCTAATACACCAGTCAGATTATGACCCTCAAGTGAGTGCTGAGAAAGACATTCAAGGCTTAGGTGATGAATCTGGAAGCTCACTTCCTCTAGATATGACAGTTGAACCATTTAAACCCTGTCATGTAGTCACAAGAGCACAAAGTGCAAAGGAAAGGATGCAAGAACTGCCCTTTTTTGAGGAGTCTCTCGAAACGGAGCCAGGGAAGATTAGGAAGTCTAGGGCTCAGAAAAGAAGAGAAAAGTTCAAAGGCTCAGGGGAAAAAGGTACAGCATTGTTCCCTAAGCCAAATAACCAACTTGAGTTTGATGTTCCCTCAGATTTAGGTGCACTCCAAAGAAGCGACCCTACTCTAAAACCCTGGTTTGAGAAGGTAACAGAGGTAGAGGGGGCTAGTCAAGGTCAGGTAAGCTGTCTTGCAGACACTGTTTACTTGATTAAAGGAGGCATCTTGTACCAGAGAAAGGGGAAGTGCGAAGCTGTGGCACTCCCACAACAGTTCAGAGACAAAGTTATGGATTTGGGTCATTCAATTCCATGGGCAGGTCATATGGCTTTTCACAAAACACTGAATAGGATCAGCAGCCGTTTTGTTTGGGCAGGGATGTATGTCCAAGTTTCTGAGTTTTGCCGTTCCTGTGAAAAATGTCAGTTGACCTCAGGCAAAGGAGTAGCGCGAGCCCAGTTGCAACCACTGCCAATTATTGAAACACCATTTGAGAGGCTAGGCATGGATATTGTGGGCCCTTTAGAGAGGAGCTCCACCGGTCATCGCTACATATTAGTCATATGTGACTATGCAACACGGTTTCCTGAGGCCTTCCCACTCAGATCAATTAAAGCTCGTCACATTGCTAATTGTCTTCTGCAGCTTTTCTCTAGGGTAGGCATACCAAGAGAAATTCTGACGGACTGTGGAACGAACTTTCTATCCAAGTTGTTGCAGCAGGTTTATAAGCTGTTAGGGATAAAGGGACTTAAGACCACCCCGTATCACCCCCAAACGGACGGGCTAGTGGAGAGATACAACCAGACTCTCAAAAGTATGCTGCGAAAGTTTGTCTCTGACACAGGTGCTGACTGGGATCAATGGCTGCCATACCTTCTGTTCGCCTACCGGGAGGTCCCGCAGGTTTCCACTGGCTTCTCGCCTTTTGAACTTTTATACGGTCGCCAAGTGAGAGGCCCCCTGGATCTGCTTAAGGACTGCTGGGAGGAATCCAAAGCAGAGGGCGAAAACATCACAGCCTACGTCATCACCATGAGAGAGAGGTTGGAGAAAATGGCATCATTGATGCAAGACAACATGAAAGCTGCACAAAAACATCACAAGACTTGGTATGATCAGAAGGCCAGGGATAGGGTCTTCCTTCCAGGTCAGAAAGTACTGTTATTGCTTCCCACCAGCGATAACAAGTTGCTGACAAAATGGCATGGACCATACGAGATCGTCAGACAAGTGAGTAAAGTCACTTATGAGCTGAATATGCCAGAAAGAGTTAAAAAATATCAGACATTTCACGTGAACTTGTTGAAGGAATTCCACAGCCGACAAGAGCCGGTCTATCAGTTACTGGTGCGTTCAGTTAAGGATGAGGAGGTGACTGAGAAGTTCTTTCCAACTAACATTCAAGTTTGTGCTTCAGTTGACCTCTCTCATTTGTCTCCTACTGAGCAGGCTGATATAAAACCACTCGTGGACCCACAGCTCTTTCGAGAAACACCAGGCTTCACATCACTGGTTCAGCATAAGATACGGGTGAAGGAGGATGCACCCGTTCGACAAAAGAGTTACAGAATTCCTGAACGGTTGGTGCCAGTGCTGCAGAAAGAAATAAAACTGATGTTGGACCTGGGAATCATTGAGGTGTCAAGTAGTGAGTGGTGCAGCCCGATTGTTTTGGTACCAAAGAAAGATGACACCCTGAGATTCTGTACTGATTTCAGATATTTGAATGCAGTATCCAAGTTTGATCCCTACCCAATGCCCAGGGTGGATGACCTGCTGGAGAGAGTTGGATCAGCAACGTACATTACAACACTTGATTTGTGTAAAGGATACTGGCAAGTGGCTTTGGCACCAGAAGCGAGAGAGCTGACAGCCTTCAAAACTCCTTTTGGTATGTACCAATTTAAAGTCATGCCATTTGGGCTTCAAGGTGCACCAGCGACATTCCAGCGATTAATGGACCATGTACTGAGAGATGTGTCAGCATTCTCTGCAGCATATCTGGATGACGTGGTGGTGTACAGCCAGTCCTGGGAAGAGCATGTCATTCACCTACAGAAGGTGCTACACTCCATCAGAATGGCTGGACTGACTATCAATCCCAAGAAGTGCTCCATAGCCAAGAGAGAAGTGGAGTACTTGGGCTTTGTAGTTGGCTCTGGGAAGATAAAGCCGCAGGTTGGAAAGATTGAAGCAATTCAGTCCTTCCCAGTTCCGACAACAAAAAGGAAGGTGAGAGGTTTTCTGGGTCTAGTAGGCTGGTACCGGAAATTCATACCTTCTTTTGCAGAGCGATCCACTGTACTTAATAACCTCACAAAAGGCTCAGCCCCTAACAAAGTGCGTTGGACGGAAGACTGTGAGCGAGCATTCAGAGACCTCAAGGAAGCAGTTTGCACACATCCAGTTCTACACAGTCCAGACTTCAACAAGCCATTCATCTTGCAAACTGATGCTTCGGGAGTTGGCCTTGGTGCTGTCCTTCAGCAAGAGGTGGATGGTGAAAGAAGGCCTGTGGTGTTTCTGAGTCGGAAACTACTCGACAGGGAGACGAGGTACTCGACGGTGGAGAAAGAGTGCTTGGCCATGAAATGGGCTATTGAGGCCTTGAGGTATTATCTTCTGGGACGTCACTTCACTCTGGAGACTGATCATCGTGCCCTCCAGTGGTTGAACCGCATGAGGGATGCGAATGCCCGCATTGCAGGATGGTACCTGTCTCTGCAGCCTTATGACTTTACGGTCCAGTATAGGCCGGGGAAGTCAAATGTGGTTGCTGATTGTTTATCTAGGATGACAGAGGACTGAAGCACTTCGCGCTTAAGAGAGGGAGGAGGAAATGTAAGGAAGAGGACTCCCTTACTGCATTTATTTATATTATATGTATAGCACTTTAGAGCACACCTTTCACTTTATTAAAAGCACCTTATCAAGCACTTTATGAGCATTGCACTTTAAGCATGGATTTGCACACAAGCAGTTTAAATATTTATTGTCTATTTATTGGGAATTTTAAAATCAGTTGGTAGCCTTATTTCAGATCCTGCACAGCTGCTCCTCGTCAAGGAATGTGGTGGTTGTCTGTCAGGAGAGAAGAATGGTGATTGAGATTGTGATTAAGGTTTACCAAGAAGGAAAACTAAGGCAAATGTGTGTGTGAAATCTAGGGATAAAAGTGGTGCAAATAAGTGTTTGTAAGTTAATGATTACTCACCTTTCTTGCCTGTGTCCTCTTCAAGGTGTTTGGGCAAATGTTTCCCCGGGGGTCCAGACACCATTTAAAGGTTCCGGGAGAGACCATTGGTAAAGAGAGTGTGGTGAATCTTTTTGTGCTTGGGTTTCTGGGTTTTTATAATATTGGGTTTGGTGTAACAATAAAGTGTGAAATATTTATTAATATGTAAATGTGAAGATGTATTTATGTATTTATTTATTCTTATTGATATATTGTATACTGTGGTGGAAGGTTGGGATTTAAGAATTTACCTGAGAGTGGAATAATGGTTAAGTCTGTGACAGCTGAACATATTTAAGGCTGCCAGTTGTCATTAGAGGATGGATTTTTTTGTGCTGTGAAGAAGCTCGACAAGTTAATTGTTGTAAGGAGAGCCATAGAGCAAATAAATACTTTGTTCCACTACACTTGCCTTGGTCTGTCTCATTGTGTTTCCAGCCGCTAAGGGCTGCCCTGTTACACACACATATACAAATACTCGGCGCTCATCCAACCTGGATACAGACACAAATGGACACTGTACATGTACTGTACAGCACGGCCCCTCCTGAGAACCCTCAATGTCTACATGCATTTAAAACTGAGAGGTGGGCACCAGCGCCAGAGGTGAGGTTGAATACAAAGACTGTCCTCTGGACACCGTATAACATGCCCGATCCCAAGGCCCTATATGTATGTGTTATGAGAGTGTGAGTAATGTGGATGTCTAGGTTGTGGAATAAAATCAGTCTGCTGATAAAACAGTGAGCACAGTGAGAAGATCTTCACTGAGCTGATCCATCTCATCTCATAAAATTGAGGCACAGGTGACCAGGAGGGGACAGAGGGGGAACGACCTTTTATTGCTTTTTTCTACAACAATTTCTTAGTTCAGCTGCAGTATTTGATATCCTGTAATGACTAAAATGATAATTTAAACTAATTTACATAAAAAGATTGTCTTTTAAATGTTAAGTTTATTTAACAACTTTAAAGGCTGAGCAGTGCTATTTTTAAATGAAAAACTCACAGGCTCACATGTTCCAGGATTGAATTAGTGTCTGATAACCCTCCCTCTTCCTGCTCTCTAACTCAGCACCTCCTCTCTGTCCACATGTTCCCTTGTTCCCTCCCCTTCTGATCTGCAGTTTGAAGATGGGTGCAACCAACATGTGGTGACGTATAAGAGCTGACAGATCCCATTCGCTACAGAAACCTATGTTGTTTAGATCAGAGCAGTTTCAGTTCTGAGGAAGTGAAACTCACACAGTCACTGACACTGTTGGGTGAAATGGCGCAGAAAAGTGTTCAGCTGGACCGAGAAACCTTCTCTTGTTCGATCTGTTTGGATCTACTGAAGAATCCGGTGACTCTTCCCTGTGGACACAGCTACTGCATGAACTGTATTGAAAGCTTCTGGGATGAAGAGGAAAAGAAGAAAATCTACAGCTGCCCTCAGTGCCGGAGGACTTTCACAGCGAGGCCTGTCCTGGAGAAAAACACCATGTTAGCAGTTTTAGTGGAGGAGCTGAAGAAGACTGGACTCCAAGCTGCTCCTGCTGATCACTGCTATGCTGGACCTGAAGATGTGGCCTGTGATGTCTGCATTGGAAGAAAAATCAAAGCAATGAAGTCCTGTTTGATGTGTTTGGTCTCTTACTGTGAGAAACACCTTCAGCCTCATTATGATGTGGTTCAATTAAAGAAACACAAGCTGGTGGAGCCCTCCAAGAAGCTCCAGGAGAACATCTGCTCTCGTCATGATGAGGTGATGAAGATGTTCTGCCGTACTGATCAGCAGAGTATCTGTTATCTCTGCTCTGTGGATGAACATAAAGGCCACGACACAGTCTCAGCTGCAGCAGAAAGGACTGAGAGGCAGAGAGAGCTGGAGGTGAGTCGACAAAACATCCAGCAGAGAATCCAGGACAGAGAGAAAGATGTGAAGCTGCTTCAACAGGAGGTGGAGGCCATCAATCAGTCTGCTGATCAAACAGTGGAGCACAGTGAGAAGATCTTCACTGAGCTGATCCATCTCATCCAGAAAAGAAGCTCTGATGTGAAGCAGCAGATCAGATCCCAGCAGGAAACTGAAGTGAGTCGAGTCAAAGAGCTTCAGGAGAAGCTGGAGCAGGAGATCACTGAGCTGAAGAGGAAAGATGCTGAGCTGAAGCAGCTCTCACACACAGAGGATCACATCCAGTTTCTACACAACTACCCCTCACTGTCAGCACTCAGTGAGTCTACAGACTCATCCAGCATCAATATCCGTCCTCTGAGCTACTTTGAGGATGTGACAGCAGCTGTGTCAGAGGTCAGAGATAAACTACAGGACATTCTGAGAGAGGAACGGACAAACATCTCACTGACAGTCACTGAAGTGGATGTTTTACTGTCACAACCAGAGCCAAAGACCAGAGCTGGATTCTTAAAATATTCATGTGAAATCACACTGGATCCAAACACAGCAAACAAACATCTGTTATTATCAGAGGGGAACAGAAAAGCAACATTAATGAAACAACAACAGTCTTATTCTGATCATCCAGACAGATTCACTGACTGGCGTCAGGTCCTGAGTAGAGAGAGTCTGACTGGACGTTGTTACTGGGAGGTGGAGTGGAGAGGGAGAGTTGATGTAGCAGTCGCATACAAGAATATCAGCAGAAAAGGAGGTGAATGTGGATTTGGACATAATGACAAATCTTGGTCATTAGATTGTACCAACAACAGATATATATTTTGGTACAACAACATTGAAATTCCTGTCTCAGGTCCTCGTTCCTCCAGAGTAGGAGTGTACCTGGATCACAGAGCAGGTATTTTGTCCTTCTACAGCGTCTCTGAAACCATGACTCTCCTCCACAGAGTCCAGACCACATTCACTCAGCCGCTCTATGCTGGACTGAGGCTTTACTATGGTTATGGAGCCACTGCTGAGTTGATTAAAGTGAAATAGACTGAAGTCTTTCATATTGTTGTAAGTTTAAATCTGTATTTTAGTTCCCTTTTAGTTTCTCTCCATCATTATTGTGGTATTTATGTGCTGCACATAAATCAGATGTCAGTCAAACATTATGGGCAGTACCTCGACATCTTCAACATGTTGTCTTGATGTTTTTACGTTTTATAGGTGGAGCTCTTTCCTGTGTCTGTTCAGCCATGGAGACTATCAATGCTTATGGATATTTTTATTTGAAAAATTTCTCCACATGACAACATAAACTTCTCTATCTTCTAAATGTTTACTGAATATTTTTCTTAGGTATTTGTATGTTGTTGTTTCTCTTCACTGATCTTAACAGAGAAGTCTACAGACCTTCCTTTATCACACAGATTTTATTCTCATTTGTACATTTATAAAGAAAACAATTAATTACAGAGCAATAAGAAATTTTAAGAAAGTGCACTATATCATAATTTATAGTAAAGTGTATTAAAGCATCGTTAGTTAGTCACTTATTTAGTTTGGAGCTGTATCATCTGACACTGTAGAAACATTTCCTCCAGCTTCAGCACAGAATGTTAAAAACAGAACTATTAATGAGAACAAACAGTAGGAACACAGTATCAGCAAACATCATGGCTTAAAATGGAGAGTAAAAATCTAAAAAGAAATAAACAAATTAGTAAAAAGGATTTCCTGTTGACATGTTATTGGTCCTATCTTGTCTGCAGCACCTCCAGGATGCTTCTTATATGTTTCTGGTTATTTTTGCACCAATTTTAGTTTTTGTCAGTAGGAAGTTCAAGTTCAACTCAGTGTGTTTGTTTGTTTTTTTCAAACTGATACCTGACCTTGAACACCAAACATCTGTCAATAAAGCAATGATATAAAATGCTTATATTAGTACTGAAAAACTGCATATCCACTTTACAAATATAAATAATGATATAAATCCACAGCTGAACTGGAGGAGCAGCTGATCTAGTTCACTCATGTGTTTCTGGACTAAGAGTTGGAGCAAATACCTTATGATTCAGTGATGTTTGTTTTTGTTAAATATTTTGTAGATCCAAGAGTGAGTTTGACTCATGATGATGATGTTCCGAATGAAACAAAGTTGGTCACAAATTCTTCAAAGCTGTTTATTAAGAATATATTCACTTGGACTCATGAGACAGGCTTGTGATCCAAGGGAGCCATCAACTGGACAATTACTGACATGACAACAAAAAAGCTAAGTACAGAGGGGGGAACAGAGGTGAAAATACTTGCTTTAAAGGATTGTAATGTTTCCTTTTAAAATAAGTCTCTAAGGTCAGACAAAGGGACAGAAACTCATAGCTTTCTACCAGCCCAATGACAAAACTATAAGTTGTTTTTTAACATCTACTTTTTCATCTATTTGGCAGTCACAGTGAAAAGTATAAACATTGGCACGCTTTGTCTTGTGATTCTGCTGTTCGTAAAAAATGACCATGCGCAAAGTACCAGACTTTAAGGCTTTGACTTGATGCCAATGGCCTGAGGAGGACAGTATTACCCTTGGACATGTGTAGTCTGCCGTCTACTCAATAGAAGAAGAAGAAGCGCGGAAATGGCACAACTGTCTTCAGTTTCTGGGAGAGTTTAACAATGAGAGACTGATGATGCAGAAGAAATCTCCGTGGTTAAAAACATTAAAAACAGTCGTCCAGGATGATGAGATCCGCCACTGGCTCAGACTGCTGTATATCAGCCGGAGACCCGAGATGAAGTCACGCAGCAGGTATGTAAAACTGTGATGTTCTCAATGAACTAACACAGGAACGATCTGAGCTCAGTCTGTAAGCTAACAGGCTAAAATCAGAGAGCAGCTAATCAAACAAGTGCGTCCGTTTTTTTTAAAGGTCAACTTTTAACAATAGACTTTCATGAGACACATCAAAACCAAACAGGGAGGGAAAGCTTCGGTTTTCTGCACTGTGCCACAGTTCGCTGTCTGCTTCGGTTCACGACGCCTCACTCCGGGGCTACAGACAGTTCTCTGCCGCCTGTGGTGCTCCTCACCTCCGTCTGCACCCACAGACTTCCCGAGGTGGAGGCAGGCCGGCAGGGACTTTGAGAGATGGGCTTTACTTTTAAAAATACCCCTTAATCAGGGTCTAACTCACTAAAAGATGGCCACATGTCTCTCTCCAACTTAATCTCTTTCTTTTAAGTAATTGTTTTTCATTGAAATGAAATTAATTGTTCAATAAAATGATTACATTTATAATTGAATTAAAGTTAAATGAATCAAGGTGATTTTGACTTTGCTAGTTAACAGGAAGAGAAACAAACTTACACAGGATAAAATGAAATTTGGACCCAGCAGAAAAAGTCAGATCACAGACAAACAGAAACATTCCTCTTTGGCTAAAATAAAATGCAGATTATTGCTCATCTGCAGTTTTAATCATGGTGAATAATTTATGATTCAGCCAAGTAAGATTCTTCTGTGTGGAGGTTTTTCCCCTGTCAAAAGGCATTGACCATTACCTTCATCTAAACATGGAATTTAAGTCATGTAGTTGCCGTTGTTTGTTTTTAAAGAGGTCATAATATTTTTGTGATGGTAGAAATTTATCTTCAAAGTAATAGTTATAAAGTGAATTAATAAGACTTTCCAACAAAGAGAGGGAGTCACATGGTGCTTCTGAAACATTTGTACAAACCTCTCTCACATATGTGAGCAACATGCTCACAGTGTACAGCCCTGCTGACTGAGGCTGCACCTTTACCTGTCTAATCTTTTTCTTTTTACTTTGTTCCTCAAGTCCCACATCAACATGAAGTGTAAGGAGGAGGAAGATCTGGCTGGCCAGCAGGTCTGGAAGCAGGAGAGGAACTTCAATCTGGACCAGGAGGACACAGATCCCCCACAGATCAAAGAGGAACAGGAGGAACTCTGCATCAGTCAAGAGGGAGAACAGCTTGTAGTGAAACACGAGGATGAAGGCATCGTCGTCTGGAGCGGGGAAGAGCGGCTCAGACAGCTGCATAACATCTGGAAACCTGAGAAAGATTTACAGACCAGCGGTAAAACTGTAATGGCTTTTCTGAAGTGTTAACATTAATATTAAACCTACAGTTTGTATCAGTCAGATCTATTTAATGTGTATTCGTGAAAACATGACAGGGAGTTTTAAATGGACTGGTTCTTATATAGCGCTTTTCTACTCAATCTTGAGCACTCAAAGCGCTTTACAAAACTTGTGCATTCACCCACTCACTCCCATTCGCACAAGCACATTTTTCTTAGTGCTTTCTACCAACATTCAGACACACATTCCACAGATCAAAGAGCAACTTGAGGCAACTTGGAGTTAGTATCTTGCCCAAGGATATTTGAAATGCAGACTAGGTGAAGCCGGGAATCGAACCGATCAGTAGATGATCTGCTCTACCGCCTGAGCTACAGCCACCCCCAATAGTGAAGATTATTTTGAAAAATATCAAGATGTAGATCAGTTTCGAGATCAACTCCAAAATAGATCATCAGTCAGTCAGTAATAAGTGAGTTCTTTTTTGTTTGAAAGGTTTTTTTTACTCTTAATGTTGCTGAAAAATGTCAGAACTCAAGTTCTCATTTGCATCAGAGTGCACAAATAACTTCATTTTTACACACTTTTAATTTCACCTGCAAATGTGAGCAACATGCCCTCATTACAGACTTTAACTAAAACTTTATCTTCTCAGAAGTGTTTTTCTATAATTACATTTTTTTTATTGTTCGTTTAGAAGCAATAGTGGAGAGACCGGCTGACTGCTGCAGAAGAAATCTGCTCTGAGGTTAACAGAACGTCTGATCGTCCAGTATGAGATCAACCTTCAGCAGAGACTGCTGGATATCAGCCGGAAACCCGAGATAAAGTTACGCATAACAGGTAAAACTGCGATGGTCTCAGTGGACTAACACAAGAATACAACTCATGTAGGACCTGATCAGAGCTCAGCTTGTAGGCTAACATACTGAAATCAGGGAGCGGCTAATCACACAAGTGCGTCTCTTTTTTACGGTGAACTTTTAGCATTAAACAAACCTTGAGACCGAGAGAAAGTGCCTTTATAGAAGATTTATTTAGAAGATTAAGATAAAGGAGGCAGGGAGGGAAAGCTTCTGTTTTCTGCACTGTGCCACAGTTCGCTGTCTGCTTCGGTTCACGACGCCTCACTCCGGGGCTACAGACAGTTCTCTGCCGCCTGTGGTGCTCCTCACCTCCGTCTGCACCCACAGGCTTCCCGAGGTGGAGGCAGGCCGGCAGGGACTTTGAGAGATGGGCTTTACTTTCAAAAATACCCCTTAATCAGGGTCTAACCCTACAAGACCATCGTGCCTCCCCCACCATCCTCACCTCATGTTAAAATGTATATTTTTCAACTGAATTATATTTGGGTTCAAGAAAATGATGAAGTTTTTAAAATAACTTTGTAATGTTCTAATAAACAGTCTTAACTCGAACTAAATCAGCTCAAATCTCACAGATGTCAGTGTTATTCACAAAGCATGGAAACATAGTTGTTAGTTTTGAATGCAGCCACAGCAGGCAAACTATGGCTGCATGCTCCAAAGAACAGGAGCACAGTAACTGAACACACTCTTAGCACACTTACATCTGATTTTGGGAACAGTTAACAGATCTGAACCTGATGACCTGAGAGGTTTAACTGGGTCAAAGGTCGAGAGCCAATTGAGAACTGTCCAGTTAAACCAACTAAATGATGAAACCTTTGATTTAAAATGTCATGATCAACAGTATCAAAGGCAGCAATGAGATCAAATAGAACTAAGACTGAAACTCTGAGTCCCTAATAATCTTCAGATCACTGATGACTTTAGTTGGGTTGATTCTGTGCAATGACTGGCTGTGAAACCTGACTGGTACTTATCTGCTATGGCACTGTGAGATTTTCAGTTTAATCTACAACAATGACAAACATTTACTTGCAGCGTGAAGCTGGCAGCAGCTACCTGAATGATTTGTACTCTGAACTTTCCTAATAAGAGTATCAGAGCTCGAGAGTAACTTACACTTTCATTTTTCACATTTGTACAGTTTAAATTTCACTCCCATATGAGGACATGCTCAGAGTGGACTATATTTGCTCAGATGTGTTTTCCTGTCATCACATTATTAACCTTTTTCCTCAGTGACCCTTTGTTCCTCAAGATCTCCCCCTAACATGAAGTGTGAGGAAGAGGAGGGCCTGTATGACCAGCAGGTCTCCAACCAGGAGAGGAACTCCAGTCTGGACCAGGAGGGCCCAGATCCTCCACAGATCAAAGAGGAAGAGGAGGAACTCTGCATCAGCGATGACGTAGAAAAGATTGTACTCAAACAGGAGGATGAAGGCCTCATCTGGACTGAAGAAGAGCAGCTCAGACAGCTGGATAACATCTGGAAACCTGAAATGAACTTACACAGCAGGGGTATGTAAAACCGTAATGGTCTTACCTAAAAATTAATATGACTTTAATTCATTCAATAAAGATATTTTGGAAACACATCAGAGTTCTTCAAGGCCAGTGTTTAAATAAACTCAGCTGATTGTTAGTCGAGGTTTTCTGAGAGCTTCGCTGCTTTTTATCCCCATATTTTAATCCTACTTTTAAATTTCCCCTTCTGTCTGATGTTTGTCTTATCATTTACATAAACATCTTTCCAACAGTAATTGGTGGACAAACTGTGATTGGTGCATAGAAATTTACTAACGTGTTAGAAGTGAGTGCATGAAATCTTATTTTAACAGTTTCCAGGTCTGGGTAAATGATATGATGATATTTCGGATGATATTTTGATTAAACTCTGTTGTAGAGTTGGAAATGGACAGCTGTAGACACCACTGCCGAGTAGTCATTCTTGTTATACTTCTATATTTATCTAAGACAAGTAATTTTGTCCATTTGTCACCTCAGCTTTCCCACAACAGCATGAATGTGAGGAGGAACTGGTTTTTGGGGACCAGGAGAGAAACTTCAGCCTCGACCAGGAGGATCCGGAGCTTCCACAGATAAAAGAGGAAGAGGAGGAACCTTGCACCAGTCAGGACGTAGATCAGCTTGTAGTGAAGCAGGAGACTGAAGGCATTATTATCTTCATGGTGGCTCCTACTTATGAGGAAAGTGAGCCAGAGCTGGACAGTGAACATCTCCTTTCTTCCAACTCTCCTGAACCAGAGAGCAGAGATCAGCAAGACAACTTTCCTGTGTCAGAGAGTCAGCGTAAAACTGACACAAGTAAAAAGTTTGTGAAATGTGAGATTTGTGGAAAAACCTTTGAGTACAGATCCAAACTAACGAGACATATGAGGGTTCACACAGGTGAGAAGCCACATTCTTGCAGCACCTGCGGAAAAAGATTCAGCCTGATGATAAACTTGAAAACTCACATGAGAATCCACACAGGTGAAAAGCTTCATTCAGAGGATACAGTTACAAAGACACATGAGGATTCACACTAGTTAAAAGTGGGAGAACTGTCAGATGAAGCAGTCCACTGAGAAGCCAGATCAGAGCAGATCAGATGACCTCCTTCCTTAAAAAACTCTGTATTGTTTATTGTATGTAGGGGTGGGAGATATAGCCTCAAAATAATATTTCAAGAAACTTACATTTAAAAAAAATAATGTACATTTTATCAGCTCGGCAGGCAGCAGCATTTATATGTGTAAGTAAATGATGGATTTTCCATCTTTCTCTTCCAGTGAGCTGCTGTCACTGATGACAGCTTAGCTAATTCAAAGTGTGAAAATGTGGCCACCTCAAGGTGCTTGATATTGTAAGGTAAAGACCCAACAATAATACAATGAAAACAGAGAAAACCCAAACAGTCATATGACCCCCTATTAGCAAGCGTTTTGGCGACAGTGGGAAGGAAAAACTCCTTTTTAACAGGAAGAAACCTCCAGCAGAACCAGGCTCAGGGAGGGACCCCCATCTGCAACAAGGAAAGTTTTAAGTCTAATCTTAAAAGCTGAAGGCTCTGCCTCCCATTCTACCTTTAAATACTCTATGAACAACATTATAGTGCAATGTTAGTGACACGGCATACATGAAATATGAGCACATAAGTATCCTCAGGGGTGTTTTTCCTGGAAGTTTTAAGAAAAGTGTATTACAAGTGCTTACACTCTAGCTTAATATCCAAAATAACCTTGTAATGCGGAGCCTGCACAATTCTGTCATATAAGCAGAGGTGGAAAGTAACGAATTACATTTACTTGCGTTACTGTAATTGAGTAGTTTTTTTGTGTATTTGTACTTTTTAAAGTCATTTTTCAAGTCTGTAATTTTACTTTTACTTAAGTATATTTTTTAAAAAGTATTGTAGTTCGCTACGTTTTCAATCACACCCGTTACTGAGTAAATTAAAAAAACCATTGCGCTTCGGAAATACTGCAGGGAATGATGGGTAGTAGAACAAATTGGCGCTAAGGTCACGTTAAAGATGGAGTCTGACATCGGTGTTATGGATCCAGTGAAAAAAGAAGCCCCGTCGAATTCTGCTGACCCTGAACTCGAAGAAACGGATGTGAACCCCTGGCCGTATTTAAGGGACCATTTCGGCTTCAAGTGCAAGAAAGGCAACAGCTTTATTATGCAGTGTAAGCTGTGTTTGCCCAGAGAGACCGAGTTAGCAGCTTTTAAAAATTCCACATCAAACCTGCGCAAGCATGTGGAGGTAAGTTAAATACAACTCGTACCGTTATGGTAGCAAAAAGGCTGTGTTCAAATTAATCACATTAAGTTAAGACATCTGTGAAGAACACAGATAACGTTGGTTGGTACTAGCAACTTGCTGTAATCGGGCACGTTGTTGTCCACGCAACTTACATTTTTTTTACTGGGTTGGTAAATTGCCAAAAGAAAATGTGTTTACCTACGTTTTTCCTGTTTGTTAATAATAAGAATTTATTTAAAAAAAAATAGTTAAATTAAAGACAGAAGCGGCTACTTTCTTACTTAACCCACATATGTTCACACTGCAGGCAAAAGAATAACAGAGCGCTCACTTACCTTAGATTAGTCAAAGACAGCTGACTTCTGTTACTTGTTAATTAGCACTTGCAACCTCCCGTTAACTAGCCTGTTACTGTCCAATAAAAAAAAACCCACGAGGTATATTGGTATAATTTACCAGCGGTAGCTATGTAATGCATTGATGTCTTATTAGGGACATCAAAAAACTTTCTCTCAAACTTAACACTGGCCTGCCTGCCTCAGCTGCCTTCGAGCGTCTCTTTAGCTGTGCTGGACTACTGTTCACTGCAAAGTGAGCAAGGATGAACTCTACTAACTCTGAAAATCAACTGCTCCTCAAAATTAACAGGAAGTTCAGAGAGTAACACTCTAGGATGGATACAAAGGAACTTTAATCTAGAGGTACAGTAGGGCAGGGCCAAGTTTAAAAAATTCAAAAACATTTTTAAAGCAGCTGCCGTTCAGTTCAGTACTTGTTCTCTTATTTGACAGTTTAGAACACATTCTCATGTGAAAGAATGATATGGTTTTGTATTGAAAACACTGTGATACCTGACGGTTTGGTTTGGTTGATTGGTTTGGTGACCATTATCCATTTTCATGTATAGACTTGCAGTTTAACTGCCACTGCACTTTAATTTGTAAAGTTTTTCTTTTCACTAAAAAAGAACTACTTTGAGATTTATATCCCACTGTCCTTTTTTGCACTACTCAGAAGCGGCTGTCCTCCTGCTGACAGAAAAGTAACTATGTAACTTTTACTCTGAGTACATTTTAAATGAGCTACTTTTACTTGAGTACATTTTTAGACAGGTAATTTTACTTGTACTTGAGTAAAATTTCAGCAAAGTAAGAGTACTTTTACTTGAGTAAAATATTTTAGTACTCTTTCCACCTCTGCATATAAGGAAAAGAAATTCTACCTGGTTTGTTTCATCTTGGGTCGAGCTTTTTAACCTCCTGCTTTTCCACCGTGTAGCACATCAGTAATTTCCATCCACTGACTGCTCTTGCTGTTATATGAAATGTAACTCGCGAGTGCTCCAGTGATGCATGGTTGAATCATTTGTTTACCTTTGGGTCGCACATCACTGCTGCTAGTATCTCCTGCTCACGTGCCTTCACAGCCCGGTTGTACTCAAGTGTGTTTTTGCTTAAAGTGTTGTAACAGGTTTGCTTTTTTCACTTTCAGTGGGAAAAGTTTTCTTGCATATTTTGCGAACATTCAGCTACCAAACTGTGACTGGAGCCCGACATATGGCTCTGGCTGTGAGACATGACTGGGGTTGACTCATTGGGGTGAATGCAAACACATGATGTTCCTCTAAACACACTTTTTTGTAAACATTTATACCAGTATTATTGCAGATCATATGATATGTCACAGCCCTAATTCTGTTTGTTGCATATTCCATTAAAACCTGTAATGAAGATGAAACACGTATTTACATTCATTTGATGTGATATTTGTATCGTGTTGAGCTGTGGAGGTGACAAAAAAGTTGCTGAGATGTTTTATTTTTTTGTTTAGTGGAGAGGTTTTACTCCACAGAGTCAAAGCTGGAAAGAAACACACATGAGACCAAACATTTTGTGATTTAATCTTGATTTTCATGAAGACTGAATTTCAGCATGTGCTCATCCTGTTGATTCGTATGTTGGTGTTGGTTATGTGTCTTAAAAGTGAAATAAAGATTTCTTTAAAACTTCTTGTGGCTATTTTTTTAAGGCACAATCTTTACAACATGAAACAACGTCTGTGAAGCACATTTTGTACAGTGGGCAGGGAGACTTGCCCATCACTGTGGTGGTGGGGTGGATGAGATTTGCCTGCGGTCACTTAAGGCTCTGTATGTTGTGGGTCTGTCCTGGTTGTCCTGCTCAAACATTGTATGGAAGTAGAGGTCAGTGACTTCAGACCGGCCAACTATGGTGGTAATCATGGTCCCCTGTTTTATGAAGGGAGTGTAGAGGGTATGTTTGCACTTCAGGCCTCCCTAGGAAGGTCTATATCTGTAGTCACTTTCACTGTTTTCTTATTGCTGTTTCAAATTGTTGTTTCTGTTTGTAGCCTTTTTATTGAAGGATTTTGGTTTATATTATTAATATGTGCATTTGTTGTTATTAATAATATTTGCTTCACTCTCCATTTGATGTGTTTTTGGTATGTTATACTTTTAATTGTTCTATGATTATGTTTATGTGTGGTTTATAATTATATTTAAGTTCTGGGGTTTTTTTTATGAATAAAAGTGACTTAACTTGTCAGAGATATGAGACTTTGGGCATTTCCCCTTCTGTCTTATTCTCAGTGTCTTGTCTCCATGTTTATTTACCTCTGTGTTGCTATCTTTGTGTCTCTGTCTCTTTCTCTTCCCCTGTTCAGTGGGATTTAAGACTTCCAACAAATAATTTCAAAGGGTCAATTAAATTTTAATAAAACCATTTTACTCAACACTGCACTCGAATTTTAGCATTTTTTTTTACTCAGTCATAAAAAGATTCATCTTAAAATATGTTTTAGATACATTTTTATTACTTTTTTCTTTCTTTCTTTCTTTTCTTGTTGTTGTCCCGTTTCGTTTTTTAGCCATCAGAATTATTGTCTGAAGGCCAAAAAAGATGCCCAACTAACTTAATTTACCATATTGGTCCATTTGATCAACCTTTGTTATTATTTATTTATTTTAATTTATTTTCAGTTGTTACAGATAGGACAGACATGACTGGGGGATAGGAAGGAAGGAAGGAAGGAAGAAAAGGGGAAGAGGGACAGTGAGAAAGGGCACTTAAAAAATATCTCCCAGGTCACCTGTTGAGAGAAGAAAATAAGAGAAAACAAGCAAAAAAGAGAGCAACATAATAACACAACACCATTGCAATAATCTAGCTAAGTGTAAATAACAGTAAATATTAAATACTGAATGTGATTGTGCAGCACGCAAGATTGACATCGCATAATGTGGTTTGAGGTAGCAGCCAAGAAAGGTGTAGCTTGTGTGTGTGAACACCTGTGTGGATGAGTGCTCGTCTATTCAAAAGGCTTCTCCATGTAACGATCTGCTGGTGTGGGGAGCCACAGCCCCGTCCCCCAGGGCATGAAGCAGGCATGGAGGAGATCCAGGCCCCAGACATCCAGAGGCCCCCAGAGTGCGAGCACCCAAAGAGGACCACCGGAGGGGCAACCGTGCCACCTTCCTGGGAAGAGCTGAGGAGAACCCCAGATGAGGGGTCACCCAACAGCCACAGAGCAGAAGCCAGAGGGGGCGGCAGTGACGTACACGCGGGCTCTGCCGGCAGTCAGCTGTGCCAGAGTGAATCGAGCCCCCGCAAGGGGCCCGACCGAGCCACAGGCACCAGGCCCCACCAAGCAGCCGTACCGGGGAGTGAGCTGGTACAGACCTGAGCGTCCAGCCCTGGACACCAAGAACGCACCGATGTCTGAGGGCATCAGCCACCAGCAGGGAGTGTGGTGAGGGGAAATAAGCCTCCATACCTTGGAGGGCCTGAGATGTTCCAAGGGGGTGGAGTGTAAGACCCGAGCTGACATATAGACACAGACGAATAGGCGCACACAGACCTAAACATGCATTCCCACCCTCATGCACACATATACAAATACTCGGCGCTCATCCAACCTGGATACAGACACAAAGAGTATTTTAAACTATTCTGTAAATTCTTGGAAAGTGGTCTTTTTTGGGGGGGACCTCTGCTACTACCAGAGGTTGTCTGCACCACACCAGGGCCTGTGCTGCTAACATAAACCAACTGAGCCTCAACCAGGGCCTGTGCTGTTTTCTGAGGCCATCTCACTGCACCGGGGCCTGTGCTGCCAGCTGGATCCATCGGCACCATCCCAGGACCTGTGCTGCTGGCTGAGGCCATCTGCACCGCACCAGGGCCTAGCTGGACCCATAGGCACCACACCAGGGCCTGTTCTGCTAGCATAAACCAACTGAGCCTCACCAGGGCCTGCACTGCCGGCTGGACCCATAGGCACCACACCAGGGCCTGTTCTGCTAGCATAAACCAACTGAGCCTCACCAGGGCCTGCACTGCCGGCTGGACCCATAGGCACCACATCAGGGCCTGTGCTGCTAGCATAAACCAACTGAGCCTCACCAGGGCCTGTACTGCCGGCTGGACCCATCTGCACCACCCCAGGGCCTGTACTGCTGGCTGGGGCCATCTGCAGCACACCAGGGCCTGTTCTGCCGTCTGGACCCATAGGCAACACCCCAGGGCCTGTGCTGCTGGCTGGGGCCGTCTGCAGCACACCAGGGCCTTTGCTGCCGGCTGAACAAACTGCATCTGTGTTGCTAGTGCAAGACATCAGCACCACACCAAGGCCTGTGCTGCTCGAAAAGCTTATCTGCAATACATCGGGCGCTGTGCTGTTGATTGAAGCCTTCTACACCACATTGGTGAATGTGCTAGCAGAAGCCCTCTGCTAGCAAGCCACCAGGACCCGAACTTTTGGCTGGAGCCTTACTTGCCATCCTAGGTTTGTGCAGCCTATTTAATTCAGCATCAACAATCATTGTGTTTTGGATAATGGCTTTTTTTAATAACTTTACTTTGCTTATTGGCCGTGGGGGACTTTTGGACTCTCAATTTTTCTAAGATGAGAACATTTAACAGTGACCCCATTCTGCGAGACATGGTTCCCAGATCTACATGCGTCACTGCTGCTATACATCCTGTACAATTTCCAATGTATTTGGAACAGGACATTAATCATTTTGAACTACAGAAAGATTTACCTCATCTTCAAAACCTTCTTGCTTTGTACAATTACAAAATTAGTTACGAAAAATCCTGCTTTGTGTCAACATTTCACACGTCAAAATCAATAAGTACAAAGCAGAGACTTCTGATCGTCTTACTACTGCTCTTATCTGGTAATGTGCAACCTAACCCAGGCCCTGAGCTGCAATGTAGCCAGACACCATCTGAATTTAAATCCTCACCTGGGCTGAAGATAGTTCATCTTAATGTGCGCAGTTTGTTACCCAAGATGGATATGATCAAGATCTGGGTTCAATCAACAGATGCAGATATTGTCCTCATTTCTGAAACTTGGTTGTCTAAATATTAGGGGTGCAACGATATACGTATCGATATTGAACCGTTCGATACAGTGCTTTCGGTTCGGTACGCATATGTATCGAACAATACAACATTTGTAATTTATTTTATCAACTTTCCTTCTGACGATGCTGTCTGTGTTGAGCGCTCAGTGAATCTGTGTTCGACTACTCCGCCTAGGCTGCACTGTCGAGCGCAGATCCACTGAGCGCTCAACACAGACAGCATAGTCAGGAGGAAGAGCGCAGGGCAAGCTAGCGAGACAGAAGTTAAGCTCTCCTTGCAAGATGGACCTCCCCCACCCTCATTCAGATCTGGCGTTTGGAATTATTTTGGTTTTCATGTGACGTATGACCCTGAAGGTAAGCGAGTCATGGACTAAAGTAAAACAGTATGTTGGATGTGCCATGCAATGCTTAATTACATTGGTGTGAACTAATGTGTTAGCGCAGTTAGCTCGTTAACGTGTTGGCCGTCTAGCCCCATGCACGGGGCGATCGGCGGTAGCTCGTTAACGGAGATTTGCCGTGTTGTGGCGTTAAGGTCATTTCAACGAGATTAACCTGAAAGCACTAGTGGGAACACAACGAATATGACTGCACATTTACGCCGACATCATCCTAGTGCAAAGACAAAAACAACAAGCATGCTACTAACTTTAGCCGAGTCATTTAGACAGCTGTTAGCACATGATTCTCCTTATATGTTTAATATGCTGCTGAGAATATAGCCCAGAAGAAGCGGATAGTATAGCTTTTATTTTGGAAAGAGACATTTCTCTGTAATAAACTCTCTTTTCCAAAGATGAGTGATTCCTCAATCAGATACAGGGCTTGCAAAATCGCTAGCCTGACGTCCTGGAGCTAGCGATTTTTCCAGTCGGGCTACCAAAATCTATCTCTGCCCTGCCCGTCGGGCTATTGTAGGAAAAATATATGTCAATGCTTTTGCATTCTTTCAGAAATGTAGCTGGGTAATTATGTCATTGGCATCGGTGAGCCACTGTCAATATGTGACATATTGAAATCGCGTTTGAATTTGCGCTTGTTTTTTTGCTTTCACTTTGCAATGACAGCACTGATCTGTGAGTGATGATAATTTGTGCACCAATTCCTCTGACATCGTCTTATTAATCGTTAGCTTACTATGCAAACATGACAAGTGAAATCTCCCGCAGCAAGCTTAAACATGTGAGAGGTTGATCGCGCAGAGAATCGCTGAGCTTATGTGAGTCCGTGTGTAAAAGCAGCAGTATATATATTTTAGTTCTGCTGAGCCAAATAAGACAGGTCGGGGTGAAGAAGTGACAGCCAAAGAAAAGCTTACCACAAAACGGAGAAGTTATGACAAATGAGACTATAAGGCAAAAAGAAAGTGCAGCTTTATGGTTTCATGGACAAAAGAATTTCTGCGGCTGCAATATGACGAGCTAAATTACCAGGGCTGCACATAAGTGGTCCGCAGGTGCGCATTCGCTGTCAAAATAAAAAACGCGCACAAGGGTTAGGGTTAAATTTAAAAACTGTACTTTTGAGTTAAAATATATATTTATAATTTTAATAAATGACAAATTAAAAAGGCATGAACATTTTTTTGTATCGAAAAAATATCGAACCGTAACACCAAAGTATCGAACCGAACCGAACCGTGAATTTTGTGTATCGTTGCACCCCTACTAAATATATATCTGATGAACATGTTAGCATGGCTGGCTACAATATCTATCGCACCGATAGGTTTAAGAAAGGTGGTGGTGTTGCTGCTTATGTTAAGTCAAAATTTGATGCTACAATAGTTCTATCAGAATCAATTTGCAAACAATTGGAATTTTTGGCTCTGAATGTGAATGTTGCAAAGGGTCTTTGCATAACAGTTGCTTGTTGCTATCGACCCCCTTCTGCCTCCACAGAAGCTCTGCGTTCTTTAAACCTTTTGCTGTCCAGACTAAATTATGGGGAGCTTGTTCTAGCTGGTGACTTTAACTGGGATTGGCTCAAAACTGTTTCAGATGATTTTAAATCTTTCTGTGATTCTATCAGTCTTACCCAGCTGGTCAATTTACCCACTCGGCCGAATCTCAAAAGCCCCGAAAAGTCTACCTTGATTGACTTGATTTTGACAAATGTTCCTCATAAATTTTCATCTTTGGGTGTCTTTTGTAACGACTTAAGTGACCACTGTGTTGTTGCTGCTATTAGAAATACTAAAGTGGCCAAGTCACAACATGGTATTATTTTTAAAAGAACTCTTAAACATTTTAATGAGCAAGCATTTTATCATGATTTGTCAAATTATGACTGGAAGAAAATAGGATTGATCCCTGATGTAGAATTAGCGTGGGCATTCTTTAAGGATGGGTTTATGCAAATTGTGAATAAACATGCTCCATTAAGAAGATATAGGATAAAAGGTCGTGAAAACCCCTGGTTCTCCCAAGAGCTGGCAGATATCATTCATGAGCGTAATCTGGCTTGGGCCAAAGCGAGGAAAACAGGCTACCCCAGTGATTGGCTTCTTTTCAGACAACTAAGAAACAGATGTACTTCCTCTATTAAGAAAGCTAAAACAGAATAGTATCTGTCTGTCACCACTGAGAACCTAAATAATCCACAGAAGTTCTGGAAAATCATTAAGTCTCTTTCAGTGAGTAAAAGCTCCCACGCTCTACCCACCTATGTTTTTAAGGATTCTGTTCCTGTTTATGATAGGAAGGAGATTATGAATTGTTTTAACAAGCACTTTATATCTTCTGGCTCTTTGTTTGACTCTCTGAACCCAGTCTCTGTAAAATCTGGCACAAACCTTCCGGTGTACACTGGTCAGCCATTTAACTTTGTTCCTTTCTCTGTGCAGGAGGTCTGTAAAGCTCTTAAACTGTTAGATCCTAGAAAATCTCCAGGGCCAGACTTACTAGATCCTTACTTCTTGAAACTGGCAGCTGATTTTGTAGCAGAGCCTCTCACAACACTTTTCAACCTCACACTGGATACGAATAAAATTCCCTCAGTATGGAAATCAGCTTTTGTTGTTCCTCTATTAAAAGGGGGCGACCCAGCAGTGTTAACTAATTACAGACCAATATCTAATCTATCTGTGCTGGCTAAAGTTCTTGAAGCTCTTGTGTGTGAGCAGTTAAAGGAGTTTTTGCACATCAATGCCATTTTATCTGAATATCAATCAGGCTTTAGGAAGAATCACAGTACTATCACAGCTGCAATTAGAGTGGTAAATGATATTACTATTGCACTTGATAAAAAACAACACTGTGCATCCCTTTTTATTGATTTGTCAAAAGCATTTGACACTGTTGATCATTGTATTTTAAAACTTAGACTCTTCCAGTCAGGACTCTCTGAGAGAGCAGTGGCATGGTTCTCAAACTACCTCAGTAACAGGACTCAGTGCATTAAATCTGACGGTCTATGTTCTGACTTTGTTACAGTGCACAACGGAGTGCCACAGGGTTCTGTATTAGGTCCCCTTCTATTTATCATTTACGTAAACAATCTTAGTCTACATGTGCCAGATGCAAACTTGCACTTCTATGCTGATGATACAGTTATTTACAGCTGTGGTTCAACTCTTGTCCAAGCCATCGACTCCTTGCAGAAAGCCTTTTCTGCTGTCCAGCACTCATTACATCAGCTTAAACTTGTTCTCAACGCAGACAAAACAAAGCTCATGTTGTTTTCTAAATCAAGGAGACGAGCCCAAACAATCCCATCAGTAACCACTCTTGAAGGTAATAAAATAGAGTTGGTTCACACCTATAAATATCTGGGAATCTTAATTGATGACTCGCTTACCTTCAAACCACATGTAGAGAATCTTGTGAAAAACCTGAAGTTAAAACTGAGATTTTATTTTCAAAATAAGTTGTGTTTCTCTTTTAATACAAAGAAGCGGCTTGTTGCTGCAACATTCTTGCCTGTGCTGGATTATGGTGATATTCTATATATGAATGCTTCTGCTCAATGTCTTCGAATGGTTGATTCTGTGTATCGTGCTTCTCTGAGGTTCATCACTAACCGTAAATTTCAGACTCACCACTGTGAGTTATACTCTCAGGTAGGATGGCCTGCTTTGGTAACGGAGGAACTCTCATTTATACAGTTTTATATATAAGGCGATACTTGGGTTGCTGCCTTCTTATATATGTTCCCTGCTTGTAATGAAACATGCTGGTCGGTATTCTCTTCGTCCGCATGGTTACTTGTTTCTTTCTGTTCCATTTGCCCGAACTGAACTTGGTAAAAGAGCTTTTGTCCATTTAGCACCCTTGGCCTGGAACAAACTGCAGAAGGAATGGAAAATGACTGAATTCATTTCATTAAGTGATTTTAAATCTAAACTACGAATCCTTGAGGCCAAGTCCATAACATGCAACTGTTTCAATTAGATTGATTGTCATTTTAACTGACTTTTTATTTTATTTGAATTTTATTGAATTTTATTTTTTATTTTATTTGTATTCTTTCACTTATTGTTGCATGTGTGTTGTTGCTGCCTGTGTTTGAGTAATTTCTGTAACTGTGAGACATCTGCTGCTGCCTATCTTGGCCAGGTCTCCCTTGAAAAAGAGGTTTTTAATCTCAATGGGATCTTCCTGGTTAAATAAAGGTTAATAAATAAATAAATAAATAAAAAATGGACACTGTACATGTACTGTACAGCACGGCCCCTCCTGAGAACCCTCAATGTCTACATGCATTTAAAACTGGGTGGTGGGCACTATGGAACGCCAGGACTGCCATAATGAATTAATTAAATACATCATTAAATAATTAATTAAATGTGGCAATAATTAATTAAAATTGGAATTAATTAATTAAATAAATAGTTATGACACATGTAATTAATTAGTTATTGACACATTTAATTAATTATTTATATATTTCACATTTTAATTAATTATTGACACATTTAATTAATTATTGACACATTTAATTAATTATTTAATGCTATATTTATTTATTTCATTTTGGCAGTCCTGGCGTCTGGCTCTCATCTTGAAATAATTTTATCTGTCAGCCTCACCCATCAAACTCAGGGGGCGGGGTTAATGCTGCCCATGCAGCTTCTCTAACATTTGATTGGTTGCCGTGCAAAGTAAGTCAAAACAGGTCGATCCTAGATAATCGATTGCTTGTGTAGACTTGGGGCAGCCAGGTATCCCAGAATGCATTTCAAATCACAGGCAGCAATGGTGGTGGTGTAGTTTTAAAATATCCCGTTTTTCTGTCACCAACTACACTTTTAACAGTGTTTTAGCTGCGAATGTCGCGCCGTAATCTTCACATGTCTGGTCAGGTTGTCAACATAGAACATGTTTGCAAAAGTGCTCAGATGTTTTCAGAGATTTCACTAGCTCTGCTAACAGTTAGCATGCAGAGTGCACCGAGGGGGTTACGTTAACCGGTTTGTTTACATATTCCACTCTCCGTGTTCCACATGTTGCATTCGCAGATTCTCATTTTCACCGAACGATCGTCTCTTTCCGCCTGGTCTTGTGTCTCTGTGCTTCTGTAACATAAAGAACGAGCTGACATTTTTCTCACGAAACCAGCGATCAGCTCAACAGACCCTCAGTTTACCTGCATGCAGACGGAGGTCAGACAACAATTTTACATGTATGATCTTAAAACAGGACACAGCCACTATACGTGCTGCACAGTAAAAAATGGAGTGTCAATATTTCAGTGTAAACCTATTTTAACCTAGAGAGAGTATATACAACTCTGTGAGGAGTAAACCAGCTCTAACGTCAGAGTTAAAAGTCAGTGTAAAGTTCTGTAGACATGGAGTGAAGACATAACTCCACACAGTGTTGATTAGTACCAGTCCGCAGGCGTGTGCGGTCTGAGAGCTACCACAGTCAGGTAAGTTAAGTTAACATTCCCATACTGGTAACATTGTTTAGTAAGTATTTTTAAACTAAATAGCTCTTTATAGTTACACTGATGTCGAGTTAGCAGCATTTACCCATAGGTTTAATGATATTGTCGAGTAGCTACATGCTAACCATTGCTAAAAGTTCAAATGTTCGTTATATTCTCACTGAGTTAAGATTAACCTAAAACATGTTAACTATGTATTTCTTCTAAGTGCAGCTTAGATAATATTATTGTCACATGTCTAATGGGATAGTTTTAGCAACTAAATTACCGTTTATTAGTAAGCTAATAATCGCTAATTAGCTTCGAAGGAACTATCAGAAAAAGTGGGTAACATTACAATAAAGTTTACTCTACTGATTTATATTCTTTTAAGCAAATGCCAAAGGCTTACACTAATTTAGAATTAATTCAGATTATTTTATATAAATTAATTGACAGCAATGTTAATGATATGTTAATATACAGTAATTGTTCACAGAAATAAAGCGAATTGCAGTAAGAGCGACCAATACTTGATAAGTAGACTAAAGTTATTAAACAATATTAGATGTTAGTCACACTTGGTCCATTTGCAGTAACACTGGTTGATAAAGGATCTTTATTAGCAGTTAATCTGTTACTTATTTCTTCATGCTGTAGCTGTTAAGTAATATTGACTTTTAACTGCTTCTATTTTGTATAAAAACTAAAGCTCTAAAGTACATCCACAGTTTTAAACTCTTTCCTTTATTATTTTTTTCTCTTTTGTTTTGTGAACAGAATATGTTGCTGCGTGTTTTGTTTGGTGGGGAGCAGAAGTATGTTAGGCTGTCTGACCAGGGGCCCGTTCTTCGTACGTCGCTTACTACATCCAAGATCAAATGACACATCCAAGATCAAATCATCGCGCTAACTCTGAGCTCGCTATTCCGGTTCCCCGAACACACCTGTTGTTGACGATTAGTATAGCTGGATGAAGTAATGTGAGATCACTGGGTGGCCCAACAGGGGCTACGCATCGATAGTAGAAACATTGATCGGCAACCCTTTGATTGGTCGGCGAAAATGTCGAAGGAGCGCGCTCGGTATTCTTCGGCAGCAGAGCAAGAACTCTTGAGTGAGGGATTTCAGGAGTTTCAGAGTCTAATTAAAACGCAAGGGAACACTGCAAAGGCTGCAAAAGCAAGGAGAGAGGGCTGGCAGAAAGTTGCTGACAAATTAAACTCGTAAGTAATTTAATAATAACAATAATAATGGAGTGGATTGATATAGCGCTCTTCAAGGCACCCAAAGCGTTTTACAATGCCACTATTCAGTCACTCTCACATTCACACACTGGTAGCTGTCACAGCTGCCCTGGGACAGAAGCCAGGCTGCCATATCGCGCCATCGGCCCCTCTGGCCAACACCAGTAGGTGGTAGGGTAGATTTATCATATCACACTATATTATCCAATATTATATTACATTATATTATATTACATTATGTTATATTATATCCCCTTTCACATTAGCGCCACAACAGGACCCACTAGAACATGGGAACAAGTAAAAGTGAAATATAAGAATATTCTACAGAATGGTAATATTTATCACTTATATTGCTTTTCGTCTCTTGGACAGAGACCCTGAAATACTCTGTTAGTTTGTTCATAACAGCAACCAAGAAAAGGGGCAGCGCAAAAAAAGACAGGTGGTGGTCCTGCACCCCCTCGTCAACAAGTTGGTTAAGTGAATAATACCCTCACGGGAATATCGATATCTCTCTATGAGCACACTGTCGCGTGTCGTGAGCTAAAGGATCCTGTCTATCCCGCAATATACGCTGGATTCTGAGGACTCTCCTTATCAATCTTGCACCTTCTGCAATGGGTGGCTCGCGTATACGGACAGGATATGACTGCGACAGACTTCCCAAATCCACCTTCGCTTTTATAGCCGTGGTCTCCCATCTTGATTACACGAAGTAATTTACAATTACTACTCTGAAATATGAATTACATCTGTAATAATCACATACATGTAATAGAATGTTAATAGTACATTTCCCTTTTTTAGGAAATGACCTGTATGTATCTGTGTGACATCAATAAAAGGATCAAGTGCTGCATTATCTTTAGTTACATTGATGTTATTTATTTATGGTACAACAGTGGTAAAATATCGCTGTTGCTTTCGTATACATGAAGCGGAAATACCTGAGTGGCCGCGATCTAATCCTGTTTACATAAAGTAAACCTGCTCCCGAGCAGGTTTACGCTTACGGCTCTGTTGCTATGACAGCAAGTCCCGGATGAGCTTCGAAGAACCGAACGATCCAGGATCACGCGAAATCGTCAACAGTCAAATCCGGCTAACTTACTTAGCGAGGTACCAAGAACAGGCCCCTGGGCCCTATTTCAGAAAGCCGGTTTAGTGCAAACTCTGAGTAAGTATACCCTGAGTTAACGAAAACTCTGGGTTTTCGGTTTCACAAAGCGAGTTCAGATGAATCCTGAGTGAGTCACTATGACGACACACTCCGTGAAGCTAACCTGCCCCCTAGCAGGTTTACCACAACTAACCCTGACTGTCTCCGCCTCTTTGTCGGAAACCTGACAGTAGGAAGTGTCGGACATGGCGTGCCCCTACCTCGAAGAGCCAGTAGATGTTGAAGCCCAAATTCTCCGCAGAGCTCTCCGCCGGGAGAGAGTGATCAGAGCGCGTTTGGACATTTTATCATTTCCTGATGATTTTCTGTGTGAACGTTACCGTTTTTCAGCACAATCTATAATTCATTTGAATAACATCCTCAGGCCTAATATTGCTCATGTGACACATCGCGGACATCCTCTCAGTTCTGTACATATTATTTGTATTGCACTTCGTTTTTTTTGCAAACGGGAGCTTTCTGTATAATATTGGTGATGCTGAGCACGTTTCCAAGGCTACCGTCTGTTGGGCAGTCAGGAATGTTACAGTTGCACTGAAACGTCTCCTCAAAGTCAAAGTCAAAGTCAACTTTATTTGTCGATTCTGCCACATGTACAGGACATACAGAGAATAGAAATTGCGTTACTCTCAATCCCTAGATAAATAGCAAATGAACATTTAAATATATTTAAATATAAAAGTGATTAAAAATGCAAGTAAAATAATTAAAAAGTAAAAATTTAAATAAATACAATTTTACATATAACAAGAAAGCTATACAATATACAATATAATGGGTAAGTGACATTGAGTGTAAACCAGGCAGAGTAGTGCAAATAGTGCAAATGGAGATTTAGTAATGTACGGTAAGAGAAAGTGTAACAACAAAGTCTTATGAGGTAATGGCAGTCCAATGCTCCACAAAGTGACTGGTAACTGGTGCAGGCCAGTGAGTGAGTCAGAGAGTGTGTGTGTTTGTGTGTGTGTGACAGAGTTCAGTGAGACCGTGGAGGAGAGAGGGGGCAGAATCGGGAGGGAGTTAAGCTTCCTGACAGCCTGATGGATGAAGCTGTCCTTCAGCCTGCTGGTCCTGGCCTGGAGACTCCGCAGTCTCCTCCCCGATGGCAGCAGCTTGAAGAAGCTTTGCATTGGGTGCGTGGGATCAGCCGCTATGCAAAGGGCTTTTTTAGTGAGACGGGTGCTGTAAATGTCCTGGAGGGAGGGGAGAGAGACACCAATGATCCTCTCTGCAGCTCTCACTATGCGTTGGAGGGTTCTATGACAGGACGCATTGCAGGCTCCAAACCAGGCTCCTGTACTCGTCTGTACTCGTCTGTGGTGTTCCCCGGTCATAGACCCACAAGATTTATCAAAGAGGGATTCCACAAAATTGCAGGTATCAGGATGAACAAAACTCAATTCATGATGTGGTGATACTTGAACTACTACTTAAATTTTACATTTATTTTCAGGGTTCCCAGGCGTGATTGGCTGTATAGATGGCACTCACATTCCAATCATTGCTCCTTCAGTAAATGAAGGAGACTATGTGAACAGGAAGTCTTTCCACAGCATTAATGTACAGGTACATAGTTCCCTGTAGCATTTCAAACTAACAAATTATTTCATTATAGTAATGGATGCTAATTTGTGTTCTCTGCACTGTGAAGATCATATGTGATGCTGCCAACATTATGACAAATGTGGAAGCCAAGTGGCCAGGCTCTGTTCATGACTCACGAATCTTTCGTGAATGTACACTGAGCACAAAATTTGGACATGGTGAGTTGAAAATACTTTAAAATATATAAAGACCAATTGCTACAGGGACATTTGAACTGAAGTGTATCCTTCTGTCTTAGGAGAGTTCACTGGCTACTTGCTTGGTGATAGGGGGTATCCATGTTTACCCTATTTGCTTACCCCTTACCCTGACCCTGAACCGGGCCCACAGCAGCGATATAATCTGGCTCATTGCAGGACAAGAGCCAGAGTTGAAATGACTATCGGAATGCTTAAGGCCCGGTTCCAGTGCCTTCAAAGACTCAGGGTCACCCCAGAAAGGGCATGTGACATTATTGTGGCATGTGTGATTCTTCACAACATTGCCACAATTAGAGGAGAACACTGTCCTTCTGAACCAAACATCAGCAGTGATCCAAACCATGAACATCCTGACCCTCCCACGGACATACAAGATGGAAGAGCAGTCAGAGACACCATATGTCACAATCATTTCCTTTGACCCATCATCTCAACATGTTGAAAGAAGAATAAACAGATTTTTTGTTCAACTGGCTTTATTGGTCGCCTGTATTTCCTGTACACAAAGTATTAATAAGTATATTATTATGTATAAGTATATAACACTGAAATAATTCGTCCATCTCTGACCACTTCACCCACCCTTAACTGATGTTCTAGCAGTAAAATCTCAATCTTGGTCTTTTGGATCTGCTGCTTGAAGTGTTCCATTTCCAAGTCACATTTTTTTATTTTCTTGATCAAATGGGTCTTGTACAGCTGCTTTACAGGGAGCTATTGAAACACAGAAAATAGCATTGACATTCATAGTACATGCCTACTTAGGTTGGTTGTAAATCAGTGCTGAACATCTTACTGAGGAAAGGTTTGTTGGAGACGTGGCTGGACCCTCTTCCTCTTCATTTCCATCATCACTCTGTTAGAGACATAGAAAGTCCATGGTTTTATTATAGTACCACATTTTATTCAATTGTTATATTTTCCATTGTAAGATGTAAACCTCATAAAGTGTCTCTGTTGCTTCCTCCTCTGTAACAGCTGTCAATGTTTCTTCATTATTTTCCTGTAGTAAAGAAATTAACAACATTGCTGTTCTACTGTAAACTCATATAATCTGTGGAGTATTAAGAGTACTCATAACTGCATGTTGGTCTGGCTCAACAGGAGGCTGCACCAGATGCAGTACACCATCACCATCAACTGATAGAATATGAGGTTTATACAGGTCACTTATAACTTACAAGGGACCAAATGGCAATTAACAAACATATACCAATCACCTTACACTTCATTGTCATTATGCTCTCAAAGACAACCAAGACTGAGGGAAGGCAAAATCAGTAGGAAAATAACTTCACTACAAAATAATCCATTATGGTAAAGAGTTTATCAAATGAATGAGTAGCACTGCAAAGGTGACTGTGAAGAAAGGATGTATGCACATCATGTATTATTTTGAATTTACCTCTTATGTAGGCACTTGTGTCTTGCGGGGTTATTGACTCAGAGGATGTCCCCGCAGAGATGCCTTCAGCCACAGGGCGCCCACTGTTTTGGCTGAGGGCCAACTGCTCAGCCTCTGTGAGTGGTGGTGGTGGAGGACCCCCACCTGTTTTTCAGGCCTCTGCTTTTTTTCTGTTGGCTATAACGGGGTCACATTTGAGCATACAGAGTAAGCAAATATGTACTTGTAATGTGCTCAGATAATTTCAATAAGTGCTTACAGAAGGAAAATTAATGTAGCCTCTAACTGCAATTGATTTACATGGGACAAACAGACCAAGCACTATGGCTCATAATACAATTACACCTTACCTGTTTGGACTATATTTTTATATTTCATTTTTACTTGCTGCCAGGAACGTTTGGGGCCTGTTGGGTTGCACCTGCGCTCACATCACGTCACAAAATAAAATGTATAAAATAAAAAATAAAATAAAATAACGTGTTAAATGGGTGGAAATCCCTAGATCAATGTTTAAAGTAACACTCACGCATTGACTCTGTCGGCTATGTTTTGCCATGCATGCTCCCTTTGTTTTGCAGCTGAGGCTGTGTTACTTTTTTTCCGCAAAATTTGCATGTTATCGGCATATGCTGCCATCAGAATTTCGGCCTCAAGCGCTGTAAAATACATTGACCGCGCCTTCTTTCCCTCCGTCTCCATGGTGACTCGCTTAATCTGTGCTCCACTAATCAGGGCTTTATGTATCCTCGTGCGCGCGCTTGACTTGGGGTTAAAGCAACTCCGCGTTGATTGAACTGATTGTTATCAGCCTTTCTGAAACCGAATATTCCGAGTTGGACAGTTCGGGGTTACTCAACCCTGAGTATCGTTTTTCACTCTGAGTTTTCTAAACCGGCTTCCTGAAATAGGGCCCTGACATTTGATGCTTTCATGAAAGAAGGTTAGAATATCAGGATAAAACAAGATAACAACGTTTACCTGGTCAATAAACAAGCTTAATTATATTCTAAGTCAACTACCTAAGTTGATAATTGTTTCTACTTCAACAATGAATGAGAATTACCTATATTCTTAAGCTTCATCTCATCAATATTTTGTGAAGACATAGCCTTACTCTACCATTTGATAAGAAAATGCATGGCCTTTTTTTTTTTTTAACAATTTCTGTAACATTTCTTTTCTCTTACCTTACTTCAGTGTGCCTAAAATTTAACATACCAGAAGGCAGACAGCTAGATATGAAGGTGTTTGACCAGTCTGACACAGAAGTAGACGCAGAGGTGTTTGAAGAAATAGTGAAGGGGTCACCTGTAACCTTCCGAGTCATGCTGAGCAATGAAGAACTTGGTAATCACTCACATACGTATATGTTTATATGAAATTTAAAGGTTGAGATTGAAGCATTAACAGTTAAATTTAATGCTTCTGCTTTGGTCATGTTCCTTAATGCACAGGTGTATCTCTGTCATCATCATCTTCTCCATCGGATGATACAATCATTCTAAACTTCACAATGTGTGAACCTCCTGAAGAAGCAGCAACCACTGAAGGAAGACAACCTAAAAGGCCATGCCATATAAACTATGAGGCAAAAGCTGTGGGTAGTGAACATTGTTAGTCTAATTTGCATGTTTGATGTGAAGTGTTTTTATGTAATCGTTTTCCAGTTTTTCTCAAGGTTTAAAAAATTTCTGACTTCATATTTTATGTCTATTTAAGTTGATTGAAAAAATCCTAACAACAAAGCCTGGTGGTGAACACATCATACAAGAGTATGCAAAAACCAAATCTCTGACAGATGCAACTAGAAGACAGATGATAAACATACTTGCTGCTGAGATGACAGAAGCACATGGGTAAGAATCATAAATGTAGTCTATAAAGAAACATTTTTAGTATTGTATTATTTTTAATTGTGATGTTCAATGCCAATTGAGTGACGGTCATCACTGAATTTATACATTAGGACATCTCCCCCTAAAAGTGTAAGAGTGATGTATGCGCAGGGGATTGTTGCTCTGTTTCCATATCTGGAAGACCCATATTCACAACATGGATATGTAAGTAAAGGGGACTTTGCAACATTAAACACATAGTTGCCCTCAGAAATGTTGATAACATTCTGCTTGTATTTAATTACATAAGAACATTACTATGATCCAGAGAGCGGTTCAGGATACCTTGCGTGGCGGTTGAAGACAATTCAAAGAAAAGCTGCAGAGGAAAGAAGTGTCTCACTTTCCAAATCTCCTAAAAGTAAGTTCACTTGTGATTTAAATGATTCTGATCTAATTTGTAGGCAGGAGTCAATCAAATTGTTTTTTCTTAAGTTGGCGGGCCAGGCCGTGGTCGATCCAGACCACTCACCACTGAGACAGTGTTATCAGATGAGGATGTAAAAGCAGCTATTGCTCTTTTGAGACACTCTGCTGATGAAGACACTATCCGTGAAAAGATGAAAGCTACCTTCATTTATCGGCATTCAATGGTCAGCGATGATAAGAATGCAGCAGATGTCTTCATAGTCTTCCCGCGGTTTCTGGACACACCAGGACTGGTAAGACATCTTCATTTGTTGAATCACTGAAATATTCCATGCAGCTTGCAATTTCACTCATTACACCTCTTATCTTCTATTTTTGCATTATAGATAGAACAAGATTTCAGACTCCTGTTTGATGAGGTCACTGCCAACAAATTCTTGGAGAGGTGGCCCATCGATCTCAAATCAAAGATTGTAAAGGAAAGTCATGGACTTGTACCCACCTCGGAGCTCTTGGAGTTGATGTGCAATGCTGAGTCAGCTACTGAAGTTGAGAATGGTATGACTGACTGTTTTTATTTGCCATTGTTGGTTATATAGGCAATTCTGTCTATCGAATGTATTTTTGGAGTAATTCTTTGTTTATTCGTCTGTAGGCTGGGACAGTGACATGTCTGCTATCTTGCTGCTGCTACATCTGCTACCGCCATCTGCACAAGGGTGAAAGAGACCAGGAAAGATGTCTGCATCTCAAGCTGTCGATAACCTCATCAAATTCCTAAAGGTATGTTATTTAAAATATATATTCCATCACCGCCATTGTAATGTACAGTAAGGTGATCTAATCTAATGGGATAGTCACTAAATACTGCTGTTTAATGTGTTGTTGTAGGCTGGAACCAGTGTACAGCAGCATCTAGACAACATCACCCGAAGCAGTCAGCCCTACCTTCTTGCTCAGGGACCCACAAGAAGCAGCATCCACACCTTCTTCATTGTGATTGACAAGCATGCACTTCCATGTAAAGCGACAGGTTCAGTAGGAGCCCTTGATGAACTCTTTAAGGCCCATTATGTCTTTGATACGTCATACAGTTCATCCCTGACCAACTTTTTCACTTTTCTGCAAACAACCATTTACAACATTGATGTTGGGGAAACAAAGGAAACTCCCAGAGTTGCGAGCAAGAATGGTGCGTTAGTATCCATTGAGATCAAAATAATGAAGTGCTTTCTTTGCAAAAGTGATCATGGTAGACCAAACAGCCTTGTAAAACACCTTAAGGTAATTCATGGTCTCTGTACTGGGAGGACACTATATCTCAAATGTGGCCAAGTGGGATGCTCACGTTCTTTTAGTAGTTTTTCTGGCTTTAGAAAGCACCTGAACAAATGCCACGTAAGCAGTTCATTTGATTCTGCAGAACTAGATTTTTCACCAGTTCAAAGTGTTACGGACACAAGTACTACTGCTAATGTTGATGTGGTGCCTGAAGCCATACCAAATTACTATTAGAGCTGGCCTACTGGTATTATACAGTTAATATATATATTGTTTAGTATTAAGCTTTGCTTGTTCCATATTCAGGTTTTCAGCAAAACTTGTTTGAGTCCATAAAAAAAGATTCATTCTTATATCTAGAGGAAGATTTTTTTTTTCAATAAATATTAATGTTAGCCCGCGACTTTGTTCCAGTTTTGAATTTTGGCCCACTGTGTATTTGAGTTTGACACCCCTGATTTAGAGGCTGAGTCGGAATTATCTTCAGCAGACCTTGTAAATAGTTGTGCAGCTGTTATTTCTGATCTAAAGGCAGCAGGTGTAGGCCAAAGTGTAGTGAATTCTGTAGTGAATTCCATGGAAGAGATTGTTCAAGATATCCAACAACATGCTAAAGAAACAGTCATTAAGCATGTATTTAGTAATGAAAGAGAAACAGAAATGTGCAAGAAAGTTGAAGCATGTTTTGATGAGTTAGAGAATCCTTTCTCAGTTCTTAATTCTGAGTACAAGAGGTCAAAATATTTATCAGACAAGTGGGAAACTGTAGAACCAGTTGAATGTGTAATTGGCTCAAGATTTGACACAAGGCGAAATAAAAAGACTGGAACATATGATCAGGCAGTTGTTCAAGATAAATTCATGTATGTTCCAGTTTTATCAACATTGGAATCAATATTTAAGAGTCAGCATGTTGGAGAAATGTTGAAAAAATCAGACACTTGTGATTCAAGACGCAGAGATATTTGTGATGGATCTCTATTGAAGACACGCCCTCTTTTTTTCAACAGAAAAGCACACAGTTCAGATCCAAATGTTCTATGATGACTTTGAGGTTGCAAATCCTCTTGGTTCCAAGCGAGGTATTCACAAGTTGGGTGCAGTATATTTTACCTTAAGAAACTTCTCTCCCAAATGGAATTCTTTTTTGGCCAACATACACCTTTGTGCCTTATTTCATGCACAAGATCTGAAACGTTATGGTTTTAGTGAAATTCTTGTTCCTATTGTTCGAGACATTAAAGTGTTAGAGAGCGATGGTATTGAGATTCCACTATTCGGTGGTTATGTTCGTGGTAGTGTGGTACAGGTCACTGGTGATAATTTAGGCTTACATAGCTTGTTTGGTCTGGTGGAGTCTTTCAGTGCAAGGTACTGTTGCAGGTTTTGTTTAGCTGATAAAGATGACTTTCAAACAGAATTCTCTGAAGATTTCCCCAAAATAGTGTTGCGCACCAAAGACAACCACACTGCTCACTGTCAGGAAATGTCTAATAATCCATTGCTTCCTTATGTTTTTGGTGTAAAGAGTTCATGCTTATTGAATTCACTGACATATTTTCACACAACTGAGAACTTCTCAGTTGATGTGATGCATGATGTTTTGGAAGGAGTGGCCCAGTACAAACTGAAGTTATTGTTTTTGTATTTAAAAGAACAACATCTTACATTGGGAGAAGTGAATTTGAGAATACAAAGTTTTGATTATGGATTCATGGAGAAAAACAATAGGCCAGTAGCTGTGAATTTAGGTGGAGAGTCTAATGATCTGGGACTGAATGCTATTCAGACATGGTGCTTACTGAGGAATGTTCCCCTCATGTTTGGAGATTTGGTAACCTCTACTGACCAACATCGGGGCCTACTACTTTTATTACTACAGATAGTTAACATTGTATTTTCTCCTATGTTATCTCAAGGTATGTGTGTATATTTAAAACATTTGATTGTGGAACACCACAAACTGTTCAAGATGTTGTATCCCCAGAAAAAACTTTTACCAAAGCACCATTTTCTTATCCATTATCCTCGCTGCATCCAAAAAATAGGGCCTGTACTTCATAGTTGGTGCATGCGCTATGAAGGTAAGCACAATTTTTTCAAGAAACTGCTCAAATCATTCAAAAATATCACCAAAACGCTGGCCAAAAAAACACCAGAATTATATGGCATACATTTGGCAATCTTCAACAACCTTTAGTCGGTTAGACATTGGTCCAGGAAAAATGGTGTCTTTAGATATGGTAAAAGGAGGTTCTGGAATTGCAATAGCAATGCAACTGCCCAATAGAGTTCAAGTTATGAAAGTGAACTGGGCTAAACAGAATGGTATTGTTTACCGCCCGCATTTGGTTATTTGTGGCAAAGTAGTGTCTGAAATGCCTGTGTTTTACCAGATTGAGTCAGTTCTGATAATACATGAGAAACTGGTACTTCTCATTTTGCCATTATGTACAGTAGCCTTTCAAGAACATTTCCATGCTTATGAGTTGACCAGGACAAAGCAAGATTTAGTTGTCTTTCATGTTGACAGCCTGCATTATCCCAGGCCTTTTGACATACAATTGTCGTATGGAGTGAATGACAACTGTCATTACTTACTGTCATTTGTAAGAGTTTGTTATGCTAATAAATGCTGTTACTGTAACCTGTATGTTTGTAGTTATTTTCATAATATAGGATAGATCACAGCCATTTAGAAATATAGCATCATATGATAAATATGAAAAAATAATGAAAATGAAATATTATTACACATTAGAGTGAACTTGGACTAAAAATAACTCTATAAAGTGAAATCATATTACTCTAAACAGTGTGAATAACCCTCAGTGTTAAATATTTTTACACATTTTGTTGTTAATTTTGACACTAAACTGAGTAGAATTAACACTAAAAAGTTAACACTGGCCATAGAGTAAATTTTACCCTAATTTTGAGTGGGACCAAATGTTATCTGAAACAGAGTTAAAATCAACTCTCTAAGTGTAAAATTGACAGTTTTTTACTGTGTGGCCTCATATCAAATGTGAAGGCAGAATGAGTCTACGTTTGACGTTTGTTTATATCTAATCTTCCTTTTCAAACATTTAAACAGCAGCGAGTCTGCAGCTGAGGGAACACAAACTCAAATTGTCGGAACAGGTTTGCTCGTTTCTTGGATTCATTTGGTGATTTATTAAATGTATAACTGTTATTCTAATCTGCTGCTGGGTCTCTTACACTTTTCTTTATGCTGTATATTTTCACGTCTCTGGAATAGTTGGCAGTTAGTCAGCTGGGAAACTCTGCATATCGTGGATATGCTGACCTCGCTCCGTGGTGTACAGGGCCGTTTACCCTCATGATTAATATTCACAATAAAAATATTAGCCGAACATCATGAAGTCTGTATGTGTTTCATAGTGTCGAACAACCTTTGTACAGTTAAAGCCAGCAGTTACTACATGACAGAAACACCAACGTTATCTCTTTTATGCGTTTATACACAGGTCACGCTGATTACTGAACAAAAACCCAAAGATCAGATGTTAAACAGATTTATTTGCTCTCTCTCCTCCTTAAACATGTTTTTAATGTTAGTTATAATTCAGAATTGGCGACTGAAACACGTAGGACACATAAGAACATCAGGAAATAAAACACCGATAAATATAACCTCAGTAAAAGAAGTCAGCGGGGGTTACTACAGCTGTGTACCGGGGCCTGCGCTTTGTCGGTGGGATTGCTTGCGAGGCGAGCGGGTCTATCCCACGCTTTGCCGTGAGACTGGGCAGACGTCTCCGAAATCATCGAAGCACTTTTGCAAAGAGGCTGTATCTTGACAAACCGACCAGACACATGAAGATTAAACCACTACATACTCGGCTAAAAAAATATTAAAACGGTATTTGGTGACACACAAACAGGGTTTTTCAAAGTTCAGTTCTGTTAGCTTCCACATGCCGGTTGTTGTGTGCTAGAAACAATGGCCACCAGGCCTAAGCAATGGTTTTGACTTGATCAGCGTTAACCCCGCCCCCTGAGTTTGATGGGTGAGGCTGACAGATAAAATTATTTCAAGATGAGAGCCAGGCGCCAGGACTGCCAAAATGAAATAAATAAATATATCATTAAATAATTAATTAAATGTGTCAATAATTAATTAATTAAATGTGTGTTGGCCCTGCGACAGACTGGCGACCTGTCCAGGGTGTACCCCGCCTCTCGCCCTATGACAGCTGGGATAGGCTCCAGCGCCCCCCGCGACCCTGAAAAGGATAAGCGGAAGCGAATGGATGGATGGAATAATTAATTAAAATGTGAAATACATAAATAATTAATTAAACGTGTCAATAATTAATTAATTACATGTGTCATAACTATTTATTTAATTAATTAATTCCAATTTTAATTAATTATTGCCACATTTAATTCATTATTTAATGGTGTATTTAATTAATTCATTATGGCAGTCCTGGCGCTCCATAGGCACCAGCGCCAGAGGTGAGGTTGAATACAAAGACTGTCCTCTGGACACCGTATAACATGCCCGATCCCAAGGCCCTATATGTATGTGTTATGAGAGTGTGAGTAATGTGGATGTCTAGGTTGTGGAATAAAATCAGTCTGCTGATAAAACAGTGAGCACAGTGAGAAGATCTTCACTGAGCTGATCCATCTCATCTCATAAAATTGAGGCACAGGTGACCAGGAGGGGACAGAGGGGGAACGACCTTTTATTGCTTTTTTCTACAACAATTTCTTAGTTCAGCTGCAGTATTTGATATCCTGTAATGACTAAAATGATAATTTAAACTAATTTACATAAAAAGATTGTCTTTTAAATGTTAAGGTTATTTAACAACTTTAAAGGCTGAGCAGTGCTATTTTTAAATGAAAAACTCACAGGCTCACATGTTCCAGGATTGAATTAGTGTCTGATAACCCTCCCTCTTCCTGCTCTCTAACTCAGCACCTCCTCTCTGTCCACATGTTCCCTTGTTCCCTCCCCTTCTGATCTGCAGTTTGAAGATGGGTGCAACCAACATGTGGTGACGTATAAGAGCTGACAGATCCCATTCGCTACAGAAACCTATGTTGTTTAGATCAGAGCAGTTTCAGTTCTGAGGAAGTGAAACTCACACAGTCACTGACACTGTTGGGTGAAATGGCGCAGAAAAGTGTTCAGCTGGATCGAGAAACCTTCTCTTGTTCGATCTGTTTGGATCTACTGAAGAATCCGGTGACTCTTCCCTGTGGACACAGCTACTGCATGAAGTGTATTGAAAGCTTCTGGGATGAAGAGGAAAAGAAGAAAATCTACAGCTGCCCTCAGTGCAGACAGACTTTCACAGCGAGGCCTGTCCTGGTGAAAAACACCATGTTAGCAGTTTTAGTGGAGGAGCTGAAGAAGACTGGACTCCAAGCTGCTCCTGCTGATCACTGCTATGCTGGACCTGAAGATGTGGCCTGTGATGTCTGCACTGGAAGAAAAATGAAAGCCTTCAAGTCCTGTTTATTCTGTCTGGCATCTTACTGTGAGAAACACCTTCAGACTCATAATATTGTTGCAGTTTCATTAAAGAAACACAAGCTGGTGGAGCCCTCCAAGAAGCTCCAGGAGAACATCTGCTCTCGTCATGATGAGGTGATGAAGATGTTCTGCCGTACTGATCAGCAGAGTATCTGTTATCTCTGCCCTGTGGATGAACATAAAGGCCACGACACAGTCTCAGCTGCAGCAGAAAGGACTGAGAGGCAGAGAGAGCTGGAGGTGAGTCGACAAAACATCCAGCAGAGAATCCAGGACAGAGAGAAAGATGTGAAGCTGCTTCAACAGGAGGTGGAGGCCATCAATCAGTCTGCTGATCAAACAGTGGAGCACAGTGAGAAGATCTTCACTGAGCTGATCCATCTCATCCAGAAAAGAAGCTCTGATGTGAAGCAGCAGATCAGATCCCAGCAGGAAACTGAAGTGAGTCGAGTCAAAGAGCTTCAGGAGAAGCTGGAGCAGGAGATCACTGAGCTGAAGAGGAAAGATGCTGAGCTGAAGCAGCTCTCACACACAGAGGATCACATCCAGTTTCTACACAACTACCCCTCACTGTCAGCACTCAGTGAGTCTACAGACTCATCCAGCATCAATATCCGTCCTCTGAGCTACTTTGAGGATGTGACAGCAGCTGTGTCAGAGGTCAGAGATAAACTACAGGACATTCTGAGAGAGGAACGGACAAACATCTCACTGACAGTCACTGAAGTGGATGTTTTACTGTCACAACCAGAGCCAAAGACCAGAGCTGGATTCTTAAAATATTCATGTGAAATCACACTGGATCCAAACACAGCAAACACATGGCTGTTATTATCAGAGGGGAACAGAAAAGCAACATTAATGAATCAACAACAGTCTTATTCTGATCATCCAGACAGATTCACTAACAGGTTGCAGGTCCTGAGTAGAGAGAGTCTGACTGGACGTTGTTACTGGGAGGTGGAGTGGAGAGGGAGAGTTGATGTAGCAGTCGCATACAAGAATATCAGCAGAAAAGGAGGTGAATGTGGATTTGGACATAATGACAAATCTTGGTCATTAGATTGTACCAACAACAGATATATATTTTGGTACAACAACATTGAAATTCCTGTCTCAGGTCCTCGTTCCTCCAGAGTAGGAGTGTACCTGGATCACAGAGCAGGTATTTTGTCCTTCTACAGCGTCTCTGAAACCATGACTCTCCTCCACAGAGTCCAGACCACATTCACTCAGCCGCTCTATGCTGGACTGAGGCTTTACTATGGTTATGGAGCCACTGCTGAGTTGATTAAAGTGAAATAGACTGAAGTCTTTCATATTGTTGTAAGTTTAAATCTGTATTTTAGTTCCCTTTTAGTTTCTCTCCATCATTATTGTGGTATTTATGTGCTGCACATAAATCAGATGTCAGTCAAACATTATGGGCAGTACCTCGACATCTTCAACATGTTGTCTTGATGTTTTTACGTTTTATAGGTGGAGCTCTTTCCTGTGTCTGTTCAGCCATGGAGACTATCAATGCTTATGGATATTTTTATTTGAAAAATTTCTCCACATGACAACATAAACTTCTCTATCTTCTAAATGTTTACTGAATATTTTTCTTAGGTATTTGTATGTTGTTGTTTCTCTTCACTGATCTTAACAGAGAAGTCTACAGACCTTCCTTTATCACACAGATTTTATTCTCATTTGTACATTTATAAAGAAAACAATTAATTACAGAGCAATAAGAAATTTTAAGAAAGTGCACTATATCATAATTTATAGTAAAGTGTATTAAAGCATCGTTAGTTAGTCACTTATTTAGTTTGGAGCTGTATCATCTGACACTGTAGAAACATTTCCTCCAGCTTCAGCACAGAATGTTAAAAACAGAACTATTAATGAGAACAAACAGTAGGAACACAGTATCAGCAAACATCATGGCTTAAAATGGAGAGTAAAAATCTAAAAAGAAATAAACAAATTAGTAAAAAGGATTTCCTGTTGACATGTTATTGGTCCTATCTTGTCTGCAGCACCTCCAGGATGCTTCTTATATGTTTCTGGTTATTTTTGCACCAATTTTAGTTTTTGTCAGTAGGAAGTTCAAGTTCAACTCAGTGTGTTTGTTTGTTTTTTTCAAACTGATACCTGACCTTGAACACCAAACATCTGTCAATAAAGCAATGATATAAAATGCTTATATTAGTACTGAAAAACTGCATATCCACTTTACAAATATAAATAATGATATAAATCCACAGCTGAACTGGAGGAGCAGCTGATCTAGTTCACTCATGTGTTTCTGGACTAAGAGTTGGAGCAAATACCTTATGATTCAGTGATGTTTGTTTTTGTTAAATATTTTGTAGATCCAAGAGTGAGTTTGACTCATGATGATGATGTTCCGAATGAAACAAAGTTGGTCACAAATTCTTCAAAGCTGTTTATTAAGAATATATTCACTTGGACTCATGAGACAGGCTTGTGATCCAAGGGAGCCATCAACTGGACAATTACTGACATGACAACAAAAAAGCTAAGTACAGAGGGGGGAACAGAGGTGAAAATACTTGCTTTAAAGGATTGTAATGTTTCCTTTTAAAATAAGTCTCTAAGGTCAGACAAAGGGACAGAAACTCATAGCTTTCTACCAGCCCAATGACAAAACTATAAGTTGTTTTTTAACATCTACTTTTTCATCTATTTGGCAGTCACAGTGAAAAGTATAAACATTGGCACGCTTTGTCTTGTGATTCTGCTGTTCGTAAAAAATGACCATGCGCAAAGTACCAGACTTTAAGGCTTTGACTTGATGCCAATGGCCTGAGGAGGACAGTATTACCCTTGGACATGTGTAGTCTGCCGTCTACTCAATAGAAGAAGAAGAAGCGCGGAAATGGCACAACTGTCTTCAGTTTCTGGGAGAGTTTAACAATGAGAGACTGATGATGCAGAAGAAATCTCCGTGGTTAAAAACATTAAAAACAGTCGTCCAGGATGATGAGATCCGCCACTGGCTCAGACTGCTGTATATCAGCCGGAGACCCGAGATGAAGTCACGCAGCAGGTATGTAAAACTGTGATGTTCTCAATGAACTAACACAGGAACGATCTGAGCTCAGTCTGTAAGCTAACAGGCTAAAATCAGAGAGCAGCTAATCAAACAAGTGCGTCCGTTTTTTTTAAAGGTAAACTTTTAACAATAGACTTTCATGAGACACATCAAAACCAAACAGGGAGGGAAAGCTTCGGTTTTCTGCACTGTGCCACAGTTCGCTGTCTGCTTCGGTTCACGACGCCTCACTCCGGGGCTACAGACAGTTCTCTGCCGCCTGTGGTGCTCCTCACCTCCGTCTGCACCCACAGACTTCCCGAGGTGGAGGCAGGCCGGCAGGGACTTTGAGAGATGGGCTTTACTTTTAAAAATAGCCCTTAATCAGGGTCTAACTCACTAAAAGATGGCCACATGTCTCTCTCCAACTTAATCTCTTTCTTTTAAGTAATTGTTTTTCATTGAAATGAAATTAATTGTTCAATAAAATGATTACATTTATAATTGAATTAAAGTTAAATGAATCAAGGTGATTTTGACTTTGCTAGTTAACAGGAAGAGAAACAAACTTACACAGGATAAAATGAAATTTGGACCCAGCAGAAAAAGTCAGATCACAGACAAACAGAAACATTCCTCTTTGGCTAAAATAAAATGCAGATTATTGCTCATCTGCAGTTTTAATCATGGTGAATAATTTATGATTCAGCCAAGTAAGATTCTTCTGTGTGGAGGTTTTTCCCCTGTCAAAAGGCATTGACCATTACCTTCATCTAAACATGGAATTTAAGTCATGTAGTTGCCGTTGTTTGTTTTTAAAGAGGTCATAATATTTTTGTGATGGTAGAAATTTATCTTCAAAGTAATAGTTATAAAGTGAATTAATAAGACTTTCCAACAAAGAGAGGGAGTCACATGGTGCTTCTGAAACATTTGTACAAACCTCTCTCACATATGTGAGCAACATGCTCACAGTGTACAGCCCTGCTGACTGAGGCTGCACCTTTACCTGTCTAATCTTTTTCTTTTTACTTTGTTCCTCAAGTCCCACATCAACATGAAGTGTAAGGAGGAGGAAGATCTGGCTGGCCAGCAGGTCTGGAAGCAGGAGAGGAACTTCAATCTGGACCAGGAGGACACAGATCCCCCACAGATCAAAGAGGAACAGGAGGAACTCTGCATCAGTCAAGAGGGAGAACAGCTTGTAGTGAAACACGAGGATGAAGGCATCGTCGTCTGGAGCGGGGAAGAGCGGCTCAGACAGCTGCATAACATCTGGAAACCTGAGAAAGATTTACAGACCAGCGGTAAAACTGTAATCGCTTTTCTGAAGTGTTAACATTAATATTAAACCTACAGTTTGTATCAGTCAGATCTATTTAATGTGTATTCGTGAAAACATGACAGGGAGTTTTAAATGGACTGGTTCTTATATAGCGCTTTTCTACTCAATCTTGAGCACTCAAAGCGCTTTACAAAACTTGTGCATTCACCCACTCACTCCCATTCGCACAAGCACATTTTTCTTAGTGCTTTCTACCAACATTCAGACACACATTCCACAGATCAAAGAGCAACTTGAGGCAACTTGGAGTTAGTATCTTGCCCAAGGATATTTGAAATGCAGACTAGGTGAAGCCGGGAATCGAACCGATCAGTAGATGATCTGCTCTACCGCCTGAGCTACAGCCACCCCCAATAGTGAAGATTATTTTGAAAAATATCAAGATGTAGATCAGTTTCGAGATCAACTCCAAAATAGATCATCAGTCAGTCAGTAATAAGTGAGTTCTTTTTTGTTTGAAAGGTTTTTTTTACTCTTAATGTTGCTGAAAAATGTCAGAACTCAAGTTCTCATTTGCATCAGAGTGCACAAATAACTTCATTTTTACACACTTTTAATTTCACCTGCAAATGTGAGCAACATGCCCTCATTACAGACTTTAACTAAAACTTTATCTTCTCAGAAGTGTTTTTCTATAATTACATTTTTTTTATTGTTCGTTTAGACCTCCACCAGCAAACTGCCTGTAAGGAGGAGGAGTTTGTCGCCAATCAGCAGGAGAGGAACTCAAGTCTGGACCAGGAGGACCCAGATCCTCCACAGATTAAAGAGGAACAGGAGGAACTCTGCACCAGTCAGGAGCTGGAGGAGATTGTACTGAAGCAGGAGATCAATAGTTTTATGGTGACTTCTAGTTTTGAGGAAAGTGACCTCAGTGAATCAGAACCAAACGATGACCAGCTCCTTGCTCTTAACTTTCCTGAACCAGAGCTTGAGGAACAGGAAGAAAACCAGCATGTGGACTCGGGATCAACTAGAAATGCGGAGCTGAAGAAAAGGAGACGTCACAAAAACCGAACAGATAAGTCTCGGAGTGAAACTGATACAAGTAAAAAATCTGTAAGCTGTGACACTTGTGGAAAAACTTTTCAGTGTAAATCCAACCTGACGAGACACATGAGAGTTCACACAAGTGAGAAGCCACATTCTTGTAGCACCTGTGGGAAAAGATTCATTTGGAAATCAGGATTGGAAACTCACGTAAGGATCCACACAGGCGAGAAGCCGTATTTTTGCATCACCTGTGGGAAAAGATTTGGTAAGAAATCAGGACTAGAAACTCATTTGAGAATCCACACCGGTGAGAAAGCGTATTCTTGCAACGTCTGCAGGAAAGAGTTTAGAGACTTGTCGACTATGAAAAGTCACAGAAGGATCCACACAGGTGAGAAACCATATATTTGTAGCTCCTGTGGGGAAAGATTCAGTTGGAAATCAGGACTGAATTTTCATCTAAGGATCCACCTGAGTGACAAACCAAATCACTGCAGCACCCGAGGTAGAAAATGACCTCATGCTCCAAGTCACGGTACATTTCCTGTCCACAGCAGTGAAGGGCACTCTATGTTGTTTGTTCCAGCCCTGACTTTATGTTTCTCTAAGTTTGATATTTTTTTTATTGGTCTTTAAAGGTGACACAAATATTTATTGAACATGGATGCTCTTTTAATATTTACCACAGAAACTTGTATTTCTTCTTCAGTATAGAAGAAAACAAACATGAAAATGAGTTTTTCATCACTTGTTCCTTGTAACAACCATGATGTGATTCCTTTTTATCAGCCAATAAATAAGTTTTAATACACAGGACTAAAGATTTAAAAAAGTTCAAGACAAGTATACAATTTTTATTTAAATATGTTTTCTTTGTGATTTATGTTAATGAAGGTTATACTTCAGTATGGCTTTGACCTGGTTGTCCTGGTTCTTCTTAGCAACATGTTGCAAGATTTGATTAAAAATGTTTGTGACTAATTTTGTGTATTGTGTAATCCCTGCTAAATAAAAGCAGTTAAATGTGCTATATTGGCTCATGATAAGTGTTTATATCATTTTGCCTAAATGCAAGTAAACTCAATGTTTGCCAACTCTGTGTGCAGTTTGCTTCATAAGTACAGTAACAGAACTTAAACTACATGGAGCCTATTTTGATTACATCATTACAGATGTAGATATTATTCATAGTTCATATTTCACAGTGTGCTGCAATCTTCTCCACAGACCTGCATTGCTCTCTGTTCAGACCCGTCATCTTCAAGATGTCCACTAGATGTCGTCAGAGTTCCCCCACTTTCCTCATCTATTGTGTTGCCATTACGTGAGCCTGCTTAAAACCTACAGTCCTTTACATATGGGTTCATTCAGGGTCATGTTTAGTGGGCAGGTTTAGTGCGATGAAGGAAACTCGTTTTCTTTAACTTTACCTCTCAGTAAGTAACTGGAGTAACAGACTCACTGATTCCTCCCCACCTGCTGGACATGAACCAGCTGACTGACACTTGTTTTCATTTTCTCATTCATAAAGTTGCTACCAGTTCAATTCATTTATATTTATATATAGTGCCAAAAAAACAACAGTTGCCTCAAGGTGCTTTATATTGTAAGGTAAAGAATGTAAAAACCTCCACAATTGAACAAGCTGAAAAGAGCAAATGCTTGGCAGCAGTGGCAGAAACAGGCTGTCTGTCGTAATCACTGTAAAACACTAATCACTGGTCAGTCATTTGTTGTGTTGCAATCGGTTACACTGAGGGAAAAAATTTCACAACTGGATCTCGGAGATAATGTGAATATTTGTGAAAATATGTGAAGATGAGGCTGAAATAACTCTGAGACTCTAAAACATGATGAAATGCTTACATATTGAAATGTGTGTAGTAACATGACCTACAGCTTGTTTAAGAACTCGTGATTTTTTTCCCCTGTTGGCATAAGGTGAAATCCTGCATAAAGGAGGTGACCTTTGCTCCCTGACTCAGACGTGATAAACATGACCCAAATCATTCACGTTGGTGCCAAATAATGTTTTGTTAAAGTTTAACAAGCTTTCCCAGCCTGAAACTGCCAGACAAACAAATCACCTGTTGGAGATGCTGGTTTAGCTCCCTGGGTAAAGTGGGTGACCCAGATGCTAAAGCCCAGCTATGACTCCTGCCTGAGGACTTTTAGTCTTGGTTTGCATCCAACTTTTCTGCCACAATAGTTCAATTTTCTTAATAAAACACCAAATTACAACAAGTTACCTCGAGGCAGTTTATATTGAAGGCACTTTATTTGTTTCTCTTCAGCACTGTAGCCAGGTTGACAAAAAGTCAGAGCTCTTTTGAGCCAACAATCCCTTTAACGTTAACTAGTAATGACTTCATGAACTTCTTCATAGATAAAATTTTTATCATTAGAGAAAAAATTACCAGTAATCATCCCACAGATGTAATATTATCTACAGCTACTCTTAGTACCATTGATGTTAAGTTAGACTCTTTTTCTCTAATTGATCTTTCTGAGTTAACTTCAATAATTACTTCCTCCAAACCATCAACGTGTCTTTTAGACCCCATTCCTACAAAACTGCTCAAAGAAGTCCTGCCATTAATTAATTCTTCGATCTTAAATATGATCAACCTATCTCTAATGATCGGCTATGTACCACAGGCCTTCAAGCTGGCTGTAGTTAAACCTTTACTCAAAAAGCCATCTCTAGACCCAGCAGTCTTAGCTAATTATAGGCCAATCTCCAACCTTCCTTTCATATCAAAAATCCTTGAAAGAGTAGTTGTCAAACAGCTAACAGATCATCTGCAGAGGTTTATTTGAAGAGTTTCAGTCAGGTTTCAGAGCTCATCACAGCACAGAAACAGCTTTAGTGAAGGTTACAAATGATCTTCTTATGGCCTCTGACAGTGGACTCATCTCTGTGCTTGTCCTGCTAGACCTTAGTGCAGCATTCGATACTGTCGACCATAATATCCTATTAGAGCGATTAGAACATGCTGTAGGTATTACAGGTACTGCGCTGCAGTGGTTTGTATCATATCTATCTAATAGACTCCAATTTTTGCATGTAAATGGAGAGTCCTCTTCACACACTAAGGTCAATTATGGTGTTCCACAGGGTTCAGTGCTAGGACCAATTCTGTTTACATTATACATGCTTCCCTTAGGCAGCATCATTAGAAGACATAGCATACATTTTCACTGCTATGCAGATGACACCCAGCTCTATCTGTCCATGAAGCCAGATAACACACACCAATTAGTTAAACTGCAGGAATGTCTTAAAGACATAAAGACCTGGATGGCCGCTAACTTTCTGCTTCTTAATTCAGATAAAACTGAGGTTATTGTACTCGGCCCAGAAAATCTTAGAAATATGGTATCTCAGATTCTTACTCTGGATGGCATTACCTTGTCCTCCAGTAACGCTCTGAGGAACCTTGGAGTCATTTTTGACCAGGACATGTCCTTCAACGCACATATTAAACAAATATGTAAGACTGCATTCTTCCATTTGCGCAACATCTCTAAAATTAGAAATATCCTGTCTCAGAGTGACGCTGAAAAACTAGTTCATGCATTTATTACTTCCAGGCTGGACTACTGTAATTCATTATTATCAGGATGTCCAAAAAACTCACTGAAAAGCCTTCAGCTAATCCAAAATGCTGCAGCAAGAGTCCTGACAGGGACTAGAAAGAGAGAGCAGATTTCTCCTGTTTTGGCTTCCCTTCATTGGCTTCCTGTTAAATCCAGAATTGAATTCAAAATCCTGCTCCTCACATACAAGGTCTTAAATAATCAGGCCCCATCTTATCTTAATGACCTTGTAGTACCATATCACCCTATTAGAGCACTTCGCTCTCGCTCTGTAGGCCTACTTGTTGTTCCTAGAGTATTTAAAAGTAGAATGGGAGGGAGAGCCTTCAGTTTTCAGGCCCCTCTTCTGTGGAACCAGCTTCCAGTTTGGATTCGGGAGACAGACACTATCTCTACTTTCAAGATTAGGCTTAAAACTTTCCTTTTTGCTAAGGCATATAGTTAGGGCTGGACCAGGTGACCCTGAATCCTCCCTTAGTTATGCTGCAATAGACGTAGGCTGCCGGGGGATTCCCATGATGCATTGAGTTTTTCCTTTCCAGTCACCTTTCTCGCTCACTATGTATTAATAGACCTCTCTGCATTGAATCATATCTGTTATTAACCTCTGTCTCTCTTCCACAGCATGTCTTTTATCCTGTCTTCCTTCTCTCACCCCAACCGGTCGCAGCAGATGGCCCCGCCCCTCCCTGAGCCTGGTTCTGCCGGAGGTTTCTTCCTGTTAAAAGGGAGTTTTTCCTTCCCACTGTCGCCAAAGTGCTTGCTCATAGGAGGTCATGTGATTGTTGGGTTTTTCTCTGTATCTATGAAGCGCCTTGAGGCGACTTATGTTGTGATTTGGCGCTATATAAATAAAATTGAATTGAAATTGAATTGAATTGAATTTGAAGGTAAAGATCCGACAATAATACAGAGAAACAACAGGTAGAAGCAATGGAAGACTGAAAATAATGGTTGTCATTACTTTTCATTCAGTCATAAGATACAGAAACACCATCTGTTGTGTGTAAAGATGAACAGTAGGGGTAGGGTGATTTTCACCAGATCAAAGCCATGGATTCACAATTATGGTTTGGTGCTGTTGAGTACCTGGATAGAAAATGCACATGTGGAATGGTAGAAAGTGTTCAGCATGCTTTGATGATCTGCTTCAACTATGCTGGGGTGAGCATTACAGACTGCTTCTTAAATTTAATAACCAAATTGCATCAATGGGGAACTATAAATTCTACATTTGGATTTCTGATTATTATTTCTGGCTGATTTTCATTAGATCGACCTGAGTAGGGCAGCGACAGATGTGTGCGGTCCAGAAGTAGAAGAAGAAGAAAGAGGAGAGCAGAAATGATGACATTCTAGGCTCGCTTTTCACCTTTGATGTACTCTTAGCAGGAAGACTTTGGTTTGGTGATGTGTTAGAGATAATTTAGTGGTTGAAGCTACTGTGGACTGACCAGATCTGCCATCAGCTCAGAGTGCTGGATATCACCGCAAACCTGAGACAAAGTCATACAGAACAGGTGTGTAAAACTGTGATGGTGTCAGTGAAATAACACTGACTCATGCAGGACTCTGATAAAAACTCAGCTTGTGGGCTAACAGACTAAAATCAAAGAATGCTTTGATTTTAGTTTGTTAATTTGATTTTAGTCTGAAAAAAGGACAAGTGACGGACAAGGTAAGCGACTCATGTTGTAACTGACGTCAGACGCCGGAGATTGTTGGCGGAAAATTAAAGCAAATGGTAGTTTAGATTTGAACAAATTCATTTAAGCTTCAGTAGGGGAGACCGGGGATAGTTGTAACATTTTTGACATTTCTGTCTGTAAATTGGAGCTCTTTTAAGGTAGTGGATTCAAAATGTAATGCAAAGTATTTACATGTCTCTGCTATTAAATAGTGCAGCTATTTTCTCTGCAGCACAATTACTCATTGCATGGTATGGTCTCAAACACGAAGAGTGAAATGTTACAATTAACCCCCTAGTCTGGGTTAGTTGTAACATATCCTGGGGTGAAATGTAACACAATGAAATAAGGGTACTAACAAAACATTAACATGTAATCTTTGTTTATTCAACACATGAATGCACTTAGAGCCATTTATGTAATTATGTGTGTGTGTGACAGAATGCAGAAATCCAGCTTTTGAACATATTCCAACCCCCCAAAAAAGACAAATTATGGAATTTTCTGCAACTGAATATTTCATTAATTTTGGTTGGTCTTCCTTGAGTTTGGCCTCATTGGCTCAGTGGGCATTATAACCGACAACTCTTGCACCAATTTTGAACATAACAATGAAGCTGAAAAAATGTAGTTGTTCACCAGCATCGCAATTCCATTACTTTTTATCACGGCTTACCTTGGTGTGGTTTGCAAAGTGCTTCAGAAAGATGAGGAAATCTGTTTCTTGCACCCATCCTGATTTATTTCCACTACCAGTACTTCCTACTGGTCCATCTCTGACACAGTGGTCTGCATAATGTATGTGTGGGAACACAAACAGTGGAGGAATTGTGTTGCCAATGGCATTAACCGCATATACAAAAGCGACCAGTGAACCTCTCTCTGCTGATGTCGTTGCCCCAACTTGTTTAATATAAGTTAAAGTAAAAGTGTGGTAAGTTGTAACATCTGCATTATTGTTACAACTAACCCAGACTGTTGCTGTTACAACTGACCCAGACTCCTATAGCCATGAACTAGCTAACATTACAGCCAACGGCTAAAACATTAGCACTAAAGACTTACACAGAATATATCCCCATAGACATACAAATAACATAATTTAAGTTTGATGAGTTTAACTGCAAAGCAGATAATGCTATTAGAAATTGAAATAAAGTAGAAAAACTTACTTTTTTTGATGTTAAATTGTCTGTGTTTGACAAAATGTGCTGATTTTTCACATGTGATAGCAGAACTGAATTGGGCATGCACAGGATGAGTCACATCATTTGAAACTTAGCCTTGATTGGAGAAATTGGAAGTGTTACAACTGACCCACGTTACAACTATCCCCGGTCTCCCCCTATTACCAAATACACTTATCAATTGTCTTATAACTAACAATATTTGTCTAAATAATCTCCAACACCCTGGAGAACAACGGGGAGAGTTTAGAGACTCTCCAAGATTATATTGATCAGTGCTTTCAGGATCTTGTGATGAAGAAGGCCCAGTGTGCAGCTTCCCCGGCCAAAGCTGAGACGCCGTCGTCGAAAAGACAACGCCCGGCAGATTCCCCCGGCTCAACATCGCCAGCCGGCAAAGATATTGCCGACATACTGGAGTCAATCGACAAGCGATTGTCCAGTTTCGACGCAAGGCTGTCCTTGGTGGAGATTCTTCACCGAGAATTTAAATGCTTGCGAGAATCCCTGGAGTACAGCCAGCAGCAGGTGGAAACGCTTGCTGCTGAAAATGCCACGCTAAGGGAGTCGGTGAAATGTCTCACAGAAAATGTTACCCAGCTCAATAGAGAAAATAAAAAAAATAAAAGAAACAGTTATTGATCTACAAGCTCGTAGTGAAGGAAACTGTTTCCAGGGCCTACTCCGTGGATCGGCTTCCTCCGAGGCGTGGACGTCTATCAGCAGAGAATGTACCTTCACCTATCAGCAGAGAATGTCCCTTAGTCTGTAACACAGTCAAATATATTCTCAAGTAATATTCAAGCATGCCATTCAGCGTGTTAGTACGAGCAGCTCGGGAGCAGCTTGGGAGAACAAGAAAACAGAGACTGCTTCAGATTGTCTTCCCAAAGTGACTCAACTTTATTCACAAGTACAACAGTTTATATAGAGGGTAAAATTCATGAGACAGCAGATTTATCAGTTTAAACCAGTACAGACCAAGATAAGGGAGCGTCTTCCTGCCCTTGGGTGAAGAAGCATCCTTTGTGTAGTTTATTAGTTCAGCTACAATTGTGATTATCTCAGCGACATATTTTCAAGGCACAAAACGAAGAGTTCTTTCATTAGTGAAATCTGAAACAAACCATTTGGCCTTCAACAGGCGTCTAAAAGATTAAGAAACTAATGTAGCTGAGGGAGTGATCTCTGTGGTATTTCAACCTTGTTGAATGACAGAGTTTTCCTGTATAATGTCACTATAAAACAATATCCAGTAAATGCTCCCATGGTACTAAAATACCTAACACGTAGCATGCGTAATAATCTGGTATTTTCTGGTATTCCAGAAGCCGCTGGAGAGGACGCGGAGACCACGGTAAAAAGCTTCATCAAAATCCACCTGAAGCTGCCGGAGGACACTGTGAAGAACATCGTCTTCGATCGGGTACATCGCCTCGGCCCCATTCGGGCTACGGCCGGGAGACCACGTCCTATCGTGGCCAAATTCGGCCACTTCAAACAAAAACAACAGGTGAAAAGCCGCGGCAGGGAATTAAAAGGAACGGACTTCAGCGTGAACGACCAGTTCCCCAAAGAGATCTTGGAACGACGCAGGGTCCTCTTCCCAATCTGACGCGGCTTCATCCAGAAGGGCTCCTGCGCTGTCATCGCTGTGGACCGGCTGTACGTGGACGGACAGCTCCACCGCGACCCCAACATCACTCCGTGGCTGTATTAACCTCACACCAGATAAGAATCAGCTACACCATTTCCCTATCCACTCACACTAACTTGCATTAACATCTGTTTAACTTACTAGTATCAAATCGCATCTTTTTTTTTTTTTTTTTTTTTTTTTTTTAAATGACATCAGAAACAGCAGTATGCGACATTACGTGATGGCAGAGCTTCAGTTCATCCTTTGTCATTTTTTTTTTTTTTTTTTTTTTAATAAATAGGACAGGGGGAATGAATGAGAGAGAGAGGGGGAGAGAAAGAAAGAAAACCCAAGGGGAGAAGAGACGGTGAGAAGGGGGGGGAAGAGAGACAAAAAAAAAAAAAAAAACTCCTGGGTCACCTGTATGGAGAAAAAACAAACAAACAAACAAACAAACAAACAAACAGAGGAGACAGCAAACAACAAAGAGCAACATAATAATAGAGAAAACAAAGCACCATCACAATAAACTAGCTAGTCATAGATATCAGTATTTACTAAGTAATAAACGATATTGTGCAGCACGCAAGATAGACAGCGCACAGTGTGCTTTGAGGCAGCAGCCAAGAAAGCTTTAGTCCGCGTCTGTGAATACCCATGTGTGCATACCTGTGTGGATCAGCATGCTTGCATTCCAAAGGTTTCTCCATGTAATGATCTGCTAGGGAGTGTGGGGGGGCCACAGCCCCATCCTCCAGGGTGTGAAGCGGGTATGGAGGAGATCAAAACTCCAGACATCCAGAGGCCCCCAGAACACAAGAGACCATGGAAGACCAACAGAGGGGCAGCCGCGCCACTGTTCCAGTAAGAGCTGAGGAGAGTCCCAGATGAGGGCTCACTCAGCAGCCGCGGAGCAGAAGCCAGGGGGGGTTGCAGTGACGCGCCCGTGAGCTCCGCCGGCCCCCAGCTGCGCCTGAGTGACCGAGCCCTAGGCCGAGAGGCCGGGGGCACCCCACCTCCAAAGGGGCCCGAGCGAGCCCCAGGCCCCAGGCCCCGACAAGCGGCCGCCAAGGAGTGAGCTGGTGTGTACCCGGACGCCCACCCCCAGACACAAAGAACCACCAACACACCGACACCTGAGGGAGTCCGCCACCGGCAGGGGAAGTGGTGGTGGGTGGAGATAGGCCTCCAAACCTTGGAGGGCCTGAGGTGTCCCCAGAGAGGTGGCGTCTGATACCCAACCTGACATATAGACACAGACATACAGGCACACACAGACACAAACATCCATTCCCACCCTCATGCTCTCATATGCACTCACTCCACACTCAACCAACGTGGAGACAGACATAAAGAGACGCTGTACACACAATCACACTCCCCAAGCGTACTCTACAAACCGGGTCTAGGTACCCTTGCCCCTGGAGGGGGGAATTGCACCCAGACCCAGGTGGTGTTACCCTTTTCCCTGCGGTGGGGAGAGGCAGACCACCCCGACTCCGCAGCAGCAGGGAGGCCCCACACCCCAGACCGCAGTCGGACGGCCAACTCCTCCTACTAGCCCCCCCGCTCCAGCAGGCCGCAGAGAATGGGGGTGGGAGAAGACTCCAAACCTCCCTCCACCCGCTCATTGTAGTGTTGATGCATATGTGTTCTAAGGTGCAATTAAAACCCAGGAGGGCATGGAGCTACCTGCCAAGGAGCAGCAGGTAAGCGCATGGTCCCTCCTGCTAGCCCTCAATGACTAAGTGTATTTAAAATTGAGAGGTGGGCAACGACGTCAGGGGTGAGGTATACACCCTGATGGTGATTTGGACTCCGTGATTGTGCCCACCCCCAAGATCCTATATGTATGTGTAATGAGAGTGTGAATAATGTGAATGTCTAAGTTGTGGGATAAAATTGAGGCAGAGGCAGCCAGAAGGGGACAGGGGGGGGGGTAGCCTCCTCTGCACCCTGGTGACATACCCCCACTCCAAGGCCCTGCATGTGTGGGTGGTTGTGGAGGAGCGGGAAGAGGGAGGCAGCTGGAGATGGGGAGGGAAGGAAGGGAGGGGCAGGTAACCCCTCCCTGGGGCCAGCTCCCCCGCTGACCCCAGTAGGCACTCCCACCCTCCGCGACCCGCCAGGGAAGGGGGGCCCAGGCCCATCAGACCGGGGCCCAGTGCAGTAGCGCCCCCCGACTCCACAGAGCCCTGGACAGTCCACCCAACCCCACCACAGAGAAAACTGCACCCACCCCACCAACCACACATCTTCCAGACTACATAAGACGGTAAACGCCCAGGCTGAGATCTTCCTCCACCTCTCCTGTATCTCCCCCTCCTGCAGAGAGTTCCTGAGAGAAGAAAGCTCCTGCCAGATGTGACCATCCCCCCCACCAGTTGAAGAGCCCCCCAGGCGGCTCGATGCACCGGCGGCACCCTGCTCCAGGGCCGGGCCCCCATGCACCCACCCGCCCACAACCCCGGCAACACACCAACCAGGACCCGAGCCCCCGAGGCCCGGCCCGGGCCCCCGCCCAGAGACGGAGCACCCCCAGAACCTCACGCCCATCCCGGACCCACCCAGGGGCAGCCAGGTTGCCAGGTCAGTAACCCACGTCCGTCAGCACAGACCCTCCCCTAGCCCCGCTGCACGCAGCCGCGAGGAAACAGTCACCTGAGAGCCAACAGAGCCCTCAACCGGACGTGACCGCTACCCCGGGTTGAGCCCCCCAAGGAAGATGCCTCCGGGGAACCCCCCGACGCCCTAAGCCTGTCCCTACCCCCTCACCAATCACAACAGTGAAGGCGGGACCAAACTATGACCCCCCACCCCCACTAGGTGATGGAGCTGATAAAAGGGGCCCAGAGCAATTGATCTGATGTGGTGGCAGAGGCTGTGTCAAGACTAATGTAATCTAATAGATAATTTCTATATTGGTTAGAATTAAGATTATTTTTATTTTTCCAGTTCATGAGGACTGTTTTCTTGGCTATGCATAGGGCAGTGAAGATCATATGGGCTATATTCTTTTCTGAAGTGACATTATCTAAGCTGCCCAACAAACACACTAAGGGGGAAGTTGGAATGTTACATTTCAGACATTTTGATAAGTCTTCACATATCTCGCGCCAAAACTTTTGCACTGGTGGACAGAACCAAAGAGCGTGGATGTAATTGTCTGGTGTATTGCCTTGACAGTGTGAGCAGTTGTTGGAAGATGTAAAGCCCATCTTAAACATCCGATGACCTGTATAGTGCACTCTATGAAGTATTTTGTATTGTATTAATTGCAGACTGGGATTTTTAATTAATTTAAAAGTTTTTAAGCAAATCTGAGACCAGAAGTTTTGGTCTAGGTTGACTGATAAATCTGCTTCCCACTTTGCAGTAGGAAGGGATATTGATTCATCTAATTTAGAAAGTGTTCTGTATATTTTAGATAATAATTTGGGGGATTTAAGAGTAAGAAAATGTGCCGCACTTAGTGGTGTTTGTAATTCAACTTGACTGAGGTTAAATTTCTTTTTTACTATGGATTTAATTTGTTGATATTCTAAAAACCTTGTCTTGTTGATCCCATATTGTTCAACTAGTCTGTCAAATGGAATAAATTCTGTTCCCTCTAATATATGTTCTAAGTATTTAATTCCTTTACAACTCCATTCTGGGAAATTAATCATATTATTGTTTTGTAATATGTCAGGGTTATTCCAGATAGGTGTACGTTTGCATGGGATTAATGAAGACTCCGTTATTTTTAGAAACTCCCACCATGCTGTTAGAGAAAAGCTGATGTTGATACTTTTAAAGCATTCATGTCTTTTGATGTTTGAGCTAATAAATGGTAGGTCTGAAATCTCTAGATCCTTGCATAGTGCCTGTTCAACATCTAGCCAGGGCTCAACTAAGAAGGTATGTTTTAACCATTCTGAGATGAACTGAAGCCTGTTGGCTAAGAAGTATTGGTGAAAATTAGGCAGATCTAATCCTCCTCTATCCTTGGTTCTTTGTAGCGTTTTTAAGCTAATACGCGGGGGTTTATCTTTCCAAAGGAATTTGGAAATATATGAATCCAGAGATCTGAACCAATCTTGTGATGGTTTGTTAGGGATCATCAAAAATAAGTAATTTATTTTTGGCAAGATCATCATTTTTATAGTGGCGACCCTTCCCATGAGTGATATGGGTAAAGATTTCCATCTAGTCAGATCGCATCTTAAAGTGTGCTTTCATAGCAGAATAACACCGTCACTCTCCGTCAGTGATTTAATTGGAATGTTTACGTTTTGTTTTTTGTTTTTTTCTTCTCGTTTTTTTTCTCTCTCTCTTTTCCCCCTCTTGCTTTTATGCTGCTCACCCCTGTCCTTGGTTTCTTTCTTTATTCCTTTCACTGCCTCGATCACCTGCTTCGACACTCATCCACAAACAACACCCTTTATTTCGACACATACACACCATGCGCTCAACGGCAGCACATTTACTTCAGTCAGACAGCGCACACAGTCGTTTAGGATACACACACTTAAGCCAAGCCTACTCATATTAGTAACTATGCAAACACATAGTCAGACTCAGGGAGCATCTCGCCACACATTTTTTCTCTCTCTCCTTCTTTTTATTTATGAACAAGTGACGTATTCTCTCCACCTGTCTAAGCGACGCACACAGCATACATCCCTATACACAAACATCTATGGGTACACTGAGGTTCATTACATGGAATATAAATGGAGCTGGCTCCAGAGAAAAGAGGTTAAAAATATTTAACCAACTCAAAAAACTACAGGCAGATGTTGTCCTTTTACAAGAGATCCACAGACCTCTTAGAGGTTCGAACGAACTTAAAACACCTGAGTTTCCTAATGTGTTCTCAGCTTGTTATAATTCTAGACAAAGGGGAGCAGCAATTTTAATACATAAAAATATTAATTTCACAGTACTCGATACAGTTATAGATCCAGAGGGCAGATTCTTAATCATTAAACTATCTATACTTGATAAAAAGCTATGTATTGCAAGTGTATATGGTCCAAATGTTGATGATCCCTCATTCTTTCACGGTTTTTTCAGTGCACTCTCTGAACACTTAGATGGCACACTTGTTCTTGGAGGCGACCTCAACCTTGGACTAAATGAAGACATGGATAGGCTCAATACAGCGGGAACTCAGCGTAATTGGCAGTCCACAAATATAATCAAACAGTATATGAGCGACTTTGGTCTTTGCGATGCATGGCGCTCCCTTCACCCCACCAGTAAGGAATATACTTTTTTCTCACATGTCCATCACTCCTACTCTCATCTGGATTATTTTTTGGTCAGCAGCTCACTGCTGAGTGACATTTCAGACACTGAGATTCACCCTATAGCTGTCAGCGATCATGCTCCTGTATCTTTAACACTAATGCACAAGAATAATACTACGCCAAGTAAAAACTGGAGATTTAATACATCACTACTTAAAGATGAAGACTTTATTAAATATTTTAAAAAAGAGTGGACTTCATATTTAGACTATAATGACACTCCCGAAACATCAGCTTCTGTTCTATGGGAAGCAGGGAAAGCTGTGATGAGAGGTAAAATAATTTCTTTCTCATCACATAAAAAGAAAAAAGAAAACAAAAATATTCAGGAATTAGAAAAAAACATCAAATCACTAGAAGAAGCCTACGCGTCCCACCAAGATCAGGAAACATTGAACAAAATACGCAAAACAAAACTAGAATTAAATGAGATAATTGATAAAAAAACAAAATTCTTAGTACAAAGACTACGCTTACAAAATTATGAACATGGTAATAAATCCGGTCAATTTCTAGCAAACCAGCTAAAAATAAATAAAGAAAAAACAACTATATGTGCTGTTCAAGATTCATCTGGGAACACAATATATGATCCGATACAAATAAACAACATTTTCAGGGATTTCTATAACACGTTGTATTCACCACAAATAAACCCATCTAAAAAAGAAATTGATCAGTTTTTGGACAACATAACTCTTCCAAAATTATTAGACACTCAAGCAATGGCACTGGATTCACCACTGACACCAGGTGAACTCCAGGAAGCCCTGATAAGTATGCCCAATAATAAGGCTCCAGGTCCAGACGGCTTTCCTGCAGAATTCTACAAAGAATTCTGGTCGATTCTAGCACCAGTTTTCTACAGAACGTTGTTGGAAATCAAAGAAAAGGGCAGACTTCCATCAAATATGAATTCTGCAAACATTAATCTCCTGCTAAAACCAGGCAAAGACCCTGTATATCCCTCAAGCTATCGTCCAATATCCCTTATAAATGTAGACCTTAAAATAATCTGCAAAGCTCTCTCAAAAAGACTGGAGAAAATAACCCCCCTCTTAATTCATCCTGACCAAACTGGTTTCATAAAAGGTAGGCACTCATCAACAAATACACGTAGATTACTTAATTTGATAGACTACTCATACAGTAAAAACCTAGAAACTACAATATTCTCTTTAGACGCAGAAAAAGCATTTGACAGAGTTAACTGGAAATTTCTATTTGCAACTTTACACAAATTTGGTTTTGGATCCTCTTTCATAAACTGGTTAAAAATATTATATAATTCCCCAACAGCTTGTGTTAGAACAAATGACCAGACATCCTCCAGCTTCTGTCTCTTGAGGGGCACCAGGCAGGGATGCCCACTCTCCCCTTCACTGTTTGCAATTTTTATTGAACCACTAGCAGCAGCAATTAGACAGAATTCAGTAATTAAGGGCATAAAATGCAAGAACATGGAACATAAAATCAGCCTTTATGCGGATGATGTGTTACTCTTTCTCCAAAATTCACAAACCAATATCTCTGTGGTGATTGAATTGATAAACTCTTTTGCAAGAATATCAGATTACTCAATTAACTGGTCAAAATCTACAGTCCTACCGATTAATTGCTCCCTCCATAATTCCTCTTCAACACCACTGCAATCGGGAAATATAAAATATTTAGGTATTAATGTTTCTCCCAAGCTTGCAGATCTAACTAAATTAAACCACATCCCACTTTTAAAGAAGGTAGAAGGTGATCTGGCTAGGTGGAAATGTCTACCCATATCACTCATGGGAAGGGTTGCCGCTATAAAAATGATGGTCTTACCAAAAAAAATTTATTTATTCTCAATGATCCCAACTAAACCGCCACAAGATTGGTTCAGATCTCTAGATTCATGTATGTCCAAATTGCTTTGGAAAAATAAACCCCCACGTATAAGCTTAAAAACACTACAAAAGACCAAGGATAAAGGAGGATTAGAACTACCTAACTTTCAGCACTACTTCTTAGCCAACAGGCTTCAGTTTATCTCAGGATGGCTAAAACATACCGTCTTAGATTAACCTTGGCTAGATGTAGAACAAGCACTTTGCAATAATCTAGAGATTTCAGATCTACCATTTATCAGCTCAAACATCCAACGACATGAATGCTTTAAAAGCGTCAACATCAGCTCTTCTCTGACAGCATTGTGGGAGTTTCTAAAATTCACGGAGTCTTCATTAATCCCATGCAAACGTACACCTATCTGGAACAACCCTGACATATTACAAAACAATAATATGATAAACTTTTCAGATTGGAGTGGTAAAGGAATCAAATATTTAGAACGTATACTAGAAGGAACAGAATTTATTTCATTTGACGGACTAGTTACACAATATGGGATCAACAAGAAAAGATTTTTAGAATATCAACAAATTAAATCCATAGTAAAAAAGAAATTTAAACCGGGTCAAGTTGAACTACAAACACCACCAAGTGTGGTTCAATTTCTTACTCTTAAAACCCCCAAATTACTTTCCAAAATATACAGAATGCTTTCTAAAACAGATGAATCAATATCACTTCCTATTGCAAAATGGGAAGCGGATTTATCAGCTAACTTAGACCAAAACTTCTGGTCTCAGACTTGCTTACAAACCTTTCATCTAATCAGAAATCCCAGTCTTCAATTAATTCAATACAAAATATTACATAGAGTGCACTATACAGGTCATCGGATGTTCAAGCAGGGGCGGAGCGTGGGGGAGGCTTACTGGGCTTAAGCCCGGGTTGTTTTGTCAGAAGCCCGGGGTCTTTTGGAGTGTAATTTTTTTCATAGTTAGATGCCTGGCTGACAACTGTATAAAACAAAAAGTACACACAATATTCGAAGCACATAGTGCACACAGTGGGAATTTACGACTGTGCGTGAATCCCCCCTGATATTGGTATGATCCGAGCTCAGGCACTAAGCGACTGAGCGAGGGGGCGGGGCAGCTGCTGCCTGTGAGTGCACTGTTGGAGAAACGGAGCCAGCCATACTAAGGAGAGCTTAAGTTTGAGCAGGTACCAAAGCAAATCATTCGTACCGTACAAATAATGTAAATATGACGGTGAATCACGAAAGATTGATATCAAACTGATCACTTGACCAATATTACGTTACTTGCTCTTCAAGTGAATCAACAAATGGCGAAATGAAAAGCCGAACAAATGCTATTTTTTAGAGAGTCTTAGCTTACGTGTGTTTATTTCATATTTTCAGTTCTTACCCTCCCCGACTAAATCGGTTTCAGTTATGTACTGAAATATAAGAATGGACATTAGAGGCTTCTTTCAAAGAAAAAACTCAGGTAAATGTTATTTTATATATTATGCTTTGTATGTTGTTCAGTATATTTCTATGCAAAACAAGAGGGATTTCAGTACAAAGCAGGATATTCACATTTGTAACCAGATATTTACATACACTTTAGGGAGAAAACATTTTTACTGTACAACATCAATTTAGAGTAAACTTTTGTTTTAGATAAATATTGAAATATCTTTTGAATTAGTTAAATGTCAGAATAAAGAGAGACAGAGCTGTCTGTTTTTTATCACTTTGATCAAATTTAGGAGTACATGTACACTAAGTTTGTTAATTAATAAGAAAACTGCAGACGATTCCATTCTGAGCTGAAGAAGCTTCTGATAGGTTCGTAGAGTCCATGTGAGTAAATTGGTGGCACAGCTGTGGATGCATATAAGGCAAAACACAGAGCCTGTTTCTGTGACATGGGAACATCAAGAGATGTCAACCAAAACACCAGGAAAAGAACTGTGGAGCTCCATAAGTGTGGCTCAAGTTTGAATACAATTTGGTGCCATTTAAAATTAAGAAATACAGACAGTTTCTCTCTTTACTCTTAAAGTTAACAAATATGTTTTTTATATTTATCAATCTAAAAAAATAAACATTTAGTCTGATTTGATGTTACAATTTAAAAAGTGTTTGTGTTTTCTGAAGAGTTTGTAAATATCTGTATATTTGATGATTGTCAGCACAAAGAGAGAGAGAGGAACAGAGAGGGAGAGAGAGGAGCAGAGAGGGAGAGAGAGGAGCAGAGAGGGAGAGAGAGGAGCAGAGAGAGAGAGAGAGGAGCGGAGAGAGAGGGAGAGAGAGGAACAGAGAGGGAGAGAGAGGAGCAGAGAGAGAGAGAGAGGGAGAGAGAGGGAGAGAGAGGAACAGAGAGGGAGAGAGAGGAGCAGAGAGAGAGAGAGAGGGAGAGAGAGGGAGAGAGAGGAACAGAGAGGGAGAGAGAGGAACAGAGAGGGAGAGAGAGGGAGAGAGAGGGAGAGAGAGGAGCAGAGAGGAACAGAGAGGGAGAGAGAGGAACAGAGAGGGAGAGAGAGGAACAGAGAGGGAGAGAGAGGGAGAGAGAGGAGCAGAGAGGGAGAGAGAGGAGCAGAGAGAGAGAGAGAGGGAGAGAGAGGGAGAGAGAGGAACAGAGAGGGAGAGAAAGGAGCAGAGAGGGAGAGAGAGGAGCAGAGAGGGAGAGAGAGGGAGATGGAGAACGAGGACAGAACAGAGGTGGAACAAGAGCAGGTGAGACACACATGTTAGTCAAATGGTTGTTTACCAAAAGTATCACCGTATCATAGGTCCTCATGTATCTCGTACCTAGTGTTTCTTTTTAGGTTTGTTATTTTTCAAATTCTATATTTATTAAGTTCTGCGGGCTTGTTTGCACAACAAGGCTAAATAATTATATAAACTTTTCTCAATCTAAATATTGTACATTGGTAGAATTAAAAAATAAGTGTAGTGCAGGTCTATGATGATTTTTAGTGCTACTATCATCTAGTTCTGATTCTGGTTCTGTCTTGGTTAAATCCTAAGTAGTCCTGATTTTGAACTGTTGTAGTCCTGTTTTAATTCTGGATCAGTTCTGGGTCTGGTTGAATTGGGGTTTAGTCCTCATGTCTTGATACAGCCCTGATTTTGTTCTGCCTTGCTGCTTAAAAACTAGTTTAAGGTGTCCTGCACATGTGATATATATTTTTCCCTATATGAAGTCATTCTTTTTTGAACAAAACTCAAAACAGAGCCTATTAATCTTTCAGTCATTTTTACCCCCCCCCCCCCCCCCCCCCCTCCCAAAAAAAACCAAAATCCCACATGCATACTACCCTTTTGGGCTAAGCCCCGGGTGTTTCAAATGTCTGGCTCCGCCTCTGTGTTCAAGATGGGCTTTACGTCTACCAACAACTGCTCACACTGCCAAACTAATTCACCGGACAATTACATCCACGCTCTTTGGTTCTGTCCACCAGTTCAGAGGTTTTGGCGCGAGATATGTGAGGACTTATCAAAGTGTCTGAAATGTAACATTCCAACTTCCCCCTTAGTGTGTTTGTTGGGCAGCTTAGATAATGTCACTTCAGAAAAGAATATAGCCCATATGGTTTTCACTGCCCTATGCATAGCCAAGAAAACAGTCCTCATGAAGTGGAAAAATAAAAATAATCTTAATTCTAACCAATATAGAAATGATCTATTAGATTACATTAGTCTTGATACAGCCTCTGCCACCACATCAGATCAATTGCTCTGGGCTCCTTTGATCAGCTCCATCACCTAGTGGGGGTAGGGGGTCATAGTTTGGTCCCGCCTTCACTGCTGTGATTGGTGTGGGGGTAGGGACAGGCTTAGGGCGTCGGGGGGTTCCCCGGAGGCATCTTCCTTGGGGGGCTCAACCCGGGGTAGCGGTCATGTCCGGTTGGGGGCTCTGTTGGCTCTTAGGTGACGGTTTCCTCGTGGCTGCGTGCAGCGGGGCTAGGGGAGGGTCTGTGCTGACGGACGTGGGTTACTGACCTGGTAGCCTGTCTGCCCCTGGGTGGGTCCGGGATGGGTGTGAGGTTCTGGGGGCGCTCCGTCTCTGGGCTGGGGCCCTGGCCGGGCCTCAGGGGCTTGGGTCCTGGTTGGTCTGTTGCCGGGGTGGTGGGCGGGTGGGTGCATGGGGGCCTGGCCCTGGCGCAGGGTGCCGCCGGTGCGTCGAGCCACCTGGGGGGCTCTTCAACTGGTGGAGGAGATTGTCACACCTTGCAGGAGCTCTCCTCTCTTCAGGAACTCTCTCTGCAGGAGAGGAGGAAGATCTCAGCCTGGGCGTCTATTGTCTTATGTAGTCTGGAAGATGAGTGGATGGTGGGGTGGGTGCAGTTTTCTCTGTGGTGGGGTTGGGTGGACTGTCCCGGGCTCTGTGGGGCCGGGCGGTGCTGCTGCACTGGGCCCCGGTCAGGATGGGCCTGGGCCCCCTTTCCCTGGCGGGTCGCAGAGTATGGGGGTGCCTACTGGGGTCAGCGGGGGAGCTGGCCCCAGGGAGGGGTCACTTGCCACTCCCTTCCTTCCCTCCCCATCTCCAGCTGCCTCCCTCTTCCCGCTCCACCACAACCACCCACACATGCAGGGCCTTGGAGTAGGGGTGTGTCACCAGGGTGCAGAGGAGGCTACCCCCCCCCCCCCTCTGCCCCCTTCCGGCTGCCTCTGCCTCAATTTTATCCCACAACTTAGACATTCACATTACTCACACTCTCATTACACATACATATAGGATCTTGGGGGTGGGCACGATACACGGAATCCAAATTACCATCAGGGTGTACAACCTCTAAACCAGACACTCTAAACCAAGGCACAATGTACATTTCAAATTCCTTTAAATTTAAATATGTTTATATTGTCTCCTGTAAAATAGTCAGATGTCTATTCATATTAATGTACAGAATTCACCTGCTTGCTGCTTGCAATTTTTGCACATGTCGAGGAGCGTGTCAGGCTACATTTCACTGTGTGTTATACTTGTATAACTATGCATGTGACAAATAAAGAACCTTGAACCTTGAACCTCACCCCTGGCGTCGTTGCCCACCTCTCAATTTTAAATACACGTAGACATTGAGGGCTAGCAGGTGGGACTATGCGCTTACCTGCTGCTCTCTGGCAGGTAGCTCCATGCCCTTCTGGGTTTTAATTGCACCTTAGAACACACATGCATCAACACTACAATGAGCGGGTGGAGGGAGGTTTGGAGTCTTCTCTCACCCCCGTTCTCTGCGGCCTGCTGGAGCGGGGGGGCTAGGAGGAGGAGTTGGCCGTCCGGCTGCGGTCTGGGGTGTGGGGCCTCCCTGCTGCTGCGGAGTCGGGACGGTCTGCCTCTCCCCACCGCAGGGAAAAGGGTAACACCACCTGGGTCTGGGTGCGGCTCACTCCTTGGCGGCCGCTTATCGGGACCTGGAGCCTGGGGCTCGCTCGGGCCACTTCGGAGGTGGAGTGCCCCCGGCCTCTCGGCCTGGGGCTCGGTCACTCAGGCACGGCTGGCTGCCGGCGGAGCTCACGGGCGCGTCACTGCAACCCCCCCTGGCTTCTGCTCCGCGGCTGCTGAGTGAACCCTCATCTGGGACTCTCCTCAGCTCTTTCTGGGACAGTGGCGCGGCTGCCCCTCTGTGGGTCTTCCTTGGTCTCTTGTGTTCTGGGGGCCTCTGGATGTCTGGAGTTTTGATCTCCTCCATACCTGCTTCATGCCCTGGAGGACGGGGCTGTGGCCCCCCCACACCCTCTAGCAGATCATTACATGAAGGAACCTTTTAAAAACAAGCGCGTCCATGCTCACAGGTGTACACACGGGTGATCACACCCACAAACTACACCCTTTTTGGCTCCTACCTCAAAGCACACTGTGTTCTGTTGATCTTATGTGCTGCACAATAATGTTTAATATTTAGTATTTACTGTCATATTCCCATATATCATTGTGATGTTGTTTATTCTATTACTCTTGTTTTCTTCTGCTTGTTCTCTTTTTTCTTTCTCAACAGGTGATCCAGGTGATTGATATATGCATTTTTTTTTCCTGCCCATTCTGTTGGTTTTTGTTTTTTGCCCTTCTCCCCCGTCCCTCTTCTCAGCTGTTTCTCTTTCCCTCTTTCTTTCTCCCCTTCTTTCCCCCAGTCAAGTCTGTCCCGTATTCAGCAAGTGAAAATAAAATAAACAATAAAAGGTGAATCAAATGGACCATTACGGCAAGGCTGGGATGGTCAATTTGGTAAAGTAAATCCATTGGGCATCTTTCTTTGCCTTTAGACAATAATTCTGATGGCAAAAGAGCCAAACAGGACAGGCAAAAAAAAAAAAAAATGATGTGTGCGGTCCAGAAGTAGAAGAAGAAGAAAGAGGAGAGCAGAAATGATGACATTCTAGGCTCGCTTTTCACCTTTGATCTTAGCAGGAAGACTTTGGTTTGGTGATGTGTTAGAGATAATTTAGTGGTTGAAGCTACTGTGGACTGACCAGATCTGCCATCAGCTCAGAGTGCTGGATATCACCGCAAACCTGAGACAAAGTCATACAGAACAGGTGTGTAAAACTGTGATGGTGTCAGTGAAATAACACTGACTCATGCAGGACTCTGATAAAAACTCAGCTTGTGGGCTAACAGACTAAAATCAAAGAATGCTTCTCTTTTTCTCTTTTGTTAAAAACGTTGAACATCCAGTGAGACACAGAGTAAAGTGACTTTCCGAGATTGTTTCTTCTTCTACAGATTCAGATAAATGATGTCATTTTGAGCCAGAAAGAACATTTCCATCATAAAGTAGAAGACTTTTATATTTTTTATTTATTTATCTGGTAAAAAGTCTCATTGACTTTAAAATGTCTTTTTCAAAAGAGATCTGGCCAAGACCAGAAGCTCTAGTTTTCTCTGCTTCTGTTTGCAGCAGAGCAAAAAGGACAGAGAGCAAGGGACGAGAGAAGACACGAGACAAAGACATGAACGGGACCAAATACTAACCAAGACAACCTAAACAACAAATACTGAATAAATTCAAGAGCGTGAGCCCTTGAATTCTGATTTAATAAAGTAAATCAGAATACTTTATTAATCCTGAAGGATTAATAAAGTATTCTGATTCTGATAACTAGGAAACATAAGATACACAGAGAACAGAATAATGATTAAACAAGACTCAAAAAACCACAAACACAAAACACTGGGTCAACGACCCAGGTACCCTAACAGCCGAGGGAAAAGATGACCTCCTATTCACATCAGTATGGTATATTTTACTCCCATATCACTACTCAAAGATCATATTTTATTGTTGTAGGTTGTGGAGGTGACACACACACAAGCTGTAGTTCAACAATGACTTCATTCCTCTATTGACCTATAAAGAGGTCTTGTTACATAAGATTAAAGCTGGAAACTGACACACATAAGCCCAAACACATTGTGTTATTGTGGACGTTGAAGTCACTGCATGTGTTTTTCATGAAGATTAAACTTTCCTGTGCTGTTGGTTCTTTGTTTAATTCTGTTGATTCTTACTTTTTTGTTCCTAAAGTTTAAACTAAACTCTTGTTGGATACCAGGTGTTCATTTAATAAAGCTGCAGGTTCAAACTTCTAACTGCATGAAAATGTAATGTGTAATGTCATGTGTTTCTAAGTACCATCATTGATTTTGGTCATCAAATCAGCCATTACTCATTTAATTTGATGTAAATTTCCCCTAATTTGCATATTCAGATTCAGTATTCAGTACCACATGTGAAAGTGACCCAGATCAGATTTGAAAATATTGGATTTGTGCCGTTCACACTGTCATAGCATGATCGGATATAGGGTCGCATAGGGTCAAAAAAATCGGATTTAATGCGCTTTCGCCTGCAGTGTGAATGTAGCCTTAGTTAGTTCTTAGAGTTTGGTTTCTGTGTTCCCCTCTATTTAGTGTCTGTACCGTGTCTCTGTGCATTTCCTGTTTTATTGTGAAGGTCCATGTCTTATGTTAGTGTGTTCTGTTCACATTTCCCCTGTCTCGTGTAGTCAATTAGGTTCAGCTGTGTCTTTGCCATTCCATGTCTCCCCCTGTGTGTATTTATACTATGTGTCCTCGTGTGCTCCTCGCCGGTTCATCTGTGTTTTTTCCTGCATCATTCTGTGTCGTCTCCCTGCATCTCCATTTTAGGTTTCAGTTCTGTGTTGTGTTAGTTTTTTCCAGTTTAGGTTTCACCTCCTGCTGGCCTCCTTCGCCCGTTCCTAGATGCCCCTGGTCTCATATCGCACTGGACTTCATCACTGGTCTCCCACCATCCTCAGGTAACAGTTATTCTGACCATCATCGATCGGTTCTCCAAAGCTGTGCATTTCATTGCTCTGCCTAAGCTCCCATCAGCTCTGAACACCAGCCAGATTCTTACACAGCATGTGTTCACGTTCTGGGTTTGGAGAGAGTTTTGCAAGGAACTAGGGGCTCAAGTCAGCTTACCATCCGGTTTCCATCTCAAACTAATGGGCAAATGGAACAGGCAAGCCACCTTGGCTTTCATACCTTGGCTCAGGCGATTAGAGGATCATCAGGGGGTCCTTTTGTCCCTCTGTGGGGGGGATACTCCCACTAGGTTTAAATCTGGGACTCCCCACCATTTGATCTTAGAACTGAAGAAGCTTCTCGGATGAGAGGTGATGAGAGGTGAAAAGTCTTCAAGCAACTTAAACAAGTCCAGACGCTTTTCTTTGCAAGCTGATTTGACTACGATGACCTGGATGACTGAGAACCTTCACAGACATAATAAACACAAAGTTTTTGTTCTATAACATTTTTCTATCATTGCTTTATTAGGTTGGAAGGAACGTCTGTATTTGTTGTGGAGGAAGACATATGTTGGACGTCTGTGCACAGTTGGGAAAAATGGCTCATGAGAAGAAGATAACCTTCTTAAAGGAAAATGGCATCTGTTTTGGCTGTTTGTGTATAGGACACATCAGTAAAGATTGCCGTAAGAGGATTTCCTGTTCCAAATGCAGCTGGAAACATCCCACCATCCTGCACAAAGAAAGTTCACCTTCTGAAAAGACCGACAGGAACATGCAGCCGCATGTGAGCACACTAGTGTCGAGTGGTCTTACAGGGGCTGGAGACCAGGACTGTAAACTGCCCATTGTGCCTGTCCAAGTAAAGTCAAAGAAAGGAAGCAACATTATTACAACATATGCTTTTTTTGGACCAAGGGAGCACAGCAGTTTTCTGCACTGAGAGTCTGATGCGCAGACTTCACCTTGAGGGAAGGAAAGGAAACATCCTCCTCAGAAGCATGGGCCAGGAAAGAGTTGTGAGCAGCAACACTTTATCAGGACTGGAGGTTGCCGCTCTTTGTGGTGACGAATTTCTGGAACTGCCAAAAGTGTACACACAGGAGTCCATGCCTGTACATAAGGGAAATATTACAACACCAGGAGATATTGAAGGATGGGCACATTTAAAACACATAACCCTGCCTCAAATAAATGCAGGAATCGAACTTCTGATTGGAACAAACATTCCCAAAGCCTTGGAACCTCTGGAAGTGGTGTGTAGTGTTGATGGAGGACCGTATGCCATAAGGACAAGGCTTGGCTGGACCATCAATGGACCACTTTCAGGAAACTGTGAAGCTACAAGTGATCAGAAGCATCCACAAGTTACAGTCAACAGAATTTCTGTTGTCACGCTGGAGGAGCTTTGGCAGCAACGGTTCAAGAATGACTTTCCTGAGAGCAAAGTTGATGAGCAGGTTGGATTGTCAAGAGAGGATCAGAGATTTCTGGAAATAGTGACTAACTCTGCCAAATATGTGGGTGGTCATATCCAGATAGCATTACCTTTTCGGAATGCCAGTATCAGTATGCCAAACAATAAGAAAGTTGTTCAACAACGTCTGTGCTTTCTAAAAAAGAGATTTGAGAGAGACACAGTGTTTCATACTGAGTACAAAGTCTTCATGAATGAGCTTCTGGCTAAAGGTTATGCTGAAAAGGTCCCGGAAGAGGAGATCAATCGCAATGATGGCAAGCTGTGGTATATACCACACCATGGTGTTTACCATCCGACCAAGAAGAAACTCAGAGTTGTGTTTGACTGTGGAATGAGTTATCAGGGAACATCTTTAAACTCCCAACTCTTACAAGGACCTGATCTTACAAGCTCTTTAATAGGAGTGATCACAAGATTCAGGAAGGAGCCAGTTGTAATTATGGGAGATATTGAATCCATGTTCCATCAAGTCATGATTCCAGCTGAAGATAAAGATCTATTGAGATTTCTCTGGTGGCCTAAAGGTGATCTGGAACAACCAACATCTGAATACAGGATGAATGTACATCTCTTCGGGGCAACTTCGTCACCAAGTTGTGCCAACTTTGCACTCAGAAAGTGTGCGGATGACTTTGGACATCTCTACAGTGAGGAAGCTGTGAAGAAGTTGTTGCACTGTTTTTATGTGGACGATTGTCTTGTGTCCATTGAAACTGATGAGGAAGCAGTGTTAATGTACCACGAGTTGGTTTCTTTGTGTGCCAAAGGAGGATTTCTGCTCAAAAAGTGGATCACCAACAGACAGGGAACAGTTGGACATTTAACTTGCCGTCACCCCGATGCCCTTGACTCTGTTCTGAACTGGCCCTGCCCAGCACATCATCACCGCACCACTGCGTACCAAGACACCGAGATGACATGCAACATGTCCCCTGACTCCGAGAGAGGAGGAGAGTCATCATTTATTCTTTCACTCGCCTGCTGGAATCAATTCCTGAAAGTCACAGAGCCATAGGAATGAAAGAGTTGAACATGGAATTGGATTCCTCAATGACCGAGCGAGTTTTGGGCGTGGAATGGTGTATAAAATCAGACTCTTTTAAATTCAAGATTGTGCTCAAGGACAGACCGCTCACCAGAAGAGGAATCCTTTCAATTGTCAGTTCTATCTATGATCCTCTTGGAATGCTAAGTCCTGTGGTCTTAACTGCTAAGAAAATCCTAAGAGATCTATGCCAGGAAGGAATCGGCTGGGACAATAATGTAACCGAGCTGTTTTCCAAAAGATGGTTAACATGGCTCCAGCAGCTCCAGCTATTGAGCAAGTTTGAAGTGAGTCGTTGTTTGAAACCTGATGGATTTGGAGAAATCACGAGTGCTCAGTTGCACCATTTCTGTGATGCCAGTGAGGATGGGTATGGAACAGTGACCTATCTGCTGATTGAAAACATCTGTTCAGAACGACACTGTGCGTTTGTTATGGGAAAAGCGCGTGTCGCTCCTCTTAAATCCTTTACCATCCCGAGAATGGAGCTCATTGCAGCAACCATGGCCAGTCGATTGGATGTACTCTGGAGGAAAGAGCTGCAGATGGAACTTCTGGATTCTGTGTTTTGGACAGACAGTGCTTCTGTTCTTAAATACATCAGGAGTGAAACTTCAAGATTCAAGGTTTTTGTGGCCAACAGAGTTTCACAAATCTTAAGAGTTTCATCTTCCTCGCAATGGAGATATGTGGACACTGCCAGTAATCCAGCAGATATGGCCTCAAGAGGAGTGAAAGTCGATGTTTTTATGAAGAATACAAAGTGGTTGTCTGGGCCTCAGTATCTTCTACAATCTAGGAGTGAATGGCCTGTCTACCCAGATGACATCAGTCTGCTTGCATCTGATGATCCTGAGGTAAAAACAGTTGCCACAGTGAGTGTTGAGCAAGCTGGCGAAAATTCTGTTACTCGCTTGTTTAAACATTTTTCCACCTGGACACGTCTTAAGAAGTCAGTGGCATGGCTGTTAAAATTTAAGGACTTGCTTCTGTCCTTTGCGAAGAAAAGGAGAGAATTGTGTTCAAGCTTACCACAGTCAGAGGTCACCAAAGAGCAACAGAAATCATTTGTGGAAGAAAAGCTGAGGAACTTCAAGAGGACATCTGTGATTAAGAATCTTACAGTGGAAGATCTGGACAAAGCTGAGGTTGTCATTATCAAGTTCTGTCAGAGGAGGAGATTTTCCTTGGAGCTTGTGAGTCTGGAGAAGGGACAACCCATTATAAAATCAAGTCCTCTAAGAAGACTCTGCCCACAGCTGCAAGATGGAATTCTCAGAGTGGGTGTGAGACTCAGTAGATCATCGATGCCGGTTGAGGTGAAACATCCCATAATACTAGCAAAGGATCAACACATTTCCGAGCTCTTGCTTAGACACATACATCAGGAAGTTGGACATGGTGGTCGTAACCACATGCTGTCTAAGCTAAGAGAAAAGTACTGGTTGATTGGAGCTAGTACAGCAATAAGAAAAGTGTTATCTAAATGTGTCATCTGTCGAGGTCTTAATGCTGCACCAGTGAATCAACAGATGGTGGATTTGCCCAATGAAAGAATCATTCCAGATGAACCTCCATTCACGCGGGTGGGAGTGGATTACTTCGGACCCTTCAGTGTAAAAAGTAGGAGGAGCGTGGTGAAGAGATATGGTGTTATATTCACCTGCCTTGCTATCCGTGCTGTTCACATTGAGGTTGCTCCATCACTGGATACTGACTCTTTCATTAATGCGTTCAGACGTTTCAATGCAAGAAGAGGTCAGGTTCGAGAACTGCGTTCTGACAACGGAACCAATTTTATAGGCGCTGAACGTGAACTTAGAACTGCCATTGAACATTGGAACCATGTAAAAGTCAATGACGTCTTTCTGCAAAAGGGAGTTAAATGGACATTTAATCCTCCTGGAGGTTCACATCACGGAGGAACCTGGGAGTGACTGATAAGACTGGTTCGCAAAGTACTTAATTCCATAATGAAAGTACAAAACCTGGATGAAGAAGGTCTTCATACAGTACTTTGTGAGGTTGAAGCCATCATTAACAGCCGCCAAATTACCAAAGCCTCAATGGATCCTAACGACCTGGAAGCTTTGACCCCTAATCATCTTCTTCTGTTAAAGACCTCACCGATATTACCACCAGGAGTATTCCATTCCACTGATATGTACACACACAGAAGATGGAAACAAGTCCAATACATGTCTGACTTGTTTTGGAAAAGATGGGTGAAGGAATACCTACTACAGGAACGTCAGCGATGGATTGGAGTAAAAAGGAACCTCATCGTGGGAGATCTGGTTCTCATCATGGACAGTTCGGCACCTCGAAACTCTTGGCCAATGGGACGTGTGATAAAGACTTTTCCTGACCGAAGAGGATTCGTTCGTCAAGTTCGGATTAAAACTCAGACTAGTTGCCTGGATCGACCTATTACCAAACTGTGTCTACTGCTGGAGGCAGATCACAGTTAAAGACTTCTGGGTCCAATTATCAGACTTTGATTGTATTTGGACATAAAATGTCTCTCATTTTTCTTTAAAGATAGACTTTAAGATTACCTATAGGATTCCTGCGGGTAATATTGAAATACAGTAGATGCTTGACTTTTCTCTGCATGTTTTATGTCTCCTACTTGGTTAATTATGGGTAATTATTAGAAGGGATACTAATAATTAGGGGCTGGTGTGTAGGAGCCATAATTGAATGTATTGAATTTTGATGATCACTGGGTTTTTATTTGTTTGGTTGTTATGGGAGTCACGTGGGTGCTAGCGGTGACATAAATGGGCGTTGTCACTCTGTCATTCACGGGTTTTGATTTTGACAGAGAGGAGGGCTGGGTAGCCGTAGTTTTTGTTGACCGCTGCACTACATGTTTCGCTTCGTTATATTAGAGCCTGTGATGTTGTAAGAGTTTGAATCAGGAGCCGATGATACTACTCTGTAAACTCTCAAAGCACTTTAATTAAACGAGCAAACAATTCCATCTCTCGCATTATTGCGTAACTTTGACAGCGCGTCAGGCAAATAGGCAGGCTCCATCCCCGGCCTGTAGCGACTGTGGAAGTCGCTACAATGTTCTTTATTTATTTATCTGGTAAAAAGTCTCATTGACTTTAAAATGTCTTTTTCAAAAGAGATCTGGCCAAGACCAGAAGCTCCAGTTTTCTCTGCTTCTGTTTGCAGCAGAGCAAAAAGGACAGAGAGCAAGGGACGAGAGAAGACACGAGACAAAGACGTGAACGGGACCAAATACTAACCAAGACAACCTAAACAACAAATACTGAATAAATTCAAGAGCGTAAGCCCTTGAATTCTGATTTAATAAAGTAAATCAGAATACTTTATTAATCCTGAAGGATTAATAAAGTATTCTGATTCTGATAACTAGGAAACATAAGATACACAGAGAACAGAATAATGATTAAACAAGACTCAAAAAACCAAACACAAAACACTGGGTCAACGACCCAGGTACCCTAACAGCCGAGGGAAAAGATGACCTCCTATTCACATCAGTATGGTATATTTTACTCCCATATCACTACTCAAAGATCATATTTCATTGTTGTAGGTTGTGGAGGTGACACACACACAAGCTGTAGTTCAACAATGACTTCATTCCTCTATTGACCTATAAAGAGTCTTGTTACATAAGATTAAAGCTGGAAACTGACACACATAAGCCCAAACAGATTGTGTTATTGTGGACGTTGAAGTCACTGCATGTGTTTTTCATGAAGATTAAACTTTCCTGTGCTGTTGGTTCTTTGTTTAATTCTGTTGATTCTTACTTTTTTGTTCCTAAAGTTTAGTTTAAACTAAACCTAGTGTTCACATTTCCCCTGTCTCGTGTAGTCAATTAGGATCAGCTGTGTCTTTGCCATTCCATGTCTCCCCCTGTGTGTATTTATACTATGTGTCCTCGTGTGCTCCTCGCCGGTTCATCTGTGTTTTTTCCTGCATCATTCTGTGTCGTCTCCCTGCATCTCCATTTTAGGTTTCAGTTCTGTGTTGTGTTAGTTTTTTCCAGTTTAGGTTTCACCTCCTGCTGGCCTCCTTCGCCCGTTCCTAGATGCCCCTGGTCTCATATCGCACTGGACTTCATCACTGGTCTCCCACCATCCTCAGGTAACAGTTATTCTGACCATCATCGATCGGTTCTCCAAAGCTGTGCATTTCATTGCTCTGCCTAAGCTCCCATCAGCTCTGAACACCAGCCAGATTCTTACACAGCATGTGTTCACGTTCTGGGTTTGGAGAGAGTTTTGCAAGGAACTAGGGGCTCAAGTCAGCTTACCATCCGGTTTCCATCTCAAACTAATGGGCAAATGGAACAGGCAAGCCACCTTGGCTTTCATACCTTGGCTCAGGCGATTAGAGGATCATCAGGGGGTCCTTTTGTCCCTCTGTGGGGGGATACTCCCACTAGTTTTAAATCTGGGACTCCCCACCATTTGATCTTAGAACTGAAGAAGCTTCTCGGATGAGAGGTGATGAGAGGTGAAAAGTCTTGTTGAGACTAGTAGTTAAACATATGCCATTTTATGACCAGTAGTCAATGTAGTAAATTAGCTTAACAGCTGTAGGCCATATATTATCCTTTAGTTCTAATGGTGTGCTATGTATGTAGTTTAGTCTCTATTATACTCTTGAATAAAAGAAACATAATCATTTGTAGTTCATTAGACAAAGTGTGCATTACTCTGTATCCTTGATCAGCTGTGAATGTCTGACACTGTTTTCTTGAGATGTTTTATTGCTGAATCATGTGAAGAAGGCTGTAAGAGGGAGACTAGGTGTCTGGGCAGAAGAGATAAAACCACATTCCTTACCCCCCTTCCTGCTTCACACAGAAAGACAGGGAGGCAAGGTCAGGAGCCAGGCTCGCTAAGAATTAGAAAAACATGTGAAGATGCAGCTTTTATGACAAAGAGGGGGGCTGTGACTAGCTATAAAAGTCTGTGAAAGTTGCTACCATTTTGAGACATGCTGTCGAACCTCTGCAGGCATCTCTCCCGTCCGGACGTTGTAATGCTCTGACTGTTGAATTGTATGGAAATAAATGATTGTTGATTGAGCATTTATACACCGAGTATTGTCCTTCCTTCAGCCCAAAGATTCAAAGAATTGGGAGATTTCAACAGTCTTCAAGCAACTTAAACAAGTCCAGACGCTTTTCTTTGCAAGCTGATTTGACTACGATGACCTGGATGACTGAGAACCTTCACAGACATAATAAACACAAAGTTTTTGTTCTATAACATTTTTCTATCATTGCTTTATTATGGATTAGGTGCAAGAGTTGTTAAAATGTATAATTAAATAATAGATGAATTCAATAGCAAACTGTGCCTCGTTCTCAGATGGACAGCAAGTGGAATGTGATAGATGAGATGAGGAGATGGAAGGAAGAAGAGAGGCAAAGAGTGATTCACAGGCAGAGCTTAGTTTATTTCCCAGTTTTGTTGCCTTATGGTTCCAAGCGCCGTGACCAATCTTTGCGTTTTATTATTATCTCATAACACTTGTTTAATCAGCTACCCTCTCTCCTGTGGACTGTTTAATCTCTACAGTCTCAGATCAACACAGCCCTGCCCTCCAGCACTATCAGCAGCAAGAGCAGAAGCAACCCCCCAAACAGCAACATTGTACCCATCAGGTAAAAAATGGGCTACGTTTGCTTTGCATTGTGCCCACCTGATGACAGTGATGTAGTGTGATGTGATTCCATATTAGATTCTTGATGAATGTGGGTTGTTGTTCTTCAGCCTGCTTCTATGTGCCCTTTTTAACTGTGAGCACCCGCCCCTTTAAACATCTCTGCACTGCCCTGACTAAATGTATATATAAACTGTCTCTATGGTTTACAGTCTGAGTCTGACAAGCTGTCAGCTGTTCATTTCTGCTATTTGAATTGTTAAAAGAAACAAACTATTCATTTAGCAGATTAACAAAAAGAATAGAGAGGCATCCAGTTATTGACATTTATATTATTTAGTTAAAGGTTTGAACAGAAAAACAATTAAACACAGAGCCTCTTCCTGCTTTCTGGAATGAATCACAGCATGAAAGCCCTTCCTCTTCTTCCTGCTCTCTAGCTCAGCACCTCCTGTCTGTCCATATCGTTCTGTGTTCCCTCCCCTTTAGATCTACATTATGAAGATGGGTGTAACCAACATGTGTTAGAGCTGGCAGGCCCCATTCACAGCAGCAACACTTGTTGTTCAGATCAGACCAGTTTCTATATTAAGGAAGTGAAACTTACACAGACACTGACACTGAGAGGAGAAATGGCGCAGAAAGGAGTTCAGCTAGACCGAGAAACCTTCTCTTGTTCGATCTGTTTGGATCTACTGAAGGATCCGGTGACTATTCCCTGTGGACACAGCTACTGCATGAACTGTATTGAAAGCTTCTGGGATGAAGAGGAAAAGAAGAAAATCTACAGCTGCCCTCAGTGCAGACAGACTTTCACAGCGAGGCCTGTCCTGGAGAAAAACACCATGTTAGCAGTTTTAGTGGAGCAGCTGAAGAAGACTGGACTCCAAGCTGCTCCTGCTGATCACTGCTATGCTGGACCTGAAGATGTGGCCTGTGATGTCTGCACTGGAAGAAAAATAAAAGCCTTCAAGTCCTGTTTATTCTGTCTGGCATCTTACTGTGAGAAACACCTTCAGCCTCATTATGATGTGGCTCCATTAAAGAAACACAAGCTGGTGGAGCCCTCCAAGAAGCTCCAGGAGAACATCTGCTCTCGTCATGATGAGGTGATGAAGATGTTCTGCCGTACTGATCAGCAGAGTATCTGTTATCTCTGCCCTGTGGATGAACATAAGTAGTAATACGATGGCACCTGTCCAATATGGCGGCCAACCAAACCGGTTTGACAACCGGTTTGACCGGTTTCGTGCGTGTGCGCATGCGCGTTCAGTAATTCGATGGCACTAGTCCAAGATGGCGGCCAACCAAACCGATTTGACCAGTTTCGTGTGTGTGTGCGCATGCGTGTTCAGGTGTGGAAATACCACAGGGGATCAGAGGGGTTATATGAGTTTATGTGTTTTTAACGGGGTTTTAATTTAATCAAACCATAGGGTTTTTAATTAAACTATTTTTTCACTTAGGTGTATCGCAACATTCAGTTATGCATGTGTTCTTAAAAGCAATTCTTTGTTTCTTGTTTCATTCTTGGCGGAGTGGAAGCTGTTTTGGTTCACAGTGCGCCTTAACAAAGAGGGTGTGCTCTAGTCAAAAGTGTTGGTAATAGTGTTTTAATCACACTAATTTTCTAAATCTGACAATGTCTCAGCTTGCAGTGAGGCATGCATTTTATTTTATAAATGGCACAAATGGGAATTTCTTCTGAATGGGTGATGTCAGCATGTTCACAAGCGTTTCATTTAATCAAACCCCTAGTTTTAATTTAACTAGTTTTTACACATCTACTGGGGTTTCTTTCCAGGGTTGATGCGATCATTTTATTTAAAAATCGGGATTTCGGAATGTTGAACTAAGAGTGAGACAAAGCCAGCCAGCTAGTTTTTAACACAGTAAATGTCACAAATAGCATTCAGTCCTTTAGAAAATAAATGCTATAAGCAGCCAGTATCGCTCTTTTCAAACTAATCGTCTTTTAAATACACTCATTTTGTGATTCCGGTGTCACACCTTGCAGCGATGCAAGCATTTTATTTATTTAAAAACAGATCAAACGGGCCATTTCTTCTGTAAGGGGTTTCATGGTTTCAGAGTAGTTTTTAACACAACAGATAGTCGCAAATAACATTCAGCCCTTTAGAAAATAAACGCTACAGTGATACTTCTAAAACACGCTGCACACAATGTCACCTTTTCCCCCAAAGCAGCCAGTATCGCTCTTTTCAAACGAATCGTCTTTTAAATACACTCATTTTGTGATTCTGGTGTCACACCTTGCACCGATGCAAGCATTTTATTTATTTAAAAACGGATCAAACGGGCCATTTCTTCTGTAAGTGGTTTCATGGTTTCAGAGTAGTTTTTAACACAACAGATAGTCGCAAATAACATTCAGCCCTTTAGAAAATAAACGCTACAGTGATACTTCTAAAACCAGTCGCCCAGACCCGCTCCAACTTTTCAACAGCTGGCTAATTGTTTGAATTTGTTCAGGATTGTAAAAGCCCACCGCGGGTATCACTTAGTTGTTGAGAGTACCATGCGAACAAGGGCCCAACCTATTGTTTAAAGTGGCCAGTATTGGCTCTTTTTGTAATTCCTCGACAAGGTAAATGGGGCAGGTGGTACCAGTCGGGTGGCGACCCCGCCTATTGTCTGAAGTATCGGCTCCTTTGTAATTCCTTGAGAAGACAAAAGCCCTGTAGGGTCTCATTTAAATTGATTGGAGACATACCTTTCTTTTTGGAAACACCCACCCTATATAAAAAAAACACGCTCAGAGCCCGATACCCTGAGCCATTTACGCCTCAAGATTCGCTGCAGAGCACACCATTTTCTTTGCGATCATCAACACTAACATCGTTCTTTATAACATGAACATCGTTCTTTATAACATGGACATCGTAAACGGTAAGTAAAACAAAACCTATTATTGGATTTTTAAAAAGTGTTATGTTAACATATTATAGGATATTCAAACTATTTTTTTTCCTAAAACAAAAGCTTAATTTTTAGGAGTTCGGGAGAACGGCCCAGGACCCTTTTCTTTAGAAACGGGCGCTTTTACAGCTGGAACTAGTTCTCTAACAGGCACAAGGTGTGTACAGCATTACTGGATTTTTAAACGTATGTATGTTTTAAACTAGCGATTGTTTTAAATTATGTATAACGTTTTTGTTTGTTCCAGGGTTAACAAACTGAGCAGGAAAACATTCAGACACCGCTACCACAGAGCCCAACCTTACATCAGGTGTGTATACAACGGTATGTATAGTTGTGTATTTTTTTAAAGGGGTTTAAACAATTACAAATGTTCTAAACTGACCGTTTTACACATACAGAACCACGCCAGAGAACCGGGTGTGTGGAGAAGCAGGACCATCCCGAATAACGCACACTACAAGGTAAGCATAGGCATATATAAATTAGATAAAAAGAGATAGAGAGGGAGACACGCTTATTCAGTTTGAAATGGGTACATGTATAATATGTTTTAACACATGTCTATCTATCTTCACAGACTGCAGAACAGCACCCCTCCTCATAATGATCAGGACACCATACGATTCCAGACGTTTTTGGAATGTTTAAGCAGTATCGACCTCCCAGAACAACAAAAACCTGGAGCTTTGTGCAACAGTGGAGAGTCAGAACCGATCTTCATCAGCGAACCTGCAACACCCCCGAGTGAGTGGCTACCTCGCGATTTCTCTGATGTTTTTGAGTACAGTATATCAGATTTTGATCTAGTTCATATACCCACCACCCCAGAATGTGTCAGAAATAGCGTTGATTCACACATAGATTTCGAAGAAGGCGGCATAACAGACTCTCAAATATCAGCGGCGTATGATGCTTACATAAAGCTTCCAGACGCTCAGCCTGCTGAACAGAGTCATATAGCTTCAATAGCTGATAAATTATGTTTGATTGAAGCTAGACTCAATCAATACCACCAAGAAGCACAGGTACAAAGGCAACAGTTTACCAAACTCATAAACAAAGTGTGTAGTACATTAGACAACATCTGCAGCAAAATTTCAAGTCCCTGACTTTTAAAATCCAGACCATGGACCCTCCAAATAAATTATTTAAACATAATAACGGAACCTCCACTCCTGTTAGATGTTTTGACTTAGAGACTTTTATGCAGTGGGCTGAAGAAACAGATAAAAAATTAGACGATATTATAGCTAGACTTAATAGGGTGCCTGCATCAGCCTCATCCGATACACATCCTTGTCAGACTGTTCCTACGTCTGCTATTGCTGATGGGGCTATTGTTGCTAATAATAGTGATAGTACAGCAGGTGTTGCTCGGGCCGTTGCTGTTACTGATGCTAACCATATAGCTTGTGCTGCTGGTGATTTTGCGTCTGATGCACAATCTAGCCGGGTCACCTCTGCTGCAGCTACTGCAGTTGTTATTGAGTCCGTTGTGCAGTCTGGGTCCGGCAGCCGCTCTCAGTCACACATTAGAGAGATACCTAATTTTAATGCTCGCGAATTGCGTGAACGCCTTGATTTTAGGGGTATAAGTCTCGATCATCCAGAACAAGTGCTGGCGCGAGTGCGCGAGTGCTTAGCCAATGTGATAGACAGAGCTGTGGCGGGATCCCAACAGGGCAGTGTTCTAAACGTGGTCCTGCGTGGCCCCTCGCTGGCTTCAGATGTTCAGGCTGTTTTAAACGCTGATGATCGGTATGATCCGGAGCTGTTTCTCGATCAAATTGCACAAGTTATGCAGAGTAATGATGAATCTATCGGTGATGATGAATTAGAGTTTATTGTCACGGTAGCTCAGAACAGTAGTGGCGGGTCTCGCTTAAGACTGGCGCACATACCTTATGATGAGATTCTCTCAAAGAAAGGCAGACATTTATACACACCAAACAACACAAACAACAATTTGTGCTTCTCCCTATGCATAGCACATTCATTAAACTCATCATCCTCTGAGCATGAAAAACTTGCTACAGCTAAACAGATGCATGCTGAAGTAGGTCTATGCGACACACAGCAAGTATCATTCTCTGATGTCGGTAAATTTGAGAAGCACTTCAACATTAAGATTGTAATCTATTACCACACAGAAGGGCGTAAACGCCTGGAATGTTTTTACACACATGAAGAGCCAAACCCTAACACGTTGATGATGTATCTCCATAATCAACATTACCACCTGATTTTAAACCCGACCGCTTTTTTGGGGGGATCCTATGTGTGTAATTTCTGTTACAGTATATATAATACACCATTACAGCACAGCTGTAAACATAGATGTAACACATGTTACACACTCTGTCAACATCACAGGGGACCCACAGTGAAATGCAGCGACTGTAACCGCATCTGCAAATCACAACACTGTTACCAACAACACAAATTACCTGAATTAAAACACAACATGATCCCCTGTGATAATATGAAACATTGCATGCACTGTGGCACCACATATAGAGAATCCAAGAAATTGCCACACAAATGTGCGCAGCCTAGATGCGAGCACTGCCGCGAACCTAAATTAGCAGGAGACTCCGACCATCAGTGTTTCATACAGCCTGTTGAAAAACAGAAGCCTAACGATAAATACATTTTATATGATTTTGAGACGCGGTACCACAACGGTAAACACGAGGCTAACTTTGTGTGTGCGTCTGATCTGAAGGGCAATAAGTTCACATTTAATACATTAAAGTGTGTGGAGGCGTTTGTGCAGCATTACAGACGCCCAAGGTTTCGTGGGTACACTTTCATAGCACATAATGCATCTGGCTTTGATAACTACATACTCCTCGAGTACTTTGTCAGACAGAGCATAACACCTAGTGTCATAATGAGCGGCAGCCGTGTGATTTTAATGCATGACAGGGACTATGACCAGCGGTGGATTGATTCGTTCAGCTTTTTGCCCATGGGCCTTGCCAAAATACCCTCTGCTTTAGGTTTTCAAGACCTGCAGAAGGGCCATTTCCCACACAGGTTTAATACGAGGGATAATGAGCGTTATGTGGGCCCGTACCCAGACCCCTCCTTCTACGGCTATGAGCACATGTCTGAAAGCGATAAGGTGCGATTCATGGAATGGTACCAGGTTGCCTCACAGAATCCCTTTGATTTTCAGGCTGAACTCAGGCGTTACTGTGTTAACGATGTTGATGTCCTGCGTAAAGCATGCATCATTTATCGTGACACGCTACTGGGTTGTACTCAAGTTGATCCATTCATGTATACCACACTGGCTGCATTTAGTATGGGTGTGTATAAAACGCTGTTTCTGCCTAGAGACGCGCTCGCTCTCACGTATGAAGGGGCATACGTTGAGCAGAACAAGACGTTTTCTAACGTCTCTATTGAATGGCTTCAATATGTGTCCCACACCACCAACAAAGTGGTAAAACATGCTCTCAGAGGAGGCGAACAGAGGGTTGGACCGTATTTTGTGGACGGTTTTGACCCCACAAGTAATACAGCTTATGAATTTGCAGGATGTTTTCACCACGGTTGTGTTAAATGCTACCCCGAGAGTGAAGTTAATCCTGTCAGCAAAGCATCCTATGGACTGCTGCATCGCATGTTTTGTGACAAAGTTGATGCACTGAGATCACAACACAGTGTGAGCGTAATAGTGATGTGGGAGTGTGAATGGGCTGCCTTGAAGCAGACAGACCCTGCAGTTGTGGCTTTCATGCATACGTACAGAAAGCCAGAACGCCTGAATCCCCGAGACGCCCTTTTTGGCGGTCGCACAAATGCTCTAAAGCTGTACCACAAGACTGCTTGTGATGAAAAAATATTTTACTACGACTTCACCAGTCTTTATCCCACAGTGCAGTCTAAAAAAGACTATCCTGTAGGACACCCTCAAGTCATTTACACCAACTTTGACAAGCTAGAAAATTATTTCGGCTTTGTTAAATGCACAGTGCTCCCACCTAAGGGTCTTTTTCACCCCGTCCTACCCTACAGATGCCATGGAAAACTGATGTTTCCACTCTGCAGCATGTGTGCTGAAGACCAGAACCAGCATACTGCATGCGGGCACAGTGACAGTGAGCGGGTGTTGAAAGGCACATGGGTCTCATTTGAGCTTGAAAAAGCTGTTGAGAAGGGATACAGGGTTCTTGCTGTTGATGAGGTGTGGCATTTCCCCAATAAGACCGACACATTGTTTAAAGACTATGTGAAAGCCTTCCTAAAACTCAAACAGGAGGCCTCGGGGTATCCTGAACATGTGAACACACCTGACGAACAGCAGAAGTACATAGACGAGTATTATGAGAAGGAGGGAATAATGCTAGACCCATCCAAGATTTGTGTAAATAAAGCTGTTCGTAACTGTAACAAGCTGTTGTTAAACTCGTTATGGGGTCGTTTCAGCATGAGGTCAAACATGGCATCATCTGAGCTCATTACAGACCCTTCCAGATTTAGCCAGCTAATGTTTAGCGACCAGTACGACGTGCGTCAGTTTTGTTTCATCTCTGACGACGTCGCAATGGTGCAGTGGCGCCACGCTGATGGTAGAGCTTCCCGTGTGAAGGACGTTAATGTCTTTGTCGGGGCCATGACCACTGCACACGCCAGACTCATGCTGTATGATTTGCTAGACAACTTGCAGCAGCGCGTGCTGTATTGTGACACGGACAGTGTCATTTTCACGGCACGCCCTGGCGAGTGGATGCCTCCTCTAGGTCCGTTTCTGGGGGATCTCACAAGTGAATTAGATTGTGGAGAGGATGGTGTGGAGGATTACATAGCGGAATTTGTTTCCGGTGGGCCAAAATGTTATGCGTATCACACATCGCTGGGCAAGACCCAGGTCAAATGTAAAGGCGTCACACTGAATGCATTAAACTCGAAAGTTGTCACCCACGACTCCTTGAAAGGTTTAGTCCGCAAGTTTGTAGCCAATCAGACATCAGACGCACACCTAGTTGCCGTGTCTGATAGCATCAGACGCGATAAAAAGAAGCTTCATTTGAAGAATGAAACCATTGTGAAAAAAGTTAAAGTTGTTTACAATAAGCGCCGTGTGCTCCCAGACTTCACAACCCTTCCTTATGGATTTTAAATTAGAACAGCGGTTTGACGCCCGGTTGCAGCATCCGTTCAGCATGGTGGTCAGCGGTCCCAGTAACTGTGGCAAGACTTTTTTTGTTAAAAACATAATTGAAAACTCTTCCAGGATTATATCATGCAGCATTGATAACATTGTGTATATATACTCATGCTGGCAGACACTATATGACCAGCTTCTTAAGATAAGAAACATAAACTTTGTTAACGGTATACCCGAATCTCTTGCTGATGACACCCTTCTGCCTGCAGAAAAGAACAATTTGTTAATTATAGACGATGTGATGAACGATGCAGCTAACAATTTAGAAGTACAAAATGTGTTCACAAAGTATGTGCATCATAGGAATTTGAGTTGTATATATCTAGTTCAGAATTTGTTTATTCAGGGAAAATCCAGTAGAACCATTTCCTTGAACACTAATTACCTAATATTGTTTAAAAATCCGAGAGATAAATATCAGGTTATGCTTTTAGCCAGGCAAATGTTTCCGGGTAATACTAAATATTTTATAGAAGCGTTTAATGATGCCACATCGACAACATACGGGTATCTTTTAATAGACTATAAAGCTAAGACCCCGGACTATTTAAGACTCAGAACAAATTTACTGTCAGACCGTCCGGTTGTTTACATTCCAAAACAAAAATCAGCAAAGAGGTGAGAGGATGTCATCACGCATGCGGAGGAATCTGTCTCTGTTGGAGATGATATACAGGGCTCCTCCTACTCTACGCAGAGTTATTATTAGTAATTCAAACTTAGATTTTATCAATGCATTGTGTGAGATAGCCTTTAATGTATTGCATGGTAACATTCCACTGACCAATCAGCAGTACAAACAGCTAAAAAAGAAAAAAACAATAATCAGACTGATTGCAGACAAAAAAATAAAATCTTTGAAAAAGAGAAAGACAATCAACCAATCTGGAGGGTTTTTACTGCCGTTATTAGGGGCTGCAATCCCTTTCATAACCAGTCTGATAGCAAACAGGTGAAAATGGAACATGTGCAAAAGATGTTTTTGGTACCCCAACACCAGTTGGACTTAATAAAGCAACAGCAGCAGCAGCAGCAAACAGGCACCATCAGACAACAGTCTCAGAACGAGTTGGACAAGGAGATGTTACAAGTGTTACAAGATTCTGACATAGATGTGTATGAGAAGGCTAAAAAATACAGCGATATTCTCCAAAGATACCTCACCCTTGTGAGACAAGGTGCCCGTGAAAAGAATGTATTGTCTTTATCATTACCTGAACAATTTAACAGGGATGTGCAACCCCAGTCGGCGGACACATTGCCTGTTCATGGTGATGCCGGGGTGCGGGATCTTGTTGCGGAGAATGTTTTAACACACATACCTAAAAGGAGTAGGAGGAATGCAGAACTTATTCTATCAGCGGTGAACCGTTCGCCACACTTGATCTCTTACAATGACAAAGGCGAAATTGTTGTTGATAAACAAACCATCCCTGGTTCACACATTTATGATCTAATTAAAGCCGTCACAACCACACACACACCTTCTGAGGGTTTGAGACCTATCGGTTGGACAGAGTTTTTAAAAGCTTTCTCAGATTTAAACATACCGTTATCAGCCATATCTAACACAGGCATACGTAAGACCGTCGCCTTGTATAAAACCGATCACACACTGTCTGAAGACCGTGGTTTTTTAAAACACACACCAAAAAAGAACACCCCCGGTGGACCGCTGCGACATAGTACACTAAAAAAAATAAAGAATAAAAAAAACAAATTAAAGGGGGGTCCTGTAGAGTGGTTGGATTTTTGAATTCAGGTTTTTTTTTCTTATTGCAGAAATTGTTTTTCTGCTAAAAATATTTGCTGTTTGGTGTTTTTCTACTGTTGTGTTTTTTTTTCACTTATTGCTGCTAAATTGTTTTGTTTTATTTTCTTTTATTACTGTTAAATATTTTATGTCTTTTATTACTGGTTAATGTTTGATTTCTTTTATGTTTAAACAAAGTATGTTATGAATCTATATATATATATATACGAGATTTGATAATAAATACCATTGACTCGATTAAATCATGCTCTCATGTTGTTTTTATTATTATTCTCATTAGTACATATCAGTATCCACATTGCACACACACATAATCACTGCATACAGCAACAGGTTGTATGTTGTTGACAAATCGACACACCATAGCATCATTACAAATTAAATCAGACCCATACATGTTAAGCAGGCGGGCATAAGATACACCATTTTGCATATGATATAAAAAAAATACACAATGTTGACCGCATGTGATGGAGAAGTCGTTCTGCACTTGTTTTCCTGAATATAAAACAGTGGAGCAGTTTTTTAGAAGAAACATCTTTATTGCTGGGGGAAAACTGTCTAACGAGTGACCAAAACTATCAAAAAAATAACCGCGTCTGTCTCTCGAAATATAAACAGCAAGCCAATGTTCCCCTGGCATCGTAGAAGGGTGGGTGTTTACAATACACATAGCAGGGAGTCTTTGAAGCCGTTCAGTGGTTAGTTGATCATAGGCTAACACGCCTAGGAAATGTGTGTTTTTATTGATAATGCCGCCGACCACGGCTGATAGTTCTATAGTGTTCATGACCGTTTTTGTCTCAATAGTAGTCCAAGAGCACCTGTCTCATGTTAGATATTTCAATGACTGAATCAAATACAGAATAACACAAGAGGTTCACTGTACGGGGTAGTGGATTTCTGAAACGGGTTTCCAATCTCACGTTCCCAGTTTTAATTAACGACACATTCCCTGAATGTCCTTCGTCAGCTTCCAGATTGAAACAGAATAAAGTGTAGCCGTTACCAAAGTCGTCACGTGTTATGGCCAACGATCTGTCCTTTAAATGTCTTCCTGTGGTTTGTATCAGCTGGTAAAATTCTCTGATATAGTGTTTTCTCTGGAAATTTGGCTGGAATGGTTTAGCAGGATAAGCCTGACTATCAGCATATAAAGACATAAATTCTATATCGCAGTTTTCAAAATGAAATGGATTACGCTGGTAGGAGCCTGTGTATGCTTCATTGTCTATGAATGCAATGATGACAAATTTAGGTATCCTACCCATAAATAAATTGTCATTTGTTGATATTCTAGCCCCTGCAGGTATGGAGAAGGTCTTTAAAGATACTCTGTCTACCGTGTATTTTGCGTTTGCATGGTGCAATGCCTTGCTGTGTGCAAGTCTGACGCTAGGTGATACACTAACTTTCTTGACAAAGAGACTGGCTGAGACAATTTTAACTCTGTATGCATTGGCATCCGCTGTCATGAGAGCAAATTCGTCTTTAGAGCGCACAAATTTCAGCGACAGGTCGATTCCATTAAGTAACAGTTTTTCTTGAAAAAACAGGTCTGCATGTACTGGTGCAATCAATTCAACAATACTACTATTTGCTGTGTAGCCACCTCTGGTCATCAGACCCTGGTTCTCTCCTTCTATAGATGTGTCATTCATGTGTGATGCTGTATCCTTACAGAATAACCCGGTGCTGAACTGTGTGTCTAAAGTGTCCTTATTATAATTGATAAGACATTCTATCACACCTCTGTATGGATATGTATTGGATGATTGACTAATGAGCCGGTCTCCCAAATTAATATCGACTTGACTAAATATGCTGCATCCAGGATAATTAATAAATCCTACATTAGCGTCCCTAGCCAGGTTTGAGCCATCAGCGTTTGTGATTCTCACCCGTGTGTAGATATATGAGTCATTTAGATCCAGGTAATCTTCACCCGACGATGAGATGTAAAACTCGATCGGCCCTCCATCAGTGATTGCAGATACAGGTGGGATTTCAATAAATGTACTTTTCTCAATGCTAGTCTGTGTGTATGGGACAGTAAAAAGATCGAGCTCTGTTTTTACACATTCTCCAGAATGACTGTGTAACAGTGCCATTTAGAATATGTCAAGCGCTGCAGTTTTTGAACGAGTGGTTCTGGGTCTCTTCACTCTGCGTGACGGTGTCCGTTTGGTGGCTCTCCTGCTAGGTTTTGTGGTTTTACGCTTTTTAGACAACGGCTGCCCTGGGGGTGGGGTCTTAGATGGTTTGGGCGTATACACATACAAGCCGTTACCGTCCTGCTTAGTGGTTGAGGGTCTGGTTATGTTGGTTATGACATCAGACACTATGCCCGATGCGGCTGTTTTTAGGTGTGGTTTGACTATGCTGACTCCTTTTTTAAACAGCGGTACTGCAAATCTAAACAAGCTACGGAACAACCCACCCAGACCTGTCCCATATTGTGTACTGGTCCCAACATACCCTCCGAGCTCTCCACCAGCCTGTGATAAGTAGTATTTTACATATTTTGAGTCATCAGAGTTGTAGACGGCCATCCTTTTTTTTTCAAAAATGCTGTGTTATCGGTCGGAAGTGTAACTTGACAAACACTTTGCCGTATAAAAAGGGTATGTGTTGATTTCGATCGTCTTTCAAATCAATTTCTATGTCGTCGATTAATGTCTTTGACACAGGTGTGTAGTGTGGGCTGTCAAATTGTAGAATAGGCAACCGGCGGTCATCGTCTGTAATATTTATAGCTCTTAATAGCCTCGCGTGGGCGTCACCCACAAGCTGGTAATCAACGATATCTGCATAAATAAAGATGTTATATTTTCCCCCGTATATGTCTGCGGGGTGCGGGGCATATGTGTTTTTATAATGAAGTGCAAACGGTTCTCCTGTTTTGAATCCTAGGATTTCCGCCAGTCTCCCTCTAAATGTGAGAATAGTCCCCCTAGGCCCCATAACACAGGCATGGTTACTAACGGCGTTGTACTGCATTTTAATGTCTCCAGTGGCTTGGTGCTGTTGACATTTAAAATTAAATTCTTTTATTATCTGTTCCACAGATGCATAATGGCCCACAGACAGTTCGATCATGGTTATGGCTATGGTTCCGTCTTTGACGGGGTCATGAATTTCCACTTCCGAATCTGATTGTGGAAAAGTCCGCCATATGCGTGGGTACTGTATCTCTATAACAGCGACCTCATATGGCTGATCCAAAACAATAGGTTTTGCTAGCTTTGTTCTAAAATTAGATATCTTATTACCCGGGTAAACATGTGATGAAGCATTCGAGAAGAGGCTTACATAGAAGCCTGCATTGTTGTTCTTTTTATTCATGCTTTCTCAGTCTATGCTCAGTGTTGAATGAATGTGTGTAGAGCTGCGTCATCTGAGTTAATTACGCCTCAACGATGTCTTTTTCTGGAATCCACGAATTAAAGCTGTTGGGCCATCCTAGCCATTTCACTAGCACCTGCTTTTTCCGACCCACTTTTTTTCTAGCCAATATGTTTTCAATTTTAAATGTTTTGTTTTCATCAACAACCACACGTTGTATCTCAGGCTCATAAAATGACCCTTTCAATACCTCTCCTGCTAGATCCACTAGTCTGTACACTGGGGGCTGTCTCCCTATACGTTCCTTGACTGTGAAAATCTCATCGGTGTAGGTCTGCTCGTATCCTTTTCGAAACTTTCCTCTCAGTTTTGATATTCGTACAGTGTCACCGATATTAAATTTAAAGCGCAGTTCCCTCTGAGGCCTCGTTTTGTACAGCGCGTTGAAGACCGACTTCTCATTATCCTTATTCACCTCTGCCGGAGCCATTTGGATAGATCTGTGATAAGCATTGTTATATGCTTGTGTGAGATCTGGTATGATATCTACATATCTCCGGGAGTTGGCTGATGTTAAGTACTTCCACATTCTACCCTTGAAGCTACGATTGAATCTCTCGACAATACTGCATTTAACCTCGCTAGCTGTTGAGAAATGCTTGATATTATATCGCTTCATTAGCTGTTTAAAGGTTGCATTATAAAACTCTTTGCCTTCATCTGTTTGTAGTTTCACAGGGATCCTACCCTCACTAAGTATATCTTCAAAAGCAGCTGATACAACAGACCCTGTCTTGTTTGTTAGGCATCTAACCCATGCGTATTTTGAGAATACATCTATACATGTTAGCAGATATCTCACATTATCATTATCTGTCACATATTCACACATGTCAACCAGATCGGCTTGAAACTGTTTGTCGACCCCTGTCACCAATACTCTATTTCTGGGGAAATGGATCCTCGCAGGTTTATGGAGTGTGTAGGTGTCGTCTTGTTCTAAATAATGTTTGACCTGAGATAGTGGAGGTGTTACACCTGATGCCTCCCCTGCCGCTATACGTAGCTTATTTAAACTGGCTAACCCCGCAGGATGGGCTGGATCATGATATATTTTATGCAATGTGCTTTCCATGATTTACAAACCACAAATGACTATGATGTTGATGTTAACAAGTCTTTTTATTTAATTTTCACAAAGACACAATCACAGACAATGGATACTTGGACACCCCACATTAAACCAGATGTAACCCAGCCCAGTAGTTTCCAATCATGCGGAGCATGGCTGGTTTAACACGGCGGGCGCAAGTACTTGCATCTAGCAGGTGCCCAATGTTGTCATTAATGGCGCATACTATATATCGCTCTGATCTCAGTTCACACATGATGTGTTCTGCAACTCTGCGGATTTGTGTTCCAGACCCATCTGCAGTGGATGAGCGTACAAACAGCCGGATGGCAGGGATGAATCGGTCAGTCTGGAGCCTTATCATCACATCATCATAGTAGGTGTCGAAGAAATACTCAGACAATTCCTGCAAGCAGCTGTGTTGCACCTGACTGGGGTGGCCTGTTTGGCATCCGTAACATGTCTCTTGTATAAACTCATTCAAAGCCAACATTAACAGGTGGAGAGTTGCGAGTTTGATGTCGATTACAGTTTCATCCCACAGGTCTGATATGAGGGGGTCCTGCGAGCATTGTGGTGAGGGTGGTGGAGTCTGGGGGGTCGGGATTAGCAGCTCTGTTGATGGTGACTCCAACAGGTCCCACGAGGGCGTGTCATTCTCTGTAAAATGAAAACCACAAGCTCTTAATTTGTCACATAGATACACACTCAACCCCACACACCCGCACATTAAACCTACCAGTTTATTGTTTAGCTGTCGGAAGGTCTTATGATTTTAGGTTTACACAGGGTACCAGGCAAACCAGTCTTCGGACAACTCGCCAGATCGTCAAAAACAAGGCGCTTTCTAATACTCTCGTACGCAGTGTTGAGTCTGTCCCTCTTGATCGCGTCATCAATCTGGCTAAACAGACGCGACAAACCTCTCCAGTCGCACCACTGTATAAAAAACAAGTCCTTAAACCATCTTGTGCGCTCTTCGAGGTTTAGAGGGTATGGATTTAACCTCCAGTTTTCAAGCCCTCTGGAAGCAATAAGACTATCCCTGTCATCACATACACTGAGAAAAATAAAGTCGTCGGGGTTGCGATTGAAACGATCAGCCTCAACCCTGTAAAGCTCAGGGCCTGATGCACTGTTCCACTGGGAAACATACAGCAGCTCTGGGAAACCCACATTGTCCAGGTCCGCACACACTACGGTGCGGAAGAGCTTCCAGTTTTTAGTAGACATGACTTGGGCTTCCCCCCAAAACAATCCCTCACCACAATCTACACTAAGCACAACTGTCCCTTCGGTATATTTAATGGCATACACATACCCTTCGACGCCTCGATATTCTAACTTGAATACAGTTCCATCTGCGGCATTTCCACAGCGTTGCTTTTTACGTTGAGGACCCCGACTGCATACTCCTGAAGACATACCTAGAGTGCCTGTGGCATGGGCGATGTCCTGGCTGGGTGTCATTCCGAGCTCCATAGGTCGATGCGTCGGGGATCCTTAGCGAGCGCGATGTGTCGGTGCTCTAGGTCGATGCGTCGGGGATCCTTAGCGCGATGTGTCGGTGCTCTAGGTCGATGCGTCGGGGATCCTTAGCGCGATGTGTCGGTGCTCCTCAGACCGTGGCGGTGATGCTCTTAGAATGTGAAAGGATCGCTTTTATACCCATACAACCTAGCACATCCCACTAGGAGGAGTCGTTCCCGCCCAGAGGGTAAGAACACCTGAACGCGCATGCGCACACACACGAAACTGGTCAAATCGGTTGTCAAACCGTTTGGTTGGCCGCCATCTTGGACTACTGCCATCGTATTACTGAACGCGCATGCGCACACGCACGAAACCGGTCAAATCGGTTGTCAAACCGGTCAAACCGGTTGTCAAACCGGTTTGGTTGGCCGCCATCTTGGACAGGTGCCATCGTATTACTACTAACATAAAGGCCACGACACAGTCTCAGCTGCAGCAGAAAGGACTGAGAGGCAGAGAGAGCTGGAGGTGAGTCGACAAAACATCCAGCAGAGAATCCAGGACAGAGAGAAAGATGTGAAGCTGCTTCAACAGGAGGTGGAGGCCATCAATCAGTCTGCTGATCAAACAGTGGAGCACAGTGAGAAGATCTTCACTGAGCTGATCCATCTCATCCAGAAAAGAAGCTCTGATGTGAAGCAGCAGATCAGATCCCAGCAGGAAACTGAAGTGAGTCGAGTCAAAGAGCTTCAGGAGAAGCTGGAGCAGGAGATCACTGAGCTGAAGAGGAAAGATGCTGAGCTGAAGCAGCTCTCACACACAGAGGATCACATCCAGTTTCTACACAACTACCCCTCACTGTCAGCACTCAGTGAGTCTACAGACTCATCCAGCATCAATATCCGTCCTCTGAGCTACTTTGAGGATGTGACAGCAGCTGTGTCAGAGGTCAGAGATAAACTACAGGACATTCTGAGAGAGGAACGGACAAACATCTCACTGACAGTCACTGAAGTGGATGTTTTACTGTCACAACCAGAGCCAAAGACCAGAGCTGGATTCTTAAAATATTCATGTGAAATCACACTGGATCCAAACACAGCAAACAAAGAGCTGTTATTATCAGAGGGGAACAGAAAAGCAACATTTATGATTCAACAACAGTCTTATTCTGATCATCCAGACAGATTCACTTGGTGGACTCAGGTCCTGAGTAGAGAGAGTCTGACTGGACGTTGTTACTGGGAGGTGGAGTGGAGAGGGGGAGGAGTTTATGTAGCAGTTGCATACAAGAATATCAGCAGAAAAGGATGGGGTAATGAATGTCCCTTTGGACATAATGACAAATCTTGGTCATTATATTGTGACAACAACAGTTTTACATTTCGGTACAACAACATCCAAACTCCTGTCTCAGGTCCTCGTTCCTCCAGAGTAGGAGTGTACCTGGATCACAGAGCAGGTATTTTGTCCTTCTACAGCGTCTCTGAAACCATGACTCTCCTCCACAGAGTCCAGACCACATTCACTCAGCCGCTCTATGCTGGACTGAGGCTTTACTGTTATTATGGAGACACTGCTGAGTTGATTAAAGTGAAATAGACTGAAGTCTTTCATATTGTTGTAAGTTTAAATCTGTATTTTAGTTCCCTTTTAGTTTCTCTCCATCATTATTGTGGTATTTATGTGCTGCACATAAATCAGATGTCAGTCAAACATTATGGGCAGTACCTCGACATCTTCAACATGTTGTCTTGATGTTTTTACGTTTTATAGGTGGAGCTCTTTCCTGTGTCTGTTCAGCCATGGAGACTATCAATGCTTATGGATATTTTTATTTGAAAAATTTCTCCACATGACAACATAAACTTCTCTATCTTCTAAATGTTTACTGAATATTTTTCTTAGGTATTTGTATGTTGTTGTTTCTCTTCACTGATCTTAACAGAGAAGTCTACAGACCTTCCTTTATCACACAGATTTTATTCTCATTTGTACATTTATAAAGAAAACAATTAATTACAGAGCAATAAGAAATTTTAAGAAAGTGCACTATATCATAATTTATAGTAAAGTGTATTAAAGCATCGTTAGTTAGTCACTTATTTAGTTTGGAGCTGTATCATCTGACACTGTAGAAACATTTCCTCCAGCTTCAGCACAGAATGTTAAAAACAGAACTATTAATGAGAACAAACAGTAGGAACACAGTATCAGCAAACATCATGGCTTAAAATGGAGAGTAAAAATCTAAAAAGAAATAAACAAATTAGTAAAAAGGATTTCCTGTTGACATGTTATTGGTCCTATCTTGTCTGCAGCACCTCCAGGATGCTTCTTATATGTTTCTGGTTATTTTTGCACCAATTTTACTTTTTGTCAGTAGGAAGTTCAAGTTCAACTCAGTGTGTTTGTTTGTTTTTTTCAAACTGATGCCTGACCTTGAACACCAAACATCTGTCAATAAAGCAATGATATAAAATGCTTATATTAGTACTGAAAAACTGCATATCCACTTTACAAATATAAATAATGATATAAATCCACAGCTGAACTGGAGGAGCAGCTGATCTAGTTCACTCATGTGTTTCTGGACTAAGAGTTGGAGCAAATACCTTATGATTCAGTGATGTTTGTTTTTGTTAAATATTTTGTAGATCCAAGAGTGAGTTTGACTCATGATGATGATGTTCCGAATTAAACAAAGTTGGTCACAAATTCTTCAAAGCTGTTTATTAAGAATATATTCACTTGGACTCATGAGACAGGCTTGTGATCCAAGGGAGCCATCAACTGGACAATTACTGACATGACAACAAAAAAGCTAAGTACAGAGGGGGGAACAGAGGTGAAAATACTTGCTTTAAAGGATTGTAATGTTTCCTTTTAAAATAAGTCTCTAAGGTCAGACAAAGGGACAGAAACTCATAGCTTTCTACCAGCGCAATGACAAAACTATAAGTTGTTTTTTAACATCTACTTTTTCATCTATTTGGCAGTCACAGTGAAAAGTATAAACATTGGCACGCTTTGTCTTGTGATTCTGCTGTTCGTAAAAAATGACCATGCGCAAAGTACCAGACTTTAAGGCTTTGACTTGATGCCAATGGCCTGAGGAGGACAGTATTACCCTTGGACATGTGTAGTCTGCCGTCTACTCAATAGAAGAAGAAGAAGCGCGGAAATGGCACAACTGTCTTCAGTTTCTGGGAGAGTTTAACAATGAGAGACTGATGATGCAGAAGAAATCTCCGTGGTTAAAAACATTAAAAACAGTCGTCCAGGATGATGAGATCCGCCACTGGCTCAGACTGCTGTATATCAGCCGGAGACCCGAGATGAAGTCACGCAGCAGGTATGTAAAACTGTGATGTTCTCAATGAACTAACACAGGAACGATCTGAGCTCAGTCTGTAAGCTAACAGGCTAAAATCAGAGAGCAGCTAATCAAACAAGTGCGTCCGTTTTTTTTAAAGGTAAACTTTTAACAATAGACTTTCATGAGACACATCAAAACCAAACAGGGAGGGAAAGCTTCGGTTTTCTGCACTGTGCCACAGTTCGCTGTCTGCTTCGGTTCACGACGCCTCACTCCGGGGCTACAGACAGTTCTCTGCCGCCTGTGGTGCTCCTCACCTCCGTCTGCACCCACAGACTTCCCGAGGTGGAGGCAGGCCGGCAGGGACTTTGAGAGATGGGCTTTACTTTTAAAAATAGCCCTTAATCAGGGTCTAACTCACTAAAAGATGGCCACATGTCTCTCTCCAACTTAATCTCTTTCTTTTAAGTAATTGTTTTTCATTGAAATGAAATTAATTGTTCAATAAAATGATTACATTTATAATTGAATTAAAGTTAAATTAATCAAGGTGATTTTGACTTTGCTAGTTAACAGGAAGAGAAACAAACTTACACAGGATCAAATGAAATTTGGACCCAGCAGAAAAAGTCAGATCACAGACAAACAGAAACATTCCTCTTTGGCTAAAATAAAATGCAGATTATTGCTCATCTGCAGTTTTAATCATGGTGAATAATTTATGATTCAGCCAAGTAAGATTCTTCTGTGTGGAGGTTTTTCCCCTGTCAAAAGGCATTGACCATTACCTTCATCTAAACATGGAATTTAAGTCATGTAGTTGCCGTTGTTTGTTTTTAAAGAGGTCATAATATTTTTGTGATGGTAGAAATTTATCTTCAAAGTAATAGTTATAAAGTGAATTAATAAGACTTTCCAACAAAGAGAGGGAGTCACATGGTGCTTCTGAAACATTTGTACAAACCTCTCTCACATATGTGAGCAACATGCTCACAGTGTACAGCCCTGCTGACTGAGGCTGCACCTTTACCTGTCTAATCTTTTTCTTTTTACTTTGTTCCTCAAGTCCCACATCAACATGAAGTGTAAGGAGGAGGAAGATCTGGCTGGCCAGCAGGTCTGGAAGCAGGAGAGGAACTTCAATCTGGACCAGGAGGACACAGATCAAAGAGGAACAGGAGGAACTCTGCATCAGTCAAGAGGGAGAACAGCTTGTAGTGAAACACGAGGATGAAGGCATCGTCGTCTGGAGCGGGGAAGAGCGGCTCAGACAGCTGCATAACATCTGGAAACCTGAGAAAGATTTACAGACCAGCGGTAAAACTGTAATCGCTTTTCTGAAGTGTTAACATTAATATTAAACCTACAGTTTGTATCAGTCAGATCTATTTAAGGGAGATTGGTTATGGCGTCCACCTGAGTGGCAGTGAGACTTCGAGCTCCGACCTCAACGTCCTTTGCCTACGCCCAACAGCGGTTAAAATCCAATCTTTTAGCGGCTGCCTCACCGACTTAAGCTTCTGTTCTGATCTAAACAACCAAGATGCCGACCAAACATAGGTCCAAGCCTAAAACAGCCGGAAAGGATGGATCAGACGATGACCCTAACAACGAACCTGAAACCGAGAAAATGGAAGGCGCTAGTGCTAGTGCTCAACAGACCGAGGCGAGTGTTTTGGCCGCAATTCAGTCGTTGAAAGTACATTTCACTGCTCAACTGCAAGAAGTTAAAATATCAAACCAAGAAATAAAAGAGGCGATTGGAGTGTTTTCGGAGAGGCTCACCTCCGCAGAAACTCGCATCAGTAAAGTTGAAGACGACGTCTCTTCCCTCGTAAGTAAAGAGACTTCCCTTCATAAGAAAATTCAGGAACTACAGTTAAAGGTGGACGACCTCGAAAATAGAAGCCGGAGATCTAATCTGAGACTCGTCGGATTGACTGAGAATACTGAACAAGGAGAAATTACAATATTCTTGCAAACTTTCTTAATTGATGTTTTGGGACGAGACGCGCTCCCATCCCCACCTATCATTGAACGAGCACACAGACTACAAGGGCGAAATACTCCAAATGGCCCACCCCGTGTGATCATCATGTAATTTTTGAATTATCAAGACAAGATGAGGGTGATGAGAGCGGCACGTCTGAAGGGAAAAATAACGCACAACGGACATCACATTATGTTTTTTCCTGATCTGTCAACGGAAGTCCAGAAACAACGGAAACAATACAACCAGGTAAAACAACAACTCCGTGAAATGCATATAAACTTCGGACTGATCTTTCCAGCAAAAATGAGGATTCTCCACCATGACAACAGGCTCCTCTTCCACACACCAGCGGAGGTGGAAGATTTCATGCGAAAAGTCCGGCAACAAAACGAGGGATAAACTTCACGCCCACTCAGAAACGCTACATCAAATATATGCAACTCTGATGAACAACTCCAAACCGGACATATAACGGCTGCTGGTGTACAGGTATGATATAGATGGCCTTAGGTATGCTATGTCTAAATCTTTTCATTCAGTTACATTTGTATGGCCACTTCTTTAGTTAATACGGTCGGACCTAAGTTTGTAACTTCAATCATGAGGACGCTCTATCAGCTCCTTCACACGGATCTGATGCATAACCAATCCGCTATGACTTTGGGGGGGAAGGTTTTGAGATCTACACCGATGGAAGATCTCTGGGTTGTTTTTTTTTTTTCTTTTGTTTTCTGGTTTATAAGAGATTGTTTTTAAAGTGCAGTGCTCTTGAAATAACAACTTGTGAGTCTCGACAGGAGAGACGAGATGTAGTCAAACCCAGATTACTAAAGGTACAAACTGTATGAGTAGTTATTCAAATATTGATCTAATTTCCTGGAATGTAAGAGGCCTTAGAAAATATATTAAACTGAAAAGAGTAATGGATAGAATAAAACAATATCACCCAAAGATAGTCTTCATTCAAGAAACACACTTACTCGTGAATGAAACTGACCGGATAAGGAGGAGATGGCCAGGTCAGGTTTTCTTTAGCCACTTCTCAACACATGCTAGAGGAGTGGCAACACTCATTCATAAATCAGTACCCATGTGTATTAAAAAAACCCATATTGGACCCCGCAGGGAGATTCATTATTCTACAATGCTCCGTGCTGAATCAAGATTTAATATTAGTTAATGTATATGGCCCCAATATTGACGACTCCAACTTTTATAATAATCTATTTCTCTCTATTACAGACCTTCACGGTGAGATAATTGTTGGGGGGGACTTTAATTGTACCCTAGAGCCCAGGCTTGATAGATCATCAGGCTTAGACTCTTCCCATCCAAAATCTAGACAAGTCATACAACACTTTATGTTTGAATTGAATCTTAAAGATATATGGAGATTAAAAAATCCAACAGGGAGAGAATATTCTTGCTACTCAGCCAGTCATAATAGCCGCAGTCGCATAGATTATTTTCTTATCTCAAACTTTCTTATCTCCAGAATTAACAGCTGCTCATATAAAAGTGTGCTTATATCTGACCACTCAATAACCACGCTTAACTTCTCAGTCACAGCAGCTTTTAGACGTAACCCTATTTGGCGTTTAAGACCACACTGGCTGCACAATCAAAATATTTGGAATATGTAGGCAAAAATATTGATGACTATTTCTACTTCAACAAATCCGAAACTACAGCCTCAGTAAGATGGGAAGCTTTTAAGGTCTTTATTCGTGGACAGATGATAGGCTACACCAAAAACAAAGCAAATAAAAACTATACTGAGATGTTGGACCTCGAAGGTCAAATAAAAGAAGTGGAACTTGAGATAAACTTGAATGACTCTAAAGAAAACCAACAAAAACTTTTAAGATTAAGAGCAAAATACGATAAATTAACTACTGAGAAAGCCTCAGCCGGACTATTTAGACTGAGACAGACCTACTATGACCAAGGGGAAAAGGCAGGAAAACTTTTGGCATGGCGTATAAAAACGCTACTGAACGAACAAACAATAAATGAAATTAGAACTGCAGACGAAAATATCACAGATCCTCATAGAATAAGTGAACTCTTTGAACACTACTATTCACAACTATATACTTCAACAGGAGATACGACTCGAGAATCACTAGAATCCTTCTTTGACTCAATAAGTACCCCTTTACTTTCTGAAGAAGCCCGATGCGAATTAGACTCTCAGTTATCGATGAATGAACTCTCCAATGCAATCGATAAATTAAAAATGGGAAAAACTCCCGGCCCAGATGGAATTCCACTAGACCTTTTCAAAATATTTAAAGATAAATTAATATTCCCTCTGTACGACATGCTGGTGGAAAGCTATGATTCAAAAGAGCTTCCCCCCTCCTTGCGAAATGCACTTATAACGGTATTCCCTAAGCCTGGGAAACCGCCTACAAAATGTGAATCTTATAGACCAATTTCACTAATAAACTCTGATGCCAAGATAATAAGCAAAGTACTGGCAAACAGACTTGAACGGTACCTTCATCTTCTTGTTGATAATGACCAAAATGGGTTTGTAAAAGGCCGACAAACGCAGCATGGGATTCGCAGAGTACTGAATGTACTTTACACAAACTCAGAACAACTAGACATGGCTCTGCTTTCCTTAGACGCAGAAAAAGCTTTCGATAGGGTCGAACATAATTATCTCTATAAGGTACTATCTCAATTCGGCTTTGGCAATTACTTCATGACCTGGGTTAAAATATTATATAATAAACCTATAGCCTCAGTTAGAACCAACAATATTATATCTAGACCATTCTATCTAGGTAGAGGTACACGTCAAGGCTGTCCCCTCTCACCTCTTCTTTTCGTCCTAGCAATAGAACCACTGGCTATTGCGATAAGGAACAACCAAAACATCTCTGGCATTAGAACAAATAATATTGAGTCTAAAATTGGATTATTTGCAGATGATATTATTTTAATGCTGTCTAAATTAAAGAGTTCAATTCCTCAGCTACTTAAAACAATTAACTTCTTTGGCAATATCTCCGGTTATAAAATTAATGAATCCAAATCGGCCATCCTCTTTTTTTAATCATTCTGAAAGAACTAAACCACCTATTCAAACAACGTTTCAAATTGCCAGAGACAGTCTCACTTATCTAGGTATAAAAATCACTCCAAAAATTAACGATTTGGTAAACGCAAATTATTCTCCTACTATCAACTCTGTTGTTGGCTTAATCAATAGATGGTCTATGCTACCAATCTCGATGATTGGACGTGTAAATATTCTCAAAATGAACATCCTTCCAAAATTTCTATATCTCTTCCGAGTCATTCCTCTCAACCCTCCAGATGACTTCTTCACAAAGACAAAAACAATATTCAGTAAATTCATTTGGAATAACAGACGAGCTAGACTGCGTCTTTCGCTACTATATCTTCCGTATGACAGAGGAGGTCTCTGTGTTCCAAACCTCAAATGGTACTACTGGGCTGCCCAACTCTCTGCGGCCTCATGCTGGTTCTCAACAACTACCCTACCCTGGGTAAATTTAGAAAGGTCAAGTACTACCCCCTTACCACTCAGCACTTATCTGTACTCTGCAAAATATAAAGATCTGATGAAAGATACATCAAACCTCTTTGTTAAAAATACTATTCGTGTGCGGTTCGAGGCACTCGAGTTTAAAAATGAAATGCCAGCACTATCCCAATTCTCACCTATCTGGGGCAATAAGGCCTTTAAACCCGGTTGGAAAGATTTGGGCTTTAAAATATGGGCCGACAGAGGCCTGTGCAAAGTTGCAGATCTATTTGACAAGGACACCTTAATATGTTTCAATGGCTTGACTCAGAAATTTGACATTCCAACCAAACATTTCTTTAAATTTCTTCAAATCAGAAGCTTCATTTCAAAAACTCAAAAATCTCTAACACCGCCCACCCTAAACTCATTAGAGGATATAGCAATAAACCATCAGCTGAAGAAGGGTTTAATTTCTCGCTTCTACAATAACCTTAGAGACGGCTCTCAAATATCCTCAGAAAAAGAAAGACGCGCATGGTGTCAAGACTTAGAGTGTAGTATAACTACAGAGGAATGGCAAAAAGCTTGCTTGAAAGCTCAAACACAATCTATAAACACTCAATTTAAACTAATCCAGTACAAATGGTTAATGAGAACATATATTACCCCAACATTATTAAATAAATTTGACCCCAAAACTCCGGACATATGTGTTAAATGTGGGGAAAAGGGCACACTGATGCACTGCCTATGGGAATGCTCAGAAATTCAAAAGTTTTGGAAGGAAGTTTTAGAAATAATTGCACATATTACAAGTGTCAAATTGGATCCATGTCCTAAATTATGCATCCTAGGAATTTTCCCTGCTGAAATCCAGCTGAGCAAAGCTAACCAAAAAACCACAACCTTCTGCCTGCTACAGGCGAAATACAGTATAGCCAAATCCTGGAGATCCACTAGTAGACCACACGTGAGAATTTGGTTATCGACATTGTCAAAAACCCTTGCTCTGGAGAAACTTACGTCTATGATAAAGGGTAAACATGCTTCCTTCAAAAAAATGTGGGGAAATTTTTTGTTATTTTTGGAAGGTGAGGAAATGATCGATAATGTACAGAAATGATTCTATCTATTTAACCTGTATGGAGAAGTAACGTCACAGCTGCTAAAGAAAACCTGGGGAACCTGCGATTGCTGGTCTGCTAAATAGAAGGACAGGAGAAGGGACGTGAAATTAAATGGATTGGAAACGGAAGAGGACGCAGCTTATCATTGCAACCACTAATCTGGATGCCTCTCTAACTAACATGATATCCTTGGATTAAACTTCAGCCCGAAACCCTGGAATGTTATACTTGCTTGATTTTTTTTCTCTCTGGAGCACTATCTGTAAACCTTTGCTTCAGGGTCTTTTTTTTTTTTTCTTTTGTTGTTGGGGGGTTATTTTGGGTTGCATATATTTTTCTGAAATAATATATGAATGATTTTCATGGGAGAGTATATATAATATATCTCTGTGTCCTCCTAACATTAATCATTTACGATGTACATAAATCATTATTATATACTCAGTTTTTTGGTTTTTTTTGGTTGATGGAAAAGTAATAAAGAATAAAATTTTAAAAAAAGTCAGATCTATTTAATGTGTATTCGTGAAAACATGACAGGGAGTTTTAAATGGACTGGTTCTTATATAGCGCTTTTCTACTCAATCTTGAGCACTCAAAGCGCTTTACAAAACTTGTGCATTCATTCACCCACTCACTCCCATTCGCACAAGCACATTTTTCTTAGTGCTTTCTACCAACATTCAGACACACATTCCACAGATCAAAGAGCAACTTGAGGCAACTTGGAGTTAGTATCTTGCCCAAGGATATTTGAAATGCAGACTAGGTGAAGCCGGGAATCGAACCGATCAGTAGATGATCTGCTCTACCGCCTGAGCTACAGCCACCCCCAATAGTGAAGATTATTTTGAAAAATATCAAGATGTAGATCAGTTTCGAGATCAACTCCAAAATAGATCATCAGTCAGTCAGTAATAAGTGAGTTCTTTTTTGTTTGAAAGCTTTTTTTTACTCTTAATGTTGCTGAAAAATGTCAGAACTCAAGTTCTCATTTGCATCAGAGTGCACAAATAACTTCATTTTTACACACTTTTAATTTCACCTGCAAATGTGAGCAACATGCCCTCATTACAGACTTTAACTAAAACTTTATCTTCTCAGAAGTGTTTTTCTATAATTACATTTTTTTTATTGTTCGTTTAGACCTCCACCAGCAAACTGCCTGTAAGGAGGAGGAGTTTGTCGCCAATCAGCAGGAGAGGAACTCAAGTCTGGACCAGGAGGACCCAGATCCTCCACAGATTAAAGAGGAACAGGAGGAACTCTGCACCAGTCAGGAGCTGGAGGAGATTGTACTGAAGCAGGAGATCAATAGTTTTATGGTGACTTCTAGTTTTGAGGAAAGTGACCTCAGTGAATCAGAACCAAACGATGACCAGCTCCTTGCTCTTAACTTTCCTGAACCAGAGCTTGAGGAACAGGAAGAAAACCAGCATGTGGACTCGGGATCAACTAGAAATGCGGAGCTGAAGAAAAGGAGACGTCACAAAAACCGAACAGATAAGTCTCGGAGTGAAACTGATACAAGTAAAAAATCTGTAAGCTGTGACACTTGTGGAAAAACTTTTCAGTGTAAATCCAACCTGACGAGACACATGAGAGTTCACACAAGTGAGAAGCCACATTCTTGTAGCACCTGTGGGAAAAGATTCATTTGGAAATCAGGATTGGAAACTCACGTAAGGATCCACACAGGCGAGAAGCCATATTTTTGCATCACCTGTGGGAAAAGATTTAATAAGAAATCCGGATTTGAAAGTCACGTGAGAATCCACACAGGCGAGAAGCCGTATTTCTGTAGCACATGTGGGAAAAGATTTGGTAAGAAATCAGGACTAGAAACTCATTTGAGAATCCACACCGGTGAGAAAGCGTATTCTTGCAACGTCTGTAGGAAAGAGTTTAGAGACTTGTCGACTATGAAAAGTCACAGAAGGATCCACACAGGTGAGAAACCATATATTTGTAGCTCCTGTGGGGAAAGATTCAGTTGGAAATCAGGACTGAATTTTCATCTAAGGATCCACCTGAGTGACAAACCAAATCACTGCAGCACCCGAGGTAGAAAATGACCTCATGCTCCAAGTCACGGTACATTTCCTGTCCACAGCAGTGAAGGGCACTCTATGTTGTTTGTTCCAGCCCTGACTTTATGTTTCTCTAAGTTTGATATTTTTTTATTGGTCTTTAAAGGTGACACAAATATTTATTGAACATGGATGCTCTTTTAATATTTACCACAGAAACTTGTATTTCTTCTTCAGTATAGAAGAAAACAAACATGAAAATGAGTTTTTCATCACTTGTTCCTTGTAACAACCATGATGTGATTCCTTTTTATCAGCCAATAAATAAGTTTTGATACACAGGACTAAAGATTTAAAAAAAGTTCAAGACAAGTATACAATTTTTATTTAAATATGTTTTCTTTGTGATTTATGTTAATGAAGGTTATACTTCAGTATGGCTTTGACCTGGTTGTCCTGGTTCTTCTTAGCAACATGTTGCAAGATTTGATTAAATTTTTTGTGACTTATTTTGTGTATTGTGTAATCCCTGCTAAATAAAAGCAGTTAAATGTGCTATATTGGCTCATGATAAGTGTTTATATCATTTTGCCTAAATGCAAGTAAACTCAATGTTTGCCAACTCTGTGTGTGCAGTTTGCTTCATAAGTACAGTAACAGAACTTAAACTACATGGAGCCTATTTTGATTACATCATTACAGATGTAGATATTATTCATAGTTCATATTTCACAGTGTGCTGCAATCTTCTCCACAGACCTGCATTGCTCTCTGTTCAGACCCGTCATCTTCAAGATGTCCACTAGATGTCGTCAGAGTTCCCCCCTTTCCTCATCTATTGTGTTGCCATTACCTGAGCCTGCTTAAAACCTACAGTCCTTTACATATGGGTTCATTCAGGGTCATGTTTAGTGGGCAGGTTTAGTGCGATGAAGGAAACTCGTTTTCTTTAACTTTACCTCTCAGTAAGTAACTGGAGTAACAGACTCACTGATTCCTCCCCACCTGCTGGACATGAACCAGCTGACTGACACTTGTTTTCATTTTCTCATTCATAAAGTTGCTACCAGTTCAATTCATTTATATTTATATATAGTGCCAAAAAACAACAGTTGCCTCAAGGTGCTTTATATTGTAAGGTAAAGAATGTAAAAACCTCCACAATTGAACAAGCTGAAAAGAGCAAATGCTTGGCAGCAGTGGCAGAAACAGGCTGTCTGTTGTAATCACTGTAAAACACTAATCACTGGTCAGTCATTTGTTGTGTTGCAATCGGTTACACTGAGGGAAAAAATTTCACAACTGGATCTCGGAGATAATGTGAATATTTGTGAAAATATGTGAAGATGAGGCTGAAATAACTCTGAGACTCTAAAACACGATGAAATGCTTACATATTGAAATGTGTGTAGTAACATGACCTACAGCTTGTTTAAGAACTCGTGATTTTTTTCCCCTGTTGGCATAAGGTGAAATCCTGCATAAAGGAGGTGACCTTTGCTCCCTGACTCAGACGTGATAAACATGACCCAAATCATTCACGTTGGTGCCAAATAATGTTTTGTTAAAGTTTAACAAGCTTTCCCAGCCTGAAACTGCCAGACAAACAAATCACCTGTTGGAGATGCTGGTTTAGCTCCCTGGGTAAAGTGGGTGACCCAGATGCTAAAGCCCAGCTATGACTCCTGCCTGAGGACTTTTAGTCTTGGTTTGCATCCAACTTTTCTGCCACAATAGTTCAATTTTCTTAATAAAACACCAAATTACAACAAGTTACCTCAAGGCAGTTTATATTGAAGGCACTTTATTCGAAGGTAAAGATCCGACAATAATACAGAGAAACAACAGGTAGAAGCAATGGAAGATTGAAAATAACGGTTGTCATTACTTTTCATTCAGTCATAAGATACAGAAACACCATCTGTTGTGTGTAAAGATGAACAGTAGGGGTAGGGTGATTTTCACCAGATCAAAGCCATGGATTCAAAATTATGGTTTGGTGCTGTTGAGTACCTGGATAGAAAATGCACATGTGGAATGGTAGAAAGTGTTCAGCATGCTTTGATGATCTGCTTCAACTATGCTGGGGTGAGCATTACAGACTGCTTCTTAAATTTAATAACCAAATTGCATCAATGGGGAACTATAAATTCTACATTTGGATTTCTGATTATTATTTCTGGCTGATTTTCATTAGATCGACCTGAGTAGGGCAGCGACAGATGTGTGCGGTCCAGAAGTAGAAGAAGAAGAAAGAGGAGAGCAGAAATGATGACATTCTAGGCTCGCTTTTCACCTTTGATGTACTCTTAGCTGGAAGACTTTGGTTTGGTGATGTGTTAGAGATAATTTAGTGGTTGAAGCTACTGTGGACTGACCAGATCTGCCATCAGCTCAGAGTGCTGGATATCACCGCAAACCTGAGACAAAGTCATACAGAACAGGTGTGTAAAACTGTGATGGTGTCAGTGAAATAACACTGACTCATGCAGGACTCTGATAAAAACTCAGCTTGTGGGCTAACAGACTAAAATCAAAGAATGCTTCTCTTTTTCTCCATCCATCCATCCATCTTCAACCGCTTATCCGAGGCCGGGTCGCGGGGGCAGCAGCCTAAGCAAAGAGGCCCAGACCTCCCTCTCCCCAGCCACCTCCTCCAGCTTATCCGGGGGAATACCAAGGCGTTCCCAGGCCAGCCGAGAGATATAATCTCTCCAGCGTGTCCTGGGTCTTCCCCGGGGCCTCCTCCCGGTGGGACATGCCTGGAACACCTCACCCAGGAGGCGCCCAGGGGGCATCCTTGTCAGATGCCCGAACCACCTCAGCTGGCTCCTTTCGATGTGGAGCAGCAGCTGCTCTACTCTGAGCCCCTCCCGGATGGCCGAACTTCTCACCCTATCTCTAAGGGAGAGGCCAGCCACCCTTCGGAGGAAGCTCATTTCCGCCGCTTGTATCCGCGATCTCGTTCTTTCGGTCACTACCCACAGCTCGTGGCCATAGGTGAGGGTAGGGACGTAGATCGACCGGTAAATTGAGAGCTTCGCTTTTACACTCAGCTCCCTCTTCACCACGACGGACTGGTGCAGCGTCCGCATTACTGCAGCAGCAGCCCCAATCCGTCTGTCAATCTCCGGCTCCCTTCTCCCATCACTCGCGAACAAGACCCCGAGATACTTGAACTCCTCCACTTAGGGCAGGAACTCATCCCCGACCCGGAGAGGGCACTCCACCCTTTTCCGGCTGAGAACCATGGCCTCAGATTTGGAGGTGCTGATCCTCATTCCCGCTGCTTCACACTCGGCTGCGAACCGTTCCGTTTTCTCTTTTGTTAAAAACTTTGAACATCCAGTGAGACACAGCGTAAAGTGACTTTCCAAGATTGTTTCTTCTTCTACAGATTCAGATAAATGATGTCATTTTGAGCCAGAAAGAACATTTCCATCATAAAGTAGAAGACTTTTATATTCTTTATTTATTTATCTGGTAAAAAGTCTCATTGACTTTAAAATGTCTTTTTCAAAAGAGATCTGGCCAAGACCAGAAGCTCCAGTTTTCTCTGCTTCTGTTTGCAGCAGAGCAAAAAGGACAGAGAGCAAGGGACAAGAGAAGACACGAGACAAAGACATGAACGGGACCAAATACTAACCAAGACAACCTAAACGACAAATACTGAATAAATTCAAGAGCGTAAGCCCTTGAATTCTGATTTAATAAAGTAAATCAGAATACTTTATTAATCCTGAAGGATTAATAAAGTATTCTGATTCTGATAACTAGGAAACATAAGATACACAGAGAACAGAATAATGATTAAACAAGACTCAAAAAACCACAAACACAAAACACTGGGTCAACGACCCAGGTACCCTAACAGCCGAGGGAAAAGATGACCTCCTATTCACATCAGTATGGTATATTTTACTCCCATATCACTACTCAAAGATCATATTTTATTGTTGTAGGTTGTGGAGGTGACACACACACAAGCTGTAGTTCAACAATGACTTCATTCCTCTATTGACCTATAAAGAGGTCTTGTTACATAAGATTAAAGCTGGAAACTGACACACATAAGCCCAAACACATTGTGTTATTGTGGACGTTGAAGTCACTGCATGTGTTTTTCATGAAGATTAAACTTTCCTGTGCTGTTGGTTCTTTGTTTAATTCTGTTGATTCTTACTTTTTTGTTCCTAAAGTTTAAACTAAACTCTTGTTGGATACCAGGTGTTCATTTAATAAAGCTGCAGGTTCAAACTTCTAACTGCATGAAAATGTAATGTGTAATGTCATGTGTTTCTAAGTACCATCATTGATTTTGGTCATCAAATCAGCCATTACTCATTTAATTTGATGTAAATTTCCCCTAATTTGCATATTCAGATTCAGTATTCAGTACCACATGTGAAAGTGACCCAGATCAGATTTGAAAATATTGGATTTTTGCCGTTCACACTGTCATAGCATGATCGGATATAGGGTCGCATAGGGTCAAAAAAATCGGATTTAATGCGCTTTCGCCTGCAGTGTGAATGTAGCCTTAGTTAGTTCTTAGAGTTTGGTTTCTGTGTTCCCCTCTATTTAGTGTCTGTACCGTGTCTCTGTGCATTTCCTGTTTTATTGTGAAGGTCCATGTCTTATGTTAGTGTGTTCTGTTCACATTTCCCCCTGTCTCGTGTAGTCAATTAGGTTCAGCTGTGTCTTTGCCATTCCATGTCTCCCCCTGTGTGTATTTATACTATGTGTCCTCGTGTGCTCCTCGCCGGTTCATCTGTGTTTTTTCCTGCATCATTCTGTGTCGTCTCCCTGCATCTCCATTTTAGGTTTCAGTTCTGTGTTGTGTTAGTTTTTTCCAGTTTAGGTTTCACCTCCTGCTGGCCTCCGTTGCCCGTTCCTAGATGCCCCTGGTCTCATATCGCACTGGACTTCATCACTGGTCTCCCACCATCCTCAGGTAACAGTTATTCTGACCATCATCGATCGGTTCTCCAAAGCTGTGCATTTCATTGCTCTGCCTAAGGGGATTAGGTGCAAGAGTTGTTAAAATGTATAATTAAATAATAGATGAATTCAATAGCAAACTGTGCCTCGTTCTCAGATGGACAGCAAGTGGAATGTGATAGATGAGATGAGGAGATGGAAGGAAGAAGAGAGGCAAAGAGTGATTCACAGGCAGAGCTTAGTTTATTTCCCAGTTTTGTTGCCTTATGGTTCCAAGCGCCGTGACCAATCTTTGCGTTTTATTATTATCTCATAACACTTGTTTAATCAGCTACCATCTCTCATGTGGACTGTTTAATCTCTACAGTCTCAGATCAACACAGCCCTGCCCTCCAGCACTATCAGCAGCAAGAGCAGAAGCAACCCCCCAAACAGCAACATTGTACCCCATCAGGTAAAAAATGGGCTACGTTTGCTTTGCATTGTGCCCACCTGATGACAGTGATGTAGTGTGATGTGATTCCATATTAGATTCTTGATGAATGTGGGTTGTTGTTCTTCAGCCTGCTTCTATGTGCCCTTTTTAACTGTGAGCACCCGCCCCTTTAAACATCTCTGCACTGCCCTGACTAAATGTATATATAAACTGTCTCTATGGTTTACAGTCTGAGTCTGACAAGCTGTCAGCTGTTCATTTCTGCTATTTGAATTGTTAAAAGAAACAAACTATTCATTTAGCAGATTAACAAAAAGAATAGAGAGGCATCCAGTTATTGACATTTATATTATTTAGTTAAAGGTTTGAACAAAAAACAATTAAACACAGAGCCTCTTCCTGCTTTCTGGAATGAATCACAGCATGAAAACCCTTCCTCTTCTTCCTGCTCTCTAGCTCAGCACCTCCTGTCTGTCCATATCGTTCTGTGTTCCCTCCCCTTTAGATCTACATTATGAAGATGGGTGTAACCAACATGTGTTAGAGCTGGCAGGCCCCATTCACAGCAGCAACACTTGTTGTTCAGATCAGGTCAGACCAGTTTCTATATTAAGGAAGTGAAACTTAGACAATCACTGACACTGAGAAGAGAAATGGCGCAGAAAGGAGTTCAGCTGGATCGAGAAACCTTCTCTTGTTCGATCTGTTTGGATCTACTGAAGGATCCGGTGGCTATTCCCTGTGGACACAGCTACTGCATGAACTGTATTGAAAGCTTCTGGGATGAAGAGGAAAAGAAGAAAACCTACAGCTGCCCTCAGTGCAGACAGACTTTCACAGCGAGGCCTGTCCTGGTGAAAAACACCATGTTAGCAGTTTTAGTGGAGCAGCTGAAGAAGACTGGACTCCAAGCTGCTCCTGCTGATCACTGCTATGCTGGACCTGAAGACGTGGCCTGTGATTTCTGCACTGGAAGAGAAATGAAAGCTGTGAAATCATGTCTGGTGTGTTTGGTCTCTTACTGTGAGAAACACCTTCAGCCTCATTATGATGTTGCTCCATTAAAGAAACACAAGCTGGTGGAGCCCTCCAAGAAGCTCCAGGAGAAGATCTGCTCTCGTCATGATGAGGTGATGAAGATGTTCTGCCGTACTGATCAGCAGAGTATCTGTTATCTCTGCTCTGTGGATGAACATAAAGGCCACGACACAGTCTCAGCTGCAGCAGAAAGGACTGAGAGGCAGAGAGAGCTGGAGGTGAGTCGACAAAACATCCAGCAGAGAATCCAGGACAGAGAGAAAGATGTGAAGCTGCTTCAACAGGAGGTGGAGGCCATCAATCAGTCTGCTGATCAAACAGTGGAGCACAGTGAGAAGATCTTCACTGAGCTGATCCATCTCATCCAGAAAAGAAGCTCTGATGTGAAGCAGCAGATCAGATCCCAGCAGGAAACTGAAGTGAGTCGAGTCAAAGAGCTTCAGGAGAAGCTGGAGCAGGAGATCACTGAGCTGAAGAGGAAAGATGCTGAGCTGAAGCAGCTCTCACACACAGAGGATCACATCCAGTTTCTACACAACTACCCCTCACTGTCAGCACTCAGTGAGTCTACAGACTCATCCAGCATCAATATCCGTCCTCTGAGCTACTTTGAGGATGTGACAGCAGCTGTGTCAGAGGTCAGAGATAAACTACAGGACATTCTGAGAGAGGAACGGACAAACATCTCACTGACAGTCACTGAAGTGGATGCTTTATTACCTAGTCAGGAGAGACGCCCTGTGGGTGCATTTCACCTCCCTCGCGTATTGCCTCCCCACACCCCCTTAGTGGTTCCCCGTGTATCGTTTTCCAGTGTACATCATCAATCAGCTTTCTTAGATCCAAGAAGAAGGGCACGCGTGAGCCAACTGGAAAATTTTAAAACGAATAGAAAAAAATTCTAATGACATTCAATGAAGTGGATGTTTTACTTACACCATCAGAGCTAAAGAGGCAGGAGAGACGCCTCCTGTGTGGAGCCCTCCCCATTGAGTGTTGTTAGTGTTGCTTCTAGTACACTTCTAGATTTGTCTGTTCATGGGTTGGTATTATTTTTGTTGTAGGTATTTTATATTTCCTTGATTATTTTATTAGTTAGTTTTGCTAGTTTTTCAAAGGGAAACTTCCCGTGTCTCTTTAGTCGTGGAGGCTATCACTGCTCATAATAATTTTATGATTTTCATTTTAAACATATATATTTTTCCAAATGTAAATCTTAAATCTAAATGTAAATCAAAAATTTTATTTAACATGTATATTAATGCTTTTGTATGTTATTGTTTCTCCTTCACTTCATGGGCTTTCCATTATCACAGTTTTATTTTCTAAATCAAAAAGCAAATGGGGTGTTATCAGAACAAGGTTTCTGTGATCACACTTGACGAGGAGATTAGTCATTATGTTCATTGTTTAATGTGGGAACCAGCTGAAGGGTTTTCTAATAAATAAATTTTTGAACAAAGTCTTTTCCTCAGTCTTCATTCCAGGATCTTGACATCAGACTGGTGTTAGTTTGGGTGTGTTTTCCTTTGGAATTTGGGGTCTATTCTTTGGTTTTTACATTATACAGAATTTAACTCTGTTATTAGGTCCATACCCAGTGTTATATTAAAATCAATGAAAGTCTCCAAAAAGCCGCAGGAGGTCCTCAAACCTGAACACATCATCGTATAAATGAAATGAGAAATTAATGCGCACACAGACATGTAAGAAAAGGCTTCGGATTCCAGGAATTCTTTTCAAATACTGCATCACAAAGTAAAACGGATTCTGTAAATATTACATAATACCTCATAAACATATGAAGCTTTCTAAATGTTCGCGACAGTTACACCTTTTACAAGGCTGAGCAGTAAAAGTAAATTTCTGTTTGCACATAATGTTGACATAATGATTACAGTATGCACTGTGTTTTCTGAAATCAGCTTTGAATTTAATGTTAATGTATGCAGTGCAAAACAAAACCTTTTATTTTCACATTCTTGCAGAGGTCCGCCTGTGGTCGTAACTAATGATGGAGAGTCAGAGGTGGGAGAGTGTGTGTGTGTGGGGGGGGGAAGAGAGCGGCTTCTCCCTGTCTTCCTCTTTTACAAAGAAAATGAAGGAGTGGAGGTAGAGGAGGAGAATATGGGGAGACAAAGGATAAAGATTAAGAATAATTAGTCTCTGACTGCTCATCTCACTGTCATAGTTCAGTGTGTTTGGCCCAGAGTCTTAAGATTTTTGGTGGCTCGTGATTTTTTTTTCTTTTGGATTTAAGAGAACTCTTAAGTCCTTTGAGTATTATAGTGAGTTTTCTTTTCTATGATAATCAGATGATCTTAGTTTCCTTTCATGTCCTGTCTTATCCCGTCTCTGTTTTTGAAGTCTCCTGTATGAAGTAAGTCCTGTCTCTGTTTGTTTTTCTTTCTGTCCTTGTGGCAGGTCAAGTGCCTGATTGTAGGTAGCTAAAAGCATCTTCAGGGGCCTGTGCTTCGTACCGCGCTAAGTGAGTTAGCTGGATGAGATTGTTGACGATTTCGCGTGATCCTGGATCGTTCGGTTCCCCGAAGCCCATCCAGGACTTGCTGTCATAGCAACAGAGCCGTAAGCGTAAACCTGCTGGGGAGCAGGTTTACTTTATGTAAACAGGATTAGATCGCGGCCACGCAGGTATGCCCGCGTCATTCATACGAAAGCAACAGCGATATTCCACCACTGTTTCACCATAAATAAATAACATCACTGTAACCAAAGATAATGCAGCACTTGATCCTTTTATTGATTTCACACAGATACATACAGGTCATTTCCTAAAAAAGGGAAATGTACTATTAACATCCTATTACATGTATGTGATTATTACAGATGTAATTCATATTTCAGAGTAGTAATTGTAAATTACTTCGTGTAATCAAGATGAGAGACCACGGCTATAAAAGCGAAGGTGGATTTGGGAAGTCTGTCGCAGTCATATCCTGTCCGTTTACGCGAGCAACCCATTGCGGAAGGTGCAAGATTGATAAGGAGAGTCCTCAGAATTCAGCGTATATTGCGGGACAGACAGGATCCTTTAGCTCAGCGCGACAGTGTGCTCATAGAGAGATATCGATATTCCCGTGAGGGTATTATTCACTTAACCAACTTGTTGACGAGGGGGTGCAGGACCACCACCTGTCTTTTTTTTTTTTTTGCTCTGCCCTTTTCTTGGTTGCTGTTATGAACAAACAGATTATTCCAGGGTCTCTTTCCAAGAGACGACAAGCAATATAAGTGATAAATATTACCATTCTGTAGAATATTCTTATATTTCACTTTTACTTGTTCCCATGTTCTAGTGGGTCCTGTTGTGGCTCTAATGTGAAAGGGGATATAATATAACATATTATAAGATAATATAATGTAATATAATATGGTGTGATATGATAAATCTACCCTACCGCCTACTGGTGTTGGCCAGAGGGGCCGATGGCGCAATATGGCAGCCTGGCTTCTGTCAGTCTGCCCCAGGGCATCTGTGGCTACAACTGTAGCTGCCTCCACCAGTGTGTGAATGTGAGAGTGAATGAATAGTGGCATTGTAAAGCGCTTTGGGTGCCTTGAAAAGCGCTATATAAATCCACTCCATTATTATTGTTATTATTGGATTACTTACGAGTTTGATTTGTCAGCAACTTCCTGCCAGCCCTCTCTCCTTGCTTTTGCAGCCTTTGCAGTGTTCCCTTGCGTTTTAATTAAACTCTGAAACTCCTGAAATCCCTCACTCAAGAGTTCTTGCTCTGCTGCCGAAAAATACCGAGCGCGCTCCTTCGACATTTTTCGCCGACCAATCAAAGGGTTGCCGATCAGTGTTTCTACTATCGATGCGTAGCCCCTGTTGGGCCACCCAGTGATCTCACATTACTTCATCCAGCTATACTAATCGTCAACAACAGGTGTGTTTGGAGAACCGGAATAGCGAGCTCAGAGTTAGCGCGATGATTTGGTCTTGGATGTTTCATTTGATCTTGGATGTAGTAAGCGACGTACGAAGCACAGGGCCCTGGTCTGATAGCATAGGGATGTTCAGCTGCTACAGTTTTTGCCTTGCAGTTAGAGGTTTCTTATTCTGAAGGTGGTTCCTTTAACATACTTTAGGGCCCTTTCATAGACGAGTAAAAGTTTATTATAGTAAGATTTAACTATCGAAAGCAAGTGGAATAACTACCAGCATCCAGTGTGCCCAAGTGAAGAAAAATAAGTTATGCAGGTCAGTTTGTGTTGCTCAGAAGCAGTTTGCAAAAAGTTGCTTATGTTATTTTTCCCAACTTTCCCCCCCATGTTCTTTTATGTGACGTTTCAGTGTGTCAGGGTCTTGTCTAAGTGTTAGTCATTGACTTCCCCTTTTATTTGATGGTCATTTGTTTCTTATGCTTTGTATTTAGTTTTACTTCCTGCGTCATTAATTCTGATGAGTCTCACCTGTGTGTTCAGTCGTTCCCTATTCCCCTGATTAGCTCTGTGTATAAATTAGTATGAAAAGCACAACATGTATTAGTATACATAATTTCAGTTATCCTTTGTTCTTTGTGACCTTGTCTGTTTTTCAGTCTGGATTTTGTTTGTTGCTTTTCTTCTGAATTTTTGTGGTGTTCTTGCTGGACTGTCACGAGTTGCTCTGAGGATCCACACGCAGGACTCCGGGGTTGTGATTTAACAGAGAAAGTTTTATTTACAATTTCTTCATCAAGTGTATTTACAGGCAGTGCGGAAATTGTGCTATTTACAAGACGTGAGGGGCGGGGTTCCAGGGAAAAAGGGAAATCACACACACGTCCACACCGACCTCTCTCCACACTCCACACGGGGACGGGTTAGGGGAAGAGACACAGAAACACACTTTAACGTCTGACATGTCAGCACAGGAAACTTAAGCTAGACTTGTACTAATGAGAGTCTTCACAACAATCCAGCGTCAAACAGCAGACCTTCTCCCTCTTAAATACCCGCTGGTCTAATGAGGCCCAGGTGTTCCCAATCGGCGTGGGCTGAGGGCGTGAACCCACCATGAGTTCCATGAGAGAGATAGATAACCATTCACACAAATGGGTATTTTGGAATCACCAATTAACCTAACCCCACTAATTGTATGTTTTGACTGTGGGAGGAATGCCGGAGTACCCAGAGAGGTTGAACTTCCACCTATAAAATTAAAAGTATTTTCTTTTGACTCACTCGTCTGAGAATCTGCATTTGGCTCCTGCACACACCAGTCAGAGCTTCTGGACAAAAATAATTTCACCCGAATCTGTTAAAAATAAAACAAATAAAATTAACCTGAGCAGGTTTAAAATAAAGCAAAGAAAGGAGAATCCCTTTATTAACTAAATACAGTTAGATTTAAATGACTCTGCTTTTATCTACATACCTAACTGTTGTTTCCTAGTGTTAAAATTACTGCACCTGGGTGCGGTCCTCTCTTAATGTAAGGCACGTCACATCTCCTGTAAAAATTAAATAAATGAGATACAATTGACATTTGCACATCTGTCAAGCAATGCTGTAAAAAAGGCTCTCAGCTGCTACTGTCAGGGTTGCTAAGCAACAGGAGCAGCGCGTCGTAGGCTAGACGATCTCAATTAAAGCAGCCTCGGAGAAGGATGCAGCCCCTGAATTGGGACACAGCTTTAGTACTCAAGGGCTCTGATGGATGTTATCTTCAGGTGTGATACATATATGTCTGCAGTTAGCTGGAAGATTTTGGTTTGACAAATATTTCAGTTACTGAAGCAACAATGTCTTCAGTTCAGCATTTGAGAGACTTTATCAGGGAGAGACTAACTGCTACAGCTGAAGACATCTCCTCTGAGGCTGAAAAAACGATGGTCCAGTATGAGGAGGAGATCAGCCGTCAGCGCAGACTGCTGGATATCAGCCGGAAACCCGAGACAAAGTTACACATAACAGGTATGTATAACAGCGATGATCATGCAGGACCCTGATCAGAGCTCAGTTTTAGGCTAATGGAGTTATATATATACATACACACACACACACACACACACACACACACACACACACACACACACACACACACACACGTAAACTTTTAGCATTAAACACTGAGTAAGGCGCAGAGAAAGTCACTTTTGAGGTTAAAATGTGAGACAAAACTTGTGCCACAGCTGGCTGACAGCTTGATCTCTCTGTCCCTTACCCTGTGTGCCCTGAAGCAGGAGTCATCTGCTCCTCACCACCCATCTTCATCCTTTGAGATGTGTTTAGTGATTAAAATCACCGCCTAATCAGGGCCAAACTCCCTGCAAGACGACCCTGTGTCTCCCATCACTCTCGTCTCTTTTAAACAAACAAATCGATTCGACTTAAATGTAAGTTTTATTTTCAAAATTTACCCTGTTAAATAAGTGAAACTGCAATAGGTTTATGTGACCAAAAATAATCATGATTATGAATTTTGCTGTAAGCTTTTGCAGCAGCTTTAGCTCAGACTAAAATGATTCAGCTGTGTGGAGGAAATCTGGGGGAAAAAGCCCACTTCCAATGTCTTTGAGTCTTTCATTAAAGCTGCAGAAGGACCAGCATGAACAGACACACAAAGCATTTTGTGCAGGCTGGATAACGAAGAACTGCACTCTGAGAGACATTTATTGAGTGAGCCTTCCTGATAAAGAAAGACCGACCTTGAGACTGAATGAAAAGAGCTACAATGAGCAAACTGGTTCAGACTGGCTGCATACTTACTTCCTGTACACATAAACTGTGGAAAATTACAAAGTAATAAATAATAATAATAAATAATATAAATATAAATAATATTTTGGAAGCTTCTATGGAGATGACCATATATCGCACCTCTTTCCTTAATATTAGTCATTTAGTTTGAGTCATAGTCATAAGTCTCATTACACGACATGACATCACACAGCTCCACACCTCAATCAGATTCATTATATGTTGATAAACCTCTTGAGCTGTAGCATCTCTTTGTTGAAGGGGTCAAAACAAAAATTCATGCACCAAATGATAAGAAAACAATACATACTATGCACAACTAACACAGAACGAATAAGACAAGCAAACAGAAAACAAAAGGTCACAAGACAAATAAATAAAATGATAGCTTTTTACAAAGCAGCGATAAAACAAATAAGAAGTGTGCCTTTTGGCATAGGCACACTTAATGAACACTGATGAACTTAATGAAAATATATGTAGTCTGGTTTGAGAAACAAAACATGTTTGAATAAGTAAAAAGCTAACATGGAGCAGAAATTTGAAATATTCAAAGGTAGTATTTCACACAGAAAGAGCCAAAAAAATAAAATCTTTGATCCAAAGACCAACTTCCTCAGATACAAAATGGACATTAATGATGAAACTATAGAGAGAAATTACAGTTTGTCCAAACATACACAAAAAGGGCTTGCAAACAAAAAACATTCATTACAACTAAAAATACAACAAATGTAGCTCATTTCCCAACACGGGACCTGCAGGCTTTTAGATAGTACATAGATCAGGTTGGTAGAGATCATTATAACACACTATAAAATAATTTAAAATACCCCAAATGTCAGACTAGTTAGTCAAGTGTGTCTAATGTTATAAGTGCTAACAAGCAAGCCTACTTTTTTTCACAGGTCCACACATCTTAATGTGGTTAAACATTACTCCTGTTTAGTTATATGCAGGACTGTACTGGGGCATAAACCCAGGCTATGAGCCTGACATATTTGCTTTTTAGGGCTGTCATTATATCTGATTTTCTTAAGTTTACATGTTACACGGTGTATTTGCTAGTTAAATGCATCACTGCTTTATTTTGCAGGGTGAGAATGTTTATTCAGAGACAGAGAAAGATGTAAGAACAAGACAGGTTGAATTCTGTTTCTGTGAAATGAACACTGACTTTGTGTTATTCAAATGTTTGGTAACTCATCTACAATGTGGGATACAGCAAACAAGCAATTCAATTTATGTTGTTTTCCCATTGCTTGTTATGTTTTCTACATAACAGATGAGTACTATTCTTCCATCCATCCACTTATCCGAAGTTGGGTCAGTAAGCTAAGCACACTTTTCCAGACATTCCTCTCCAACTGAGGGATCCTGTGGAACTGGATCATCTAGCCTGGCATTCCCAGGCTAGATGAGTAATTTTTATGTCTCCAGCAGGTTTCTGGGCATGACCAGAACACCTGCAAAGGGAGGTGCCCACGAGGCATCCTCGAACCATCTGAAATCGCTCCTTTCAACGTGCAGGTTTACACTTTGTATACGAACCCATATATAATATAATTTTAGAAATCACATTGAACGATCCACTAAAAAGTAATAACTGACTAAAGAAAATAACAGAATGCACCTCAGCAGGTCAATGTTATGATGGTGAGTTCATGGATGACATGAAGGCAGCTTCTTTATGGCAGCGGACGAAGACAAAGAAAACAAAGGGGGAACTCAGTCAGCTTTAGTTTTCCAAGTATTCTACTTTATCAACTTGCTGAGCATTTTCTTTTTCAAGTTGTTGAAGCCAGGACTGAAGATCCAGAACATTAAGATCACATGCAGTTGACTTCTAAACTGGAAACAAAAACTGACTTATGCAAACTGGAAATAATAGGATTGACTTTTGAAGCAAACAGGTCAGGTTTAATATTTTGAATGACATACCATACTGTTTTTAGTGTTTTCCTGTCATAACATTAGGAAGCTTTTTTTCTTGTGTCCTTTTGTTCCTTCAGCAATCCCACAACAACATGAATGTAAGGAAGAGGAGGGTCTCCTCCAGCAGGTCTGCATCCCGGAGAGGAACTCCAGTCTTGATCAGAAAGACCCAGGGCATCCAGAGATTAAAGAGGAACCAGAGGAACTCTACACCAGTCAAGAGGGAGAGCACCTTATACTGAAAGAGGAGACTGATACCTTTATGGTGACTTCTACTTATGAGGAAAGTGAACCAAACAGTGACCAGCTCCTTTCTCACAACTGTCCTGAACCAGAGAGCAGAGACGAGGAAGAAAGCAAGTATGTGGACTCAGGATCGACTAGATGTGCAGATCTGTTGAGACATCAAATAGACAGAAGTCATATTAGCAGAGTAAATGACTCTCAGGCTTTAGACAGCCAGTGTAAAACTGATACAAGTAGAAAGTCTGTAAAATGTGACACTTGTGGAAAAACCTTTCAGTGTAAATCCAACCTGACTAAACATCTGAGAACACACACAGGTGAAAAGCCACATTCATGTAGCATCTGTGGGAAAGGATTTAGTCAGATGGCAAACTTGAAAACACATATGAGAATTCACACGGGCGAGAAGCCACATTCTTGCAACACCTGTGGGAAGAGATTCAGTCACATGATAACTTTGAAAACTCACGTGCAAAATCACACAGGTGACAAGCCGCATTCTTGTAGCACCTGCGGGAAAAGATTCAGTCGTATGATACACTTGAAAACTCACATCAGAATTCATACAGGTGAGAGGCCGCATTCGTGTAGCACCTGTGGTAAAAGATTCAGTCAGAAATCAACACTGGAAACGCATGTAAGAATCCACACAGGTGAGAAGCCACATTCTTGTGCGATCTGTGGGAAAAGATTTAGTCAGATGGCAAACCTGAAACGACACATGGGAATTCATACTAGTTAAAGATCACAAATGAGTGAGAGCTGTCAGACATGGCAGTGTGCCGATGATAGAGCCCACACTGGTGACAAACCAAATCACTGCAACAACTAAGGGAAAATGTGACCTCATATTCAGGTTGAGACGTGCACAGAACTCTCAAAATTTTTATTTGGCTTATTATTATGACGCATTGGAGCCTTTTTTTATTGTACTTTTTAAAAAAAATAACTTGTGACGTGGTGACCAGAGAACAAAACAGTTTTTCCCCTGCATCTTTGGGTTGGCGAACGTTTCCTGGCTGATGTCTGTGCTTACATGCCGAATACTATCCGAGAACTATTCAGCATGTACCTGGGCTACTTAGGGTCCCCAACACTCAACATAAGAAGTGAAGTAAAACCTGCAGGGGTGTGATTGAAGGGAATAGCCTGTCCAGTCTAAATCCAAGCAGTGCTTTGTCGGGCTTCTGTGATAGTCCTACTTTATTCATAATCAACACCATCTTCAAACAAGTGTGTCTATGAGTGCACATCGCACCTGAGCCATAGATTGCTGATCAATTTTGTAATCATATAGTCAGGTCTGCAGCTGTATGTTCTGAACTGTCAGGTTATGAGTTGTCAGTTGATCATTAGCTAGTGGTGAGTTGGAGGAAGTGGTGGGGAAGGATGCCAGAACGACCTTGCATACCCATACTGTAGATGTGCTGAAAGCATCTGGTAGAGGTTCCAGTTCACAAGATCTTCAACTCTGAGAGCTTTAACTGCATTCTGATGAGCTAGGGACATTGACTCTGAATGGACCGTTTCACGTGTTTTTCTGTCTCGGAGTAGAGCTCCTACTCCCCAAATATCAAAAGGAGATGTTTAAGGTGGTTTTTGCATATAACCAGAAAGTGTCCAGTGTGAAGTGTTCTGGGCACTGCAGGATGTGGCCCCAGGAGAAACAATGGAGAGATTATATCTTTCAGCTGGTTTGGGAACTTATTGGTGTCCCTTAGGAAAAACTAGAGGAGGTGGCTGGAAAAATTAAACTCTGGGTGTCTCTGCTTATACCTGCTGCTATACTTGCTGCTGTGACCTAGAAATGGATTACCTGTCCAACTGTCAAAAATTACAACTCTGGCTCCTTGAAAGTAAAATGTAAAGAAAAGAGGGGTGCTCAAGACATTTGCACAGTACTGGTAACTGGTTTTGTTTTACCTCTATTTTAATTTTCTACTGTATTTTTTATTTTTTTAATATATAGTTTATCAATTTTGTTGTACAGTACTTTGTGATTACATGTCTGTGAAAAGTGCTATGTAAATAAATTTACTGACTGTGGTTAATCAGCTAAGTTAATGAATGGATTTTTCTTCCTTTGCTTCATTTTTTAATCTGCTCAATTTCTTTTTATTTGTTTTAGTTTTACAGATTTGGGTGAAATTCGTTTTAGAGTTTTGACATTATATTATTAAAATCTGAGAGTGTTTGACAGAAACACTGATGGAAACTGTGGGAAACATTTCAGCATCATTAAACCAGTATGTCAGCTCTTGGGAGCAAAATTACAACAACAACATAGTAAGAAAAATAAAATGATTTAAATCATTTTTTTCTTTCAACTGCTCCCTTTAGGGGTCGCCAGAGTGACTCATCTTCCAATATATCACACAGTTTCTAGCATCCTCTTTAGTTATGCCAGCCCTCTTCGTCTTTTTCTTCACTACATCCACAATGTATAACATCAGTAGTGTTTGTGGTAATCATTACAACACTTCATCATCTTCCCACAAAATTTGTATTCAGTTGACTTTAGTTTTCAAACGCCACAGACATGAGATGTTGGTTTTCTACGGTCTTAAACTGAGCTATCTTTTAAAATCTGAATTGTACAAAGCTTCTGAATATTTTAGGATTTTGATAAGTATAAGTTACTGAGTTGTATAAAACTGCCCCCACACATCCAGACTCACTAAAACGTTTGGCCTTTGAACAAAAAATCTGTATTTTTTTTATACTTTTCATCCTTTTTGATTGATTTCACTTTGCTTGTGTTTTACTTTCTATAAATGAAATCTGTCATCATTAGGGATGGGAGTCACAAACTGGTTCCCAACAGTTAAATTCCTTGGATTTGTTAATCTCCTTGCCTGTTGATTCTGCTCATCAGTTCCACTCACACTTGCTACAGTTTAAGATAAGATACCTTTATTAGTCCCACGAGTAGGAAATTTCATGTTAAGGCTGCCGACCTATTGCACGCAATGGCGGCGCCATCTTAACCTCTGACAATACATACATTACACAGAAACATCACATGGGGAAGACAGGTCAGAGAGGTATAACAATGGAAAATGCACCACATGAGGAAAGATAAGGAGAAAAAAAATAAGTCTCCCCAGACTGAGCTCCAACAGGGAGATCAGTTTGAGAACAGAAAAAACCCACCTCTGCACAGAGTGTACCAGATTAGGAAAATACGGTGCAGTCTGCAGAGTGGATATGGACATAACCTTTATTTTTATTGCACAAAAGGATGAGATGATACCAGAGGTATAATTCAAATGCTGCAGCACAAAACTCATCCTTAGCTGATGGCAATGGCACCTAGCATTGTCTTCTGCTGCTGCAGGGCATTTCCTTCAAAGAGGAACATGTTATATGTTCAGAGATGCTCTTCTGCTTGCCTTAGTTTGTAACAAGCGGCTACTTGAGTCATTGTTGCCTTCAAAAGTGCTCAAAGTACTCTGGCCATTCTCCTCTGACCTCTGACATCAACAAAAAATGTTCACCCAGAAAACTTCAGCTTGCTAGACTTTTTTTAGACCGTTCTCTGTAGATCTTAGATGTGGTTGTGATAGAAAATCCAATAGATCAGCAAGTGTCTGAAATACTCAGACTGGACCGTCTGACCACAGCACTTTCACAGGCACTTTGTAGGGTGAAACATTTCTATATTGATGGGACTGGACTGCAGCAGGATCATAGAATATTTCAGGAGTATGAAAATGGTGTGAGTCATGCGCTTTGGCCATCAAAGCCAGGCAGTCTCAACCAAGTTGAACATCTTTCATGATTCATGATTTCATCATTATCTTTTGAATGTCGTAAAATAAAGTGATCTTAACAATTTCATCAAAACTCTAAAAAAAACTTTTTTTTCCCCATTTCATTTGTTCTTTAGATTTTAAGAGACTTGCAGAATCAATACCGTGAAAGACTGAAGCTGTTCTGAGGGCACATGGTACACAAAAACCTCATGAAGAAGTTTTTTCCTTTAATTTGTCACCTGTCTGTATCTCACTGCTCCAGTTTTGATATCTTTGTGGATAACGGTGTCTGAGCCTGTTTGGTCAGAAAAGATTGTTCATGACATGATACTAAAATAATTTAATTAACTATGTGTATTTTTTAAAAAAATATTACATTTACGTCCAATAAAGGCATGGGCTCCATATTCTCACATGACACATGGTCTATTTCTGTCAAAAGTTACCTTTTATATAAATGGCACACAGGAATAGACAGAAAAAGCAGCGATGTCTGCACTGGGATGAAGGAAAAGAAGCTAAAATTATTTTAGCAGACTTAAACAAGTTTTGAAAAAAATGTGAAACAAGCTCTGTTATAAGAAGTGTTCAGCAAGTATTTCTCCTCTTCCTGAAATGAATCACACCCTTCATCTTCTTCCTGCTCTCTAACTCAAGACTTCCTTTCTGTCAACATGTTTCCGTGTTCTCCCCTTTCGATCTGCAGTTTGAAGATGAATGTGACAAACATGTGCTGACACTGGTGAATCAGAGCTCAGACTAGTGTCAGTCATACGGAAGTGAAACTCGCAAAGTCGCTGACACTGAGAGGAGAAATGGCGCAGAAAGGAGTTCAGCTGACACAAGAAACTTTCTCTTGTTCGATCTGTTTGGATCTACTGAAGGATCCGGTGACTATTCCCTGCGGACACAGCTACTGCATGAACTGTATTAAAAGCTTCTGGGATGAAGAGGAAAAGAAGAAAACCTACAGCTGCCCTCAGTGCAGACAGACTTTCACAGCGAGGCCTGTCCTGGTGAAAAACACCATGTTAGCAGTTTTAGTGGAGGAGCTGAAGAAGACTGGACTCCAAGCTGCTCCTGCTGATCACTGCTATGCTGGACCTGAAGATGTGGCCTGTGATGTCTGCACTGGCATGAAGCTAAAAGCTGTGAAATCCTGTCTAGTGTGTTTGGTTTCTTACTGTGAGAAACACCTTCAGCCTCATTATGATGTGGCTCCATTAAAGAAACACAAGCTGGTGGAGCCCTCCAAGAAGCTCCAGGAGAAGATCTGCTCTCGTCATGATGAGGTGATGAAGATGTTCTGCCGTACTGATCAGCAGAGTATCTGTTATCTCTGCCCTGTGGATGAACATAAAGGCCACGACACAGTCTCAGCTGCAGCAGAAAGGACTGAGAGGCAGAGAGAGCTGGAGGTGAGTCGACAAAACATCCAGCAGAGAATCCAGGACAGAGAGAAAGATGTGAAGCTGCTTCAACAGGAGGTGGAGGCCATCAATCAGTCTGCTGATCAAACAGTGGAGCACAGTGAGAAGATCTTCACTGAGCTGATCCATCTCATCCAGAAAAGAAGCTCTGATGTGAAGCAGCAGATCAGATCCCAGCAGGAAACTGAAGTGAGTCGAGTCAAAGAGCTTCAGGAGAAGCTGGAGCAGGAGATCACTGAGCTGAAGAGGAAAGATGCTGAGCTGAAGCAGCTCTCACACACAGAGGATCACATCCAGTTTCTACACAACTACCCCTCACTGTCAGCACTCAGTGAGTCTACAGACTCATCCAGCATCAATATCCGTCCTCTGAGCTACTTTGAGGATGTGACAGCAGCTGTGTCAGAGGTCAGAGATAAACTACAGGACATTCTGAGAGAGGAACGGACAAACATCTCACTGACAGTCACTGAAGTGGATGCTTTAGTGCCACAATCAGAGCCAAAGACCAGAGCTGGATTCTTAAAATATTCGCGTAACATCACACTGGATCCAAACACAGCAAACACACAGCTGTTATTATCAGAGGGGAACAGAAAAGCAACATTTGTGAAATATCAGCAGTCTTATCCTGATCATCCAAACAGATTCAGATATTGTTATCAAGTCCTGGGTAGAGAACGTCTGACTGGACGTTGTTACTGGGAGGTGGAGAGGAAAGGGCGAGTTTATGTAGCAGTCGCATACAAGAACATTAGCAGAGCAGGGTGTGGAAAAGTGTGTGGATTTGGTCGTAATGACAAATCTTGGGCATTAGATTGTTCCAAAAACAGTTACACATTTTGGCATAACAACATTGAAACTCCAGTTTCAGGTCATGGGTCCTCCAGAGTAGGAGTGTACCTGGATCACAGAGCAGGTATTTTGTCTTTCTATAAAGTCTCTGAAACCATGACTCTCCTCCACAGAGTTCAGACCACATTCACTAAGCCGCTTTTTGCTGGACTTTGGTTTTACAATAATTATGGAGATATTGCTGAGTTCATCAAACTGAAATAGACTGAACTCGTTCATATTGTTGTGGGTTTAAATTGGAGTGGATTTTTCACTTGAGCTAGAATTTTTGGGATCGGCCCGAGTTTCGCCTTAATGTGTCATGCATTGTGTAGTATACATGGAGTAACGAGAAGCGAGTAACACCTCACAACCAGTTCCCGATCAGCAATCATATGGTCACAAGAAAGTCAAACCTTTTTGAAATCCTGGTCGCCCCTCGTGAGAGTATCCACTGTTGAAGCAGTGCCACAAGCCAATTTAACGCAACCTCTCACACTGCGCGTGCCCAAACACAGAAGCGAAAAAGTCGGATCAACATGGCAGTGCAGCGTGTGATCTAGACAAAGGCTATGGACGCCTAACTTGTAGAACTTTGGCAAGTTCATCTGAGGCTTTTCAATGTGTCCTCACAAAACTATCACGACCACAGCAACCGTGAAGAGTTAGATGGACTTTGCTGCTCAGTTATGTTTTCATTAGCAATTTAGAAAAGTTGATGGTGGTGTGTGTGTGTGTGTGTGTGCGTGTGTGTGTGCGTGTGTGTGTGTGTGTCAGCGAAGGAGAGCGAGAGACAGATTTTGTGTCATATATTAGCTAAATAATATAACCTTTGGTAACACAAAATGTTACCAAGCTAAAATTTGGACGCACACTGTGAGCACGCAGGTCGCATCGGGGCGTATAATGTGAGAACGATGACCTACGAACTTCTAACCCCTGCGATTCAGTGGTACAGTTTGAGCAGGAGCTGAATACTGCGACTGAAAAAAACACAGTGTATCCCCAGCTTTAGATGTTATAATCCTATACCTTTGATAATTGCAATCAATGATAACTTCATGCATTGTTTTTAATGTTTAGCATGTGAACAAAGTGAAGGCTTTTACTATAAATAACTTTTTGTTCAGTTTTTCTCCCGAAACACCTGAAATACTTTCAATTCAATTTAAATTCAATTCAATTTTATTTATATAGTACCAAATCACAACAAAGGTTGATTCAAGCCACTTAACCTCAAGGACTAACTGTAATATATAAACATAAAAATATAGAGCACACTCTTGTGTTGCAGTTGAAGTTCCTTTGAGAATTTCAGGTCCAAGGTGTTGGTTTTCTTTTTAACAACAGTTTAATGAGTAGCCCATATAAAGTCTTTGTGTATTCGGAGGTATTTAAAGCTGTCCACTGTTTCCACAGTTGAGTTATTCATGAGTACTGGCAGATGAATGCTCCTCCACGTTCATGTAATTCACAATAACCTCCTTTCTTTCTGAGATATTCAGGCATAAATGCTTGTTTTGGCAATAATTTTCCAGGGCTGTCTCATCAGCAAGTGAACTCAATCCTGTAAACCTCTCAGTTGTGTTATTAGCTCTTTTTTACCCCAAGCTGTCATGGGTGTAGAGTGAGTGTAGGAATGGGTTCAGAGCACAGCCCCTTGTCTGTTATTTGTACAGTACTTAGTGATTATATGTCTGTACAAAGCATTTTATAAATAAACATGCTGAGGTTTAATCAGCTGTGTCACCAGATGAATCAATAAAGGGATTGTCTCTTCATTTTTAAATCTGCTCATTTTATTTCTATTTGTTTTAATTTTACAGATATTGGTGAAATTCTGTCTAGATAATTATTTTCTGACATTTTGAGAGTTTTGGACATAAACACTGATGCAGTGTTTAGAGACAAGCAGGAAACCTCAGTCAAAGACTCCTGGTCAGGGTTTCTGACTGCACAACAAAGTATATGCCAATAAAAGACAACTAATGTCAGCTTGACAGTCATACATGTTATAAGAAACAACAAGCTATCACAAACAATAGATAATAGTTTACAACACACAAAGCTCAGCAGCACTAAATTACAGTTATCAGAGCATATCAGACTGTAAATTCTGCCATCAGAGGATTTAATTGTCTGCCATAGCTGCAGAAGTGTTAAACACACATCTCTTGGCTTCCTGTAATGAGTCACTGCCCCATAAGGCCCCTCCCCCCCGGTCTCTGACTCAGCTCCTCTTGTCTGTCTGCATGTTCACTTGTTCCCTCCCCTTCTTATCTCCACTTGTAGATGGGTGTAAGCAACATGTGACAATCTGTAAGAGCTCACAGGCCACATTCACAGCAGCAACACATGTTGTTTAGATCAGAGCTCAGACTAGTTTCATTTTTAAGGAAGTGAAACTCACACAGTCGCTGACACTGAGAGGAGAAATGGCGCAGAAAAGTGTTCAGCTGGACCGAGAAACTTTCTCTTGTTCGATCTGTTTGGATCTACTGAAGGATCCGGTGACTATTCCCTGTGGACACAGCTACTGCATGAAGTGTATTAATGGCTTTTGGGATGGAGAGGACGAGAAGAAAGTCTACAGCTGCCCTCAGTGCAGACAGACTTTCACAGCGAGGCCTGTCCTGGTGAAAAACACCATGTTAGCAGTTTTAGTGGAGGAGCTGAAGAAGACTGGACTCCAAGCTGCTCCTGCTGATCACTGCTATGCTGGACCTGAAGATGTGGCCTGTGATGTCTGCACTGGAAGAAAAATGAAAGCCTTCAAGTCCTGTTTAGTCTGTCTGGCATCTTACTGTGAGAAACACCTTCAGCCTCATTATGATGTTGCTCCATTAAAGAAACACAAGCTGGTGGAGCCCTCCAAGAAGCTCCAGGAGAACATCTGCTCTCGTCATGATGAGGTGATGAAGATGTTCTGCCGTACTGATCAGCAGAGTATCTGTTATCTCTGCTCTGTGGATGAACATAAAGGCCACGACACAGTCTCAGCTGCAGCAGAAAGGACTGAGAGGCAGAGAGAGCTGGAGGTGAGTCGACAAAACATCCAGCAGAGAATCCAGGACAGAGAGAAAGATGTGAAGCTGCTTCAACAGGAGGTGGAGGCCATCAATCAGTCTGCTGATCAAACAGTGGAGCACAGTGAGAAGATCTTCACTGAGCTGATCCATCTCATCCAGAAAAGAAGCTCTGATGTGAAGCAGCAGATCAGATCCCAGCAGGAAACTGAAGTGAGTCGAGTCAAAGAGCTTCAGGAGAAGCTGGAGCAGGAGATCACTGAGCTGAAGAGGAAAGATGCTGAGCTGAAGCAGCTCTCACACACAGAGGATCACATCCAGTTTCTACACAACTACCCCTCACTGTCAGCACTCAGTGAGTCTACAGACTCATCCAGCATCAATATCCGTCCTCTGAGCTACTTTGAGGATGTGACAGCAGCTGTGTCAGAGGTCAGAGATAAACTACAGGACATTCTGAGAGAGGAATGGACAAACATCTCACTGACAGTCACTGAAGTGGATGTTTTACTGTCACAACCAGAGCCAAAGACCAGAGCTGGATTCTTAAAATATTCAAAGGAAATCACACTGGATCCAAACACAGCAAACACACAGCTGTTATTATCAGAGGACAACAGAAGAGTCACATTATTGTTTTATCATGAGTTTTATTTTGATCATCCATACAGATTCACTTCTTATAAACAGGTCGTTAGTAGAGAGAGTCTAACTGAACGTTGTTACTGGGAAGTGTTGAGGAGAGGAAGAGGAGTTATTGTAGCAGTTGCATCTAAAAGTATCAGGACAGCACAGGATGAATGTTGGTTTGGGCACGATGACCAATCCTGGGCATTAGATTGCAACAAAAACAGTTATACATTTTGGCACAACAGCATCCAAACTCCTGTCTCAGGTCCTCGTTCCTCCAGAGTAGGAGTGTACCTGGATCACAGAGCAGGTATTTTGTCCTTCTACAGCGTCTCTGAAACCATGACTCTCCTCCACAGAGTCCAGACCACATTCACTCAGCCGCTCTATGCTGGACTGAGTCTTTACTATAATTATGGAGATATTGCTGAGTTCGTCACACTGAAATAGACTAAAGTCTTTCATATTGTGGGTTTAAATCTGTATTTTAGTTTCATCATTGTTGTGACATTTTGGCTGTGCACAGAGATCAGCTGTAAATCAATCATTACCCCAACATCTTCTAGATGTTGAATGATGTTATTGAGTGTTTTATAACGAGCTGTTCCTAAGTCTGTTTAGCCATGGAGGCTATGACTGCTCATGATCATTTTCATCTACAAAAACATTTCACTGCATAAAAAGAGCTGATCTCTAAATGAGTAGTGATCATCACTTTATACACTTGGAAAGAAATGTATAACTGGAAGACTAACTTTTCAGTCAATCTCATCCTTGTTGATTTTTAAAGCAACGTCTTTCAATCAGTATATAGAGAAGTTTTTTAATTTAGGTCATCATGGACAAAGTTATTAAACATTTTAAAGCACTGAAGTGTTTTATTTCATATTTATAAACTGCAAACTTATCAGTTTTTCCCATGGTCTCTCAGTGCAGCATCAGCATTACTGGTTGTGACTCACAGCCTCTCTGTGCTAGATTTTTCTTCTCTTCAGTCAGATATGATGGACTGCTCTCTTAGCCTGCCGGTGTGAGATTTGTGAATCTCTGGGAGATGAATGATTTGCCCCCCCTTCATTTAACAAAAACACCTCCTTTGTCTTGAAGACATTTCGGCATAGATGGTTGTTTTGGCACTACTTTTCCAGGGTTGTCCCATCTCCTGTCATAGCTATTGGTGAAAATATACGGACATATGTACAAATGTGGATAAAAACAAATCCAAACAAAGAAACAAACCACCAAAAACCAACAAACAAAACTCTGATCACTGATGTAAAACAACAGTTACACAGAAAAAATGATCCAAAGGAGACACCTGGTGGACAACGACAGACATGACAACAAGAAAACATTACAACATAAAGTGCCTTGACGTAACTGTTGTTGTGATTTGGCGCCAAATCAATAAAAATGAATTGAATTATATAAAAGAATCAAGTTCTTGTAGAGAACTGGTTTCAAGTGGGTAAATTTGTGGAATTGATCTCATTTTGTGTGCTGCAGGAGGAAAATAGTGGCACAGTCTACAGCTTGGACATGGACATTACTTCTTTTTTTTTTTTTTAAACAAAAGGATAAGCGTGAGATGGTAAAGTGTAAACTGTGTCCAGGACAGAAACAGCTGCATGATCCTGCTAACACAACTTCGCACAGACAACCTGCACAGATGGCATTTTAACACTAAGCTAGCCAAGAACCAAGAGTGACGTTAAAGCTGAGCAATGCTGACCCCAGCACAGCAGCCAGACTCTGAACTTCAACAGGTAACAAACGTGTAACCAGTCAGGTTGCAGCCTTCGTTTCTATCTGTTCTTGTTTCTAAAGTAGAATTCACAGTGGTTTGATTGCTTTAAAAAATTCTTGCGGTGGTTTTCATCTTTGCATTTTGTTGTTGGCTTTGTGTTTGTGATGGCAAGCCACACATGGTGAGCTCCACACCTCACCACTAGTTTGCTTCACTTTAGTTTACTTTGCAGTCCCTACTTTAAATATATTTTATTTATTGTCTATTATATTGTTTCTTTATTAAATTAGTTTACCTTTTCCATCACACCTTACAATGTTTATATGGAGTGCACCCATATCAACACTGCATGGTCAAATTTATGTTTTATGTTTTATTAATAAGTCTTTTTGTTTGAGATACCTGCAGGTTTGGCTTCTCCTTCCTAGTTGGCAAAAGGCTGGGGGATCGGAAGTACTGCTGACAGCCTCATTGGACTGAACAACATGCTTCATTGCCAGGGGGTGTTTGAGTTTGCTTAATTGTTTTGCGTTAGGTAGTTATAGGGCAGCTATTTTGCTTCCCCCTCGTGTGTCATAGGGTTTAGCTAAGTCAGTATTTAAGTTCCCTCCTGTTACATTTCAGCTTGTTAGTCTTATGGTTCAAAAATGAATGATGTGAAATACATTTAAGACATGATACTTCATACAGGTCAAATATTTCAAGAATAATGTTTCTCAATGTAAAATTGTAAAGAATCTTTAGATAGGATACAACATTTTGTAAACAGGTACCTCAGAACCTGCTGAGCCGTGCCTCTCTTGTACTGTTACATGGATGTAAGCGCACGTCCTTGTAAAATTTTCCACAGTGCTTCTGCTAAATCAACCAAACAAATACATGTACTCTTGCAAATTATAAATAATCCAATTGTTCCTTTAAAAAGCAGCACAAACAGATAACAACAAAGACTGTCGGATCTTTCCAAAGTTCTCATTCCTGCATTTCAGTGCTTCCTGGAAAGAGTTTTGGAGGAATCTACTCTTTATGCTGACAAAGTAGGTCATAAACCTCCTCGGGCCAATGTTGCTGCCTGTTTCTTTGATTGCTGTTTTTAGATTGATTCCGTTCTGCAGCGCTGCATCTGTGACTGATATCATTCCACCCCTGCGCTCTGCAATATTTGATGCATGTGGAGGATTCTGCTGTTTCTGTTGCCCAGGATGGCTACTTGTTTTACATCTTTTATTTCTGTATTGCTCCCTGTGGAAAACATATCTGGATTTTCTTATTGTCCAGATTATCAATTGTGTCTGTGCACTTAGTCTTACATTTGTCGTTGATGTTAACCAGCTCAAAGTAGCCCAGGTCATTGGTGAAGCGACTATCTGTCCGCCACATATATCCCCTTCTCTCCGTAAACACAGAGGTACTTGAACTGTTTTACGTGGTCAATTTTAAAAACCTTCTTTCTTTTTTGGGCATTTATTCCTCCATTTGCACCAATGTAAAAGACAAAATAGTAATCTCTTGCCTTAACCATCTTCTTATATCTATTGAAAGGCTTTAAGGCCTCCAGCACTGTGCAACTGTGCAAGGCCTTTCTGTGTGATTTGCATGTTGTCCTTGTGTTTATCTCTGGGCACTCTGGCTTCCTCACAGTCCAGAGACATGTAGTTAGTGGGGTTAGATTAATTTGTGATTCTAAACTAAACTGTGTGTATTGGATTTCACTCTGAACCCATTAACTGAATCAGAATCAGAATCAATAAAATATTCTGATTCTGATTTAGTTGTTCAAATAGTTTATTCACATAGTAAAGAAGTTGTTACTAGTATAAGGATATATTTTCTCAAATAAAGAGAATTTCATCATCTGCAGTTCATGAAAAAAAGTGTCACATTAACAACAAATCAGTAAATTCACAAATTATGGAAACAGTCTCTTTTCAGCTGTAGATGTACGCTTCACATACAGTTCAAAGACAAGCATGAGGGTGCACACTTGGGCATCTTTTATTTTGCATGGTTATACCATTGTGGATTTTGCTAAATAAATTTGCTCAAGAGTATTTCATATGTTTGACATCCAGCAAAAAACTTGATTTTTACTTTTGCTTTGTTCTTGCTGACTTTTTCACCTTTACTTGAGTAAAGAAGTTGAATCAGTATTTCTACTTTTACTTGAGAATTTCTAACACTAGCATCTGTACAGAGTATCTGCTCAGAATGTCTGCACTTTTGCTGCTTCTCCTGTAGACTTTTGTGCAAATGTAGACTTGGTATGTACATTTCCCCTCTACATAGAGTTTATTCATGACCAGGCGAGGCAGGACCAGGCGACGACAGCGTGGAAGCCGCAGATGGAGAAGCAGGTGGTGGCACTGCAGGCAACGAAGACTGGACGGGCCTCTCGGACCCTCCAGCGGAGGCAGGTTGCTGGACGGGCCTCTCGGACCCTCCAGCAGCAACAGGTGGCTGGACAGAAACTCAGGCCTAAAAAGACAAAGGAAGCAAAACCAGACACATTAACATGAGACACGGACTTTCAAAGTAAAAATGGAAACATAACACAGAGACGCAGACTTGACATGGGGATACAGCAGACAGGGGAGGCAACACAGAACAGAAACCAGCAGGTACAACTCAGACAAAGAAACCAAAAGACTAGAAATGATAAATAAAGGCAAAAATCAAAGTACAATAATAATGAAAACTTAAACCTCTGGGTCAACGACCCAGGCACCCTAACAATTACAATTCAGTGTGTATGACACTGAAGGTGATACTGGTCTCATACTATGTCCTGTGCAGGATCTGTACAAGCCTTTCGATGTGATTTGCATGTTGTCCTTATCTCTGGGCACTCTGGCTTCCTCAGAGTCCAGAGACATGTAGTTAGAGTGTCAGTGGTTATTGAAATGAATAAAATGATTAATTTAGCAGATGTAGAAGATAATTTTTAAAAAGTTTGAATAGTATTTTTAAAATGTGAAAAATGCTCCGTTATAAAAAGTGTTAATGACACACAGTCTGATAAACCTCCCACTTCCTCCCACTCTCTGACTCAGCACCTCCTCTCTGTCCACATGTTTCTGTGTTCCCTCCCCTTCAGATCTAAACTTTGAAGATGGGTGTAACCAGCATGTAGTGACGTGGAATAGCTGACAGGCCCCATTTACTGCATTAGTTTCAGTTATAAGGAAGTGAAACTCACACAGTCGCTGATACTGAGAGGAGAAATGGCGCAGAAAGGAGTTCAGCTGGACCAAGAAACTTTCTCTTGTTCGATCTGTTTGGATCTGCTGAAGAATCCGGTGACTATTCCCTGTGGACACAGCTACTGCATGAACTGTATTAATGGCTTTTGGGATGGAGAGGACGAGAAGAAAGTCTACAGCTGCCCTCAGTGCAGACAGACTTTCACACCGAGACCTGTCCTGGTGAAAAACACCATGTTAGCAGTTTTAGTGGAGCAGCTGAAGAAGACTGGACTCCAAGCTGCTCCTGCTGATCACTGCTATGCTGGACCTGAAGATGTGGCCTGTGATTTCTGCATTGAGATGAAGTTAAAAGCTGTGAAATCATGTTTAGTCTGTCTGGCTTCTTACTGTAAGGAACACCTTCAGCCTCATTATGATGTGGCTCCATTAAAGAAACACAAGCTGGTGGAGCCCTCCAAGAAGCTCCAGGAGAACATCTGCTCTCGTCATGATGAGGTGATGAAGATGTTCTGCCGTACTGATCAGCAGAGTATCTGTTATCTCTGCTCTGTGGATGAACATAAAGGCCACGACACAGTCTCAGCTGCAGCAGAAAGGACTGAGAGGCAGAGAGAGCTGGAGGTGAGTCGACAAAACATCCAGCAGAGAATCCAGGACAGAGAGAAAGATGTGAAGCTGCTTCAACAGGAGGTGGAGGCCATCAATCAGTCTGCTGATCAAACAGTGGAGCACAGTGAGAAGATCTTCACTGAGCTGATCCATCTCATCCAGAAAAGAAGCTCTGATGTGAAGCAGCAGATCAGATCCCAGCAGGAAACTGAAGTGAGTCGAGTCAAAGAGCTTCAGGAGAAGCTGGAGCAGGAGATCACTGAGCTGAAGAGGAAAGATGCTGAGCTGAAGCAGCTCTCACACACAGAGGATCACATCCAGTTTCTACACAACTACCCCTCACTGTCAGCACTCAGTGAGTCTACAGACTCATCCAGCATCAATATCCGTCCTCTGAGCTACTTTGAGGATGTGACAGCAGCTGTGTCAGAGGTCAGAGATAAACTACAGGACATTCTGAGAGAGGAACGGACAAACATCTCACTGACAGTCACTGAAGTGGATGCTTTAGTGTCAGATCCACCAGAGCCAAAGACCAGAGCTGGATTCTTAAAATATTCATGTGAAATCACACTGGATCCAAACACAGCACACAAACAGCTGTTATTATCAGAGGGGAACAGAAAAGCAACATTTATGAAGCATCAACAGTCTTATTCTGATCATCAAGACAAATTCACTGGATGGTTGCAGGTCCTGAGTAAAGAGAGTCTGACTGGACGTTGTTACTGGGAGGTGGAGAGGAAAGGGAGAGTTATTATAGCAGTCGCATACAAGAACATTAGCAGAGCATGGTGGAGGAATGAATGTGCCTTTGGACGTAATGACAAGTCTTGGGCATTAGATTGTTCCAAAAACAGTTACACATTTTGGCATAACAACATTCAAACTCCTATTTCAAATGTTGGGTCCTCCAGAGTAGGAGTGTACCTGGATCACAGAGCAGGTATTTTGTCCTTCTACAGCATCACTAAAACCATGACTCTCCTCCACAGAGTCCAGACCACATTCACTCAGCCGCTCTATGCTGGACTCTGGTTTTACCACAATTTTGGAGACACTGCTGGGTTCATTAAACTGAAATAGACTGAAGTCTTTCATATTGTAGGTTGAAATCTGCATTTTAGTTTCCATTTTATTTTCTCTGCAGCAATATTGTGGCATTTCTGCGCCTGAACAATGGTCAGCTACCGGTTGGATATTATGGGTGGTACCTGAGCATCTTGTTTGTTTCAGTGGAGCTCTTTCCTGTTACTCTTTAGCCTTGTAGCCTATCACTGCTCATGATTATTTTCATGTATAAAAATATTTCTCCATATGAAAATGTAAACTTTTTTGTGCTCTCTGTATTTGTATTGATGGATTTGTATGTTTTTTCCTCTTCCACTTAATAAACCTTAACAGAGAAATAGGCTGAGTTTCCTTTATAACAATTGTTTTTTCTCACCAGTTTGTACATTTTTAAATGTATTTTTTTAATTTTTAATTTTTAAATGTAGTCATTTCTATGACTACATTTAAAAGTTATTTTTGTTTAATATCTGAAAAAAAACTGGTATTTTTTATTAGATACTAAAAACACTAAATATTTATATTTATTTATATAATATATAAAATACTGAAAACTTTGTTTCCTTCTTAATATAAATTACATTTCTATTTTCCTGTTTGGAAGACCAAAGTTTTCGGGGGGATCTAAAACCTGATTTTGTTCATATCTTTCTTGTCGTGATGAAACATATGAACAAACCGAAGACTATTACTATAACTTTGTTGAACAAACTATTTTTATCTGTCTTCATTCCAGTATCTCACTCAAATCTAATTGAGAAAATGTCAAACTAATCTGAGAGAATAACTGAAGTAGTTATCATCCTGAAACACCTCAAAGTTCAGAGTTCATGTTTTTCACAAAGGAAGATTCCTCAGTCTGTGAACTTTTCTTTTACTTGTTGGCCTTTGAGGATTTGAGGTCTAGCAGCTTTTTTAAAACAGCAGTTGTTGAGCGTCTTTGAGTCCCTGGATTTAAGGTAGTGAAAGCTGTCCACTGTTTCAACAGTGGAGTTAAATAACAACAACAACAGTAATAATAACAATTAGTACTGTGAATATTATTATGATTATATAATCAGGTCAATTTCCTGTTCTGGTTCCCTCATCCTTCTAATTTAGATCCATGCTTATGGGCATATGTAGAGTCAACAATTTACCTAACCCCACCAGCTGTATGTTACACAACTGTGAAGCTGGCAGCAGCTACCTGAATGTTTTCTACTTTTAACTTGTCTAAAAAGTATCAGAACTCGAGTCACTTACACGGTGCTCTTGAAGCATTTGTCACATTTGTTCACTTTAAAATTTTCCCATTATCACTTGTGTCTCTTTGTTTGTCAAGACTTCTCAAAAAAAAAAAAAAAAAAAAAAGAGGAGCAAGGACGGTAAATGGCCTGCATTTATATAGCGCTTTACTAGTCCCTAAGGACCCCAAAGCGCTTTACACAACCAGTCATCCACCCATTCACACACTGGTGATGGCAGCTACATTGTAGCCACAGCCACCCTGGGGCGCACTGACAGAGGCGAGGCTGCCGGACACTGGCACCACCGGGCCCTCTGACCACCACCAGTAGGTAACAGGTGAAGTGTCTTGCCCAAGGTCACAACGACCGAGACTGTCCAAGCCGGGGCTCGAACCGGCAACCTTCCGATTAAAGGCGACCTCCCAACTCTTGAGCCACGATCGCCCGATCGGAGGTTCTCGCAGACCAGCAGATCTGTAACCAAGAGAGGAGCTCCAGTCTGATGCCGGAGGACCCAGAGCCTCCTCAGATTAAAGAGGAACAGGAGGAACTCTGCAACAGTCAGGGGGTTGACCACATCATTGTCTGAACCGGGCAGGAGAGGCTCAGACTGCTGGATACCATCTGGAAACCCGAAATAAATATACAAATCAAAGGTATGTGAAACTATCATGGTCTTAATAAAATAAATAAACAAATATTACTAATGTAACATTCTAATTAGAGCTTAAACTTTATTTTCAGGGGTACAGGAAAATTTTAAGGTCCAAGCACAACAAGTTTAAATGACTAAAACTAAAAGTCTTGAGTTTAGACAGTTAAACCATAAACACTTAAGACAGTTAAACCAATTTATTTGTAAGATGTTCATCCAGCTGTTTCTTTTAAGTACCACTCACTTTTCCTGCCTTTTGCTGCCTGCTTACTAATTTTTAAAATGTGTTGCTTACCTTTAAATTCAATAGCAAATGTATGTTTAAACATTTGATATGTTTTCTTTGTTCTATTATGAATACAATATGGGTTTACTACAAAAGTATGGTTAACAATTATGTTAACAATTATGTCATTGAATTAATTTTTTTAAATTTTTTTAAATACAGTTGAACACACATAAGAGACATTTAGAGACACATTCCTTTTCTAAGATCATGTTAGTGAATAAGATTAGTCTCAGCTTGAGAGTCAGAAATGTTATAAGAAGTAAACTGTCAGAAATTACAGAAACGATGTTTCACAATGTCCACAAGGGGTCAGTGTACACAATACGTTTGCTTTATAGCTTATGGCTCGCAAATTTGCTAATAGTAAGGCACAAATACGGCAAAACTAGCAAGACTTAAACTAAAAAGCAGAACAGTTCTTTAACTTAATTCCTAATACAGCTGGGTGTAATTGTCACAATAGCTGCTGCTATTAAATTAGTGCTAAATAATTTTACCAACACAGTATAAAACAGCTGCAATGTTCTTCAACCACTCCCTTACGAATATCCACTGTGTGCTAAGGGCATGGTCACTGAAGCAAAGTTCCTTTGAATGCGCTGTCACAAGCAACTTGAACAACAAATAGTGGGAAAAGATGATTATGTCTGCACTGGGATGAAGGAAGAGACGTTATAAATCTCTGTTATTATTGCTCAGTTTTCTTTTATGAGCATTTGGAATTTTCTGTTTTGTAAATAAAAATGTAAAAACTGTATGGTCTAGATTTGCTCTCAGCTCAGTTTTGACAAGTTATTCACTGTGTTCTCTCTTTATAAAGAATAGGTGAATTACTGAAATGAATGAGATAAAATTTAGCACATGCACAGATTATTTTAAAAGAGGTTTTAAAACACGCCGTCTACAACAGTTTAAAATACAAATCAAGCTCCGTTGTAACAACTACTAATCAAACATTTTTCCTCTTTTTGGACTTAATCATAGCCGGATCACCCTTCCTCCTCTTCCTGCTCTGACTCAGCACCTACTGTCTGTCCATATATTTCATTCTTCCCTCCCCTTCAGGTCTGCACTTTGAACATGGCTGTAAACAACATGTGGTGACGCAGAAGAGCTGACAGGAATGATTCACTTTAAAAACTCCTGTTGTTTAGATAAGAACTCAGACTAGTTTCATTTATAAGGAAGTGAAACTCACACAGTCACTGACACTAAGAGGGGGAAATGGCGCAGAAAGGAGTTCAGCTGGACCAAGAAACTTTCTCTTGTTCGATCTGTTTGGATCTTCTGAACGATCCGGTGACTATTCCCTGTGGACACAGCTATTGTATGAAGTGTATTAATGGCTTTTGGGATGGAGAGGAGGAGAAGAAAACCTACAGCTGCCCTCAGTGCAGACAGACTTTCACACCGACACCTATTGTTATGAAAAACACCATGTTAGCAGATTTAGTGGAGCAGCTGAAGAAGACTGGACTCCAAGCTGCTCCTGCTGATCACTGCTATGCTGGACCTGAAGATGTGGCCTGTGATTTCTGCACTGGAAGAAAGCTAAAGGCTTTAAAAACATGTTTGGTCTGTTTGGTCTCTTACTGTGAGAAACACCTTCAGCCTCATTATGATGTGGCTCCATTAAAGAAACACAAGCTGGTGGAGCCCTCCAAGAAGCTCCAGGAGAAGATCTGCTCTCGTCATGATGAGGTGATGAAGATGTTCTGCCGTACTGATCAGCAGAGTATCTGTTATCTCTGCTCTGTGGATGAACATAAAGGCCACGACACAGTCTCAGCTGCAGCAGAAAGGACTGAGAGGCAGAGAGAGCTGGAGGTGAGTCGACAAAACATCCAGCAGAGAATCCAGGACAGAGAGAAAGATGTGAAGCTGCTTCAACAGGAGGTGGAGGCCATCAATCAGTCTGCTGATCAAACAGTGGAGCACAGTGAGAAGATCTTCACTGAGCTGATCCATCTCATCCAGAAAAGAAGCTCTGATGTGAAGCAGCAGATCAGATCCCAGCAGGAAACTGAAGTGAGTCGAGTCAAAGAGCTTCAGGAGAAGCTGGAGCAGGAGATCACTGAGCTGAAGAGGAAAGATGCTGAGCTGAAGCAGCTCTCACACACAGAGGATCACATCCAGTTTCTACACAACTACCCCTCACTGTCAGCACTCAGTGAGTCTACAGACTCATCCAGCATCAATATCCGTCCTCTGAGCTACTTTGAGGATGTGACAGCAGCTGTGTCAGAGGTCAGAGATAAACTACAGGACATTCTGAGAGAGGAATGGACAAACATCTCACTGACAGTCACTGAAGTGGATGTTTTACTGTCACGACCAGAGCCAAAGACCAGAGCTGAATTCTTAAAATATTCATGTGAAATCACACTGGACCCAATCACAGCACACACACAGCTGTTATTATCAGAGGGGAACAGAAAAGTAACATATGTGAAGCATCAACAGTCTTATTTTGATCATCAAGACAAATTCACTGGAATGTCTCAGGTCCTGAGTAAAGAGAGTCTGACTGGACGTTGTTACTGGGAGGTGGAGAGGAAAGGGAGAGTTATTATAGCAGTCGCATACAAGAATATCAGCAGAGCATGGTGGAGGAATGAATGTGCCTTTGGACGTAATGACAAGTCTTGGGCATTAGATTGTTCCAAAAACAGTTACACATTTTGGTACAACAACATTAAAACTCTTGTCTCAGGTCCTCGTTCCTCCAGAGTAGGAGTGTACCTGGATCACAGAGCAGGTATTTTGTCCTTCTACAGCGTCTCTGAAACCATGACTCTCCTCCACAGAGTCCAGACCACATTCACTCAGCTGCTCTATGCTGGACTCTGGTTTTACCACAATTTTGGAGACACTGCTGAGTTCATTAAACTGAAATAGACTGAAGTCTTTCATATTGTAGGTTGAAATCTGCATTTTAGTTTCCATTTTATTTTCTCTGCAGCAATATTGTGGCATTTCTGCGCTGCACAAAGATCAGCTGTCAGTCAGACATTATGGGTGGTACCTCGGCATCTTGGTTTTTTTGGTGGAGATCTTTCCCGTTTAGCCATAGAGCCTACCACTGCTCATTAATATTTTTATCCATAAAAATATTTCTCCACATGAAAATGTAAACTTTTTTTGTGCTCCCTGTATTTGTATTGTTTTGCTTCTATTTTGTTTTTTCCTCTTCCACTTAATAAACCTTAACATAGAAATCAGCAGATTCCTTCATAACACATTTTTTTAATCATTAGTTTGTACATTTTTAAACATATGTATGATTATATTTACATCTGTCTTTTTGACTAAATATTTCTCTTTCTTTTTAATAAACAAACAAAATGAAGTGATACAGATCTGTAGTGTTATTGTAGTTAAATTAATTGAAGTTTTAACAGTAATCAAACACTATCTTTAATGTTTACTTTGTGAAAAACTCCACCACTTTAATTATTTTACTGAGCTGCCATTTTAACTAGGTTAGCACTGTGGCAGCGAGCCTTGTCTTTTTAATTAATGTTTGTTAATAAGGTGTTGTAAGGTTTTGCATTGTCAGCCTAGGAAGTTCTCTGGTTTTGCAGCTCTATGCTTTTAGTGGGTTTTTTCCTAATAAATTTTGATTTGTGAAATTGACCTGCCTCATCTCTGCTTGCTAATAACAAGCCCAGGTGCTTCTTCTTCCGGCTCCGACAGTCTTGATTGTTGTGACCTTGGACAAGACACTTCACCCGTTGCCTACTGGTGGTGGTCAGAGGGCCCAGTGGCGCCAGTGTCCAGCAGCCTCGCCTCTGTCAGTGCGCCCCAGGGTGGCTGTGACTACAATGTAGCTGCCATCACCAGTGTGTGAATGTGTGTGTGAATGGGTGGATGACTGGATATGTAAAGCGCTTTGGGGTTCTTAGGGACTAGTAAAGTGCTATATAAATACAGGCCATTTAGCATTTATCTTTACTGGTTATCCACCTTCGCGCCACCACACACAGTTTAATTTTGCATCGTCTTTTAACAACAGTCTGAACTGAGGAGACCAGCTGCTGTTTTGAGGGAGGAATTTTGTCTAATTTTTCTTTGATATAAGATACTAGCTGTTGAACAGTCCATGGCAGTGTTTATGGATCATGTTCACATATGCACACTAAAAAAAGCTGGGTTAAAAATAGCCCATTCATAACACAGTGCTGGGTCAAATACGGACCGAGCCAACCCTGGGTTGTTTCAACTTAACAGGGTTCGGTTATTGTTTTGACCCAGCACACTGGGTTTGGATAACTACAACAATGTAGCTTGCCATCACCAGTGTGACTGAATGTGTATAGGGTTTTGGGGTCCTTTAGGGACTAGTAAAGCGCTATAAAAATACAGGCCATTTACCTATCCAAAAACTGGGTTACACTGACCAGTGTTTAAAGCGGAGGTTAAAAAAAAAAAAAAAAGATTGGATAGAAACTCAGAACCCATCACAAGGGTTATATTACTATTATCATTTGAGGTAAGACTTCTTACTATAAAATTCATCATATAAAAACTAGATTCAAAACTACTTTTATTGCCATATGATACATAGAATATAGATGGCAAAATTCATACAAAATATATATAAATGAAAGTAAAATGCAAGTTTAAAAAAAAGTATATAATTCATTATATTATATCCATTGCTTCAAATCAGTCTTTGGTTACAGCATATGTAATGGTTCATACACATGAAGACATGCTAAGTAAAGCTGGTTCTGTTTTAGAACAAATTACTGAGGGAATCTCCCTCTCAGATCATTTCATGCACCTTTATATGCAACATTTTACACTTCCATCATAGCTAAATGAGTCCTCTTTAATTTGATCACATTTGATTCCTTTCATGTGATTCTTCTATTCCAATGCTTAGATGACAGTGTGAAGGAATTTCCAAACCTGGGTGCATGACTTTGGTTAACTTGCATCAAAAACAAAAAATGATTTAAAGCAGCCATCAACAGACTGTAGATTGCCACAAAAAGCAGAAACAAATCTATCTTCTAGTACCAGGCAAAATGAACATTTTCTTGGGGTTTCTTTGGTGCTGAAATCTTCTACACAATGTCACGACGAGGAACGAAGCCTCTCCCTGACATTGTGTAGATGCTCCGCTGGAAATCCAGTTGCTGGCCTATGATCTGTGCAAGGGCTGAACCACACATCCTGAAATGTTTAAACAAAAGAAAAGGATCAATAAAGTAAGATTTAAAATATTATTTGCAGTTGTTTGGTTAATGTTAACTTGTCTGTAATCCTGGAGTGGTGAGCTCCAACACTACGCTTGACATTTGCTCAATGAGAACCAAACAACAATGAAGCAGACCAGTTTGTGGTTGTGAATACTGGCAATTAATTGTTAGGAGATGGACTAAGTCAAGCTCAAGTATGTTTCACACACTTTATATTGTCACAATATTGTATAAACCTTTTTGCCAACTTCGCAATAGATTTAAACAAATGTACAAATGCACCTTAAATGTGCATATGACTGAAGAAGTCACTTGGATTAGTGACATAAGGAAATTGAGTAAATACAATTTGGATATTTATTTTTATAATCACAGTGACACTCATTATACTGATTGAAAAAATTGACCAATATTCAGGGTTTTTTTTAACTGTTGTCGTGTGTATTAAAGTGTAGATACGACAGTCCTTTAAACATACCAACTGATCTATGATTGATGCCAAAATTGCCTTTATTCCTGAAGTTGGGCTGCAAGCAAAAACATTTGCATTTAATAAAATTGGATAAACAAAACTTTACTTTCCTGTAGATTTCTTGTAAAATAAACAACTACGAAGAGTAGAAGCTTTGGGGGGAAAAAGAAGAGGAAAGAAACCAAACATTTTTAACAGATCCTCTTTGTTTTCATCACCACAGCGCACACTTTAGGAACTGCCAATGGAGTAATTTCACTTGGGCCAGCACAGTGCAGTGTCCCTGACGTTCTGACCAAGCAGCCCAAATCTAGCCACATTGAAAATGCCACACACACCACCACCACCAAAGCCTTATAACTGATTTCGCACAAGAAACACTCACTTTTCTCCATAGAACTCCATTCAGTGTAAAATAAGTATCCGGACCATGCATCTCTCATGCATGGATGTGTGCTGGTGTTCCTCAAGACTGGCAACCAAAGATGTCCCCCTCAGGTGTACCTCACAGATGTTCTAAAGTTAAAACATTTTAATGTTAATTTTAGAAACATTTTCAAAATTAACATTAAATATAGGATTTAATTTACAGATTAATAAAGAATTTGTTTTAGTTCAGAATTAACTTACTTATACAATCACATAATACTGTATTCTAAAATAAGTGCACACATTTTAGTTTGCACTGTTATGTATCTATCTTTGTTTTCTGAGTTACCTCAGTGGCAGCTGCTCCCAGTCCCTTGGTTGATGAGCTAAAAGGTGCAGAGCAAGCCTATGTGGAGACCTGCAAATTGGGTCATACCACAATTCTGGATTATGGGGGGGGGGGAATTGAATTTGCTATGTTAGTTTTAGTTGGGTTTTGTGTGTTCTACGCCTTTCTGTGTTTTTGTTGGCTGATCAGCCACTGTTTAGGTTTCCCCTTTGTCTCCTCTAGGTAGGTTAGTTTGTTTGAGTTAGTAGTATTGTTTGTTACCAGCTTTAGAGAAGAGTTCTGAGACTTTGAGCTATTTTACGGTATATGGGCCCAAGATTTTGAATTTTCTGTATAATTTAACCAAGTTTGTTTTAGGTCCAAATAAAAAAAACTTTTTTTTGCACTTTAACCATTGCCTGACGCTCCTTCACTGCTAGGTCCATCACAATACTCAAAAGTTAGCAAGGATAAAATTTCTCAATTTTAATTTTCATTAAAGTAAATGTACATAGATATAGGTTGAAAAAATATAAGCAAGTGTGATTGCACAGCTTGTGTACCCTGGACCAATCATTCGGACAATGAAGTCGATGACTTTAGTTTGTGAATTAATGGCAGCCTGCTTTCACTCAGTGTGATAGAATAGCTAGCACTGCCTCCATCTAAAGCTGGGCATACACTGTGCATATATTTTTTTTCATATTTTTTTCCCCGCATTATTCAGCTCCTGCTCAAACTGTACGATTGAATCACCACTATCAACTTTGCTAGATTGCTAGTGAAAAACATTGACCAGGCAGCTGCACTTGAGCAGCAATCTCCATCTATTTTCACAGTTGTTGGTTGTGATAATTTTGTGAGGCCACATCTAAAAGGCTTGGATGAGCTTGCCAAAGTTGTGCCTCCATCGCTTGTGTCCAGATCACACTGCACTGCCATGCCTCTCCGTCTTTTTCACTTCCATTTCTGTGTTTGCGCATGCGCGGTGTGAGAGGTTGCGTTAAATTGGCTTGTGGCACTGCTTCAACAGCCTGGAACAACAGAACGTAGCTGTCAAACAAAACCCAAACAGTCCTGACCCGCGACAAAATGAAACAGGAAAGTACCGCAGTGTAATCCATTTATTTCAACAAAGTAACTGTATTCTGAATACCACCTTTTTAAACGGTAACTGTAACGGAATACAATTACTCAATTGTATTTTAAATACGTAACGGCGGTACATGTATTCCGTTACTCCCCAACACTGGCCACAACACCTCACTTTCTTGCCACATGTATTGCAAACCATGTCTCAGCTGTTTGTGGAGGTAAAATACGTCCACACATGACTCCATTTACGCTCAGCCATTATTGTGAGTGCACACGCCAAGGGGCTGCGACACATTTATGCAGCCGTATTTCGCACATGACTATGAAAGGTGGAAGAGGAAGTAGTTCCTTCCTATGTAGACAATCCGAATGATATAGTTTCTTTCCACTGTGTTCCTGTTAATGATAAACTACAAACTTACCCTAAATTACTAAAATATCGATATTTTATTATGAGAATCGATTCTAGAACATAAATGACTGGTATCGTAGGAATCGATATTTCAGTATCGAGCTGCACATTACCCTCACGAGCAGTGTTGGTCAAGTTACTTGAAAAAAGTAATCAGTAACTATGTCTGTGAAGGTTCTCAGTCATCCAGGTCATCGTAGTCAAAGGAGCTTGCAAAGAAAAGCGTCTGGACTTCTTTAAGTTGCTTGAAGACGTTTCACCTCTCATCCGAGAAGCTTCTTCAGTTCTAAGGTCAAATGGTGGAGAGTCCCAGATATAAACCTAGTGGGAGTAACCCCCCACAGAGGGACAAAAGGACCCCCTGATGATCCTCTAATCGCCTGAGCCAAGGTGGGAAACTGGGTGTGGGTCCCAATCAGCCAGAGTTTCGGGTGTGTTCATTGTGAAACCTGGCCCCACCTTATCATGTGAATTCCTGAGATCAGATGGCCCAGGATGTGAGTGGGCGTTAAGGCGTCTGGGAAGGGATCTCAAAACTGGATTATAGATGGCAGAGTTGGTGTCGTAAACCCCCGCCTCTGTTCAAAGATGGTCGCTCACAGTGGGCATAGATGGCTTCTTTCACTCCTCTTTCAAACCATCTGTCCTCTCTGTCCAAAATGTGAACATTGGCATCCTCGAAAGAGTGTCCTTTATCCTTAAGATGCAGATGGACTGCTGAGTCTTGTCCTGTGGAGGTGGCTCTTCTGTGTTGTGCCATGCGCTTGTGAAGTGGCTGTTTGGTCTCTCCAATGTAGAGGTCTGAGCATTCCTCGCTGCACTGTACAGCATACACCACATTGTTAAGTCTGTGTTTTGGCGTTTTGTCTTTCGGGTGAACCAGTTTCTGTCTGAGCGTGTTGCTGGGTCTGAAATACACTGGGATGTCATGCTTGGAGAAAACTCTCCTGAGTTTCTCTGATACACCGGCTACATAGGGGATGACAATGTTGTTGCGTCTGTCCTTCTTATCCTCCCTCGCTGGTGTCTGATCTTCTTTTCTGTGCCTCTTTGCTGACTTTAAGAACGCCCATTTAGGATAGCCGCACGTTTTGAGTGCTTCCTTTACATGTGTGTGTTCCTTCTTTTTCCCTTCAGGCTTAGAGGGAACATGTTCTGCCCGGTGGTGTAGGGTCCTGATTACTCCAAGTTTCAAAGGGTGATGGGAGTCAAAGAGGAGGTACTGGTCCGTGTGTGTGGACTTCCGGTAAACTTCGATGTTGAGTTTGCCGTTCTCTTCAATGTGCACAGCGCAGTCCAGGAAAGGCAGACAGTCGTCCTTTGTGTCTTCCCTGGTGAACTTGATGTTTTTATCCACAGCGTTAATGTGCGCAGTGAAGGATTCCACTTCTTGTGTCTTGATTTTGACCCAGGTGTCGTCCACATATCTGTACCAGTGGCTGGGTACTCTTCCTTTGAAAGAGCCAAGAGCCTTCCTTTCCACTTCCTCCATTAGCTGTATACTGAGGAGGGTCAACCAACATTCTCAGCCCTGCCAGGTTAACCCTTTAACAACTTAGCGTTGTGTGTAGAGATTGAAAATCTCTCCTTTGATTTTTTCCTCGTACTTTGTTTTTTGGTCTTTTCGTCAAGTCTGTCTTCGTACGGACCTGTCGAGTTCTTCGTCATTTTGTACATAACTGTTTTTGGGGCAAATAAAATGCAAGTAGGGATTAAAACCTCAGAATTAATGATTATCGGTGCTGGAAATGCTAGTGTTTGATGCAGTGTCTTGATGTTGTTGCCACGGGTACCCACAAAGCAATGCGCGAAAGTCACGTGGTCTGTCAATCTCTGTTGACTAAGAACCAAAAGGCTTAATACTAGTGATGGGATTTTCGGCTCTTTCGGCTCGGCTCACTAAAAAGAGCCGGCTCTGGAAATAAAGACATAGAATCAGGACTGACAGAGATGGGGAAGAAGTCTCATTGTGACAAGTAAAGTTTATCTTGCCTGGCTGGGCAGCTCTCCTGGTGCTCAGCACCCCCAAAGCTCTGATCCTAGAATCGCCCCTGAGTAGTGGAGAAGTCCAGTGATATCTGATCAGGTCATTTCTAGTTGAACATGGCAGTGTGAAGACTGATGTGGCTTCTTCTGAGGCTTATCTTCAACCCAAACAATTGTGTGAAATTTTGACTCAATGTTTTATCAAAGCTGCCCAACCTGTGACCCAACAGGATTAGTCAAGCTGTGGAGTGAACTGAAGAACCCGGCACATCATCATCCCAACTCCTGAGTCATGACTTTTGCACCAATATTTGGTCACAATAACCCGATTTACGAACCTACAGCTTTTACACAGAAGTTGATTATGAAAATAACCCAGCATTTTTTAGTGTGTATGAAAAGTTTGGAATAATCTGTAAATGAGACATATAACTTTAACAGTTATAACCAGCATAATCCACTTAACCTGCCAATGAAATAACAGTTACTGACTCATAAACACACGACTCAATCATATGAAACTGCGTGACAGCGGCAATGTTTTGCAATCACCCCCTTACAAATATCCACTGTGGGCTAAGGGCATGGTCACTGAAGCAAAGTTCCTTTGAGTGCACTTGATTATTGTCTCTAGACGTCCTGAGAACAAGTCAGAGGATGAAAATTTAAACACCTCCTGCTATGAACAATAAAGGCATGTGCCCTATATTGTCACACATGAGACAAGAGTATAAGAACTAACTGTCAAAAGCAACTTGAAAAACAAACAGGTGACGAAGGAAGAGACGTTATAAATCTCTGTTATTGTTGCTCGGTTTTCTTTTAGGAGCATTTGGAATTTTCTGTTTTGTAACTAAAAATATAAAAAATAAATGGACTACATTTGTTCTCAGCTCAGTTTTGAAAAGTTATTCACTATGTTCTCTCTTTATATGGAGTATTTTAAATACTGAAACAAATAAAAAGATGAATTAATTTCGCAGACTTAGATTATTTTAAAAGACCTTTTAAAACACACTGTTTAAAACTGTTTAAAATGTGAAGCAAGCTCTGTTATAAGAAGTACTAATCACACATCTTTCCTCTTCTTAGAATTAATCATAGCCTGATAATCCTCCCTCCTCTTCCTGCTCTCTGACTCAGCACCTACTGTCTGTCCATATATTTCCTTCTTCCCTCCCCTTCAGGTCTGCACTTTGAACATGGCTGTAATCAACGTGCAGCGACGCAGAAGAGCTAACTCATGTTGTTTAGATAAGAGCTCCGAATGCTTTCAATTATAAGGAAGTGAAACTCACACAGTCACTGACACTGAGAGGAGAAATGGCGCAGAAAGGAGTTCAGCTGGACCAAGAAACTTTCTCTTGTTCGATCTGTTTGGATCTGCTGAAGGAGCCAGTGACTATTCCCTGTGGACACAACTACTGCATGAACTGTATTAATGGCTTTTGGGATGGAGAGGACAAGAAGAAAATCTACAGCTGCCCTCAGTGCAGACAGACTTTCACAGCGAGGCCTGTCCTGGTGAAAAACACCATGTTAGCAGTTTTAGTGGAGCAGCTGAAGAAGACTGGACTCCAAGCTGCTCCTGCTGATCACTGCTATGCTGGACCTGAAGATGTGGCCTGTGATTTCTGCACTGGAAGAGAAATGAAAGCTGTGAAATCATGTCTGGTGTGTTTGGTCTCTTACTGTGAGAAACACCTTCAGCCTCATTATGATGTTGCTCCATTAAAGAAACACAAGCTGGTGGAGCCCTCCAAGAAGCTCCAGGAGAAGATCTGCTCTCGTCATGATGAGGTGATGAAGATGTTCTGCCGTACTGATCAGCAGAGTATCTGTTATCTCTGCTCTGTGGATGAACATAAAGGCCACGACACAGTCTCAGCTGCAGCAGAAAGGACTGAGAGGCAGAGAGAGCTGGAGGTGAGTCGACAAAACATCCAGCAGAGAATCCAGGACAGAGAGAAAGATGTGAAGCTGCTTCAACAGGAGGTGGAGGCCATCAATCAGTCTGCTGATCAAACAGTGGAGCACAGTGAGAAGATCTTCACTGAGCTGATCCATCTCATCCAGAAAAGAAGCTCTGATGTGAAGCAGCAGATCAGATCCCAGCAGGAAACTGAAGTGAGTCGAGTCAAAGAGCTTCAGGAGAAGCTGGAGCAGGAGATCACTAAGCTGAAGAGGAAAGATGCTGAGCTGAAGCAGCTCTCACACACAGAGGATCACATCCAGTTTCTACACAACTACCCCTCACTGTCAGCACTCAGTGAGTCTACAGACTCATCCAGCATCAATATCCGTCCTCTGAGCTACTTTGAGGATGTGACAGCAGCTGTGTCAGAGGTCAGAGATAAACTACAGGACATTCTGAGAGAGGAATGGACAAACATCTCACTGACAGTCACTGAAGTGGATGTTTTACTGTCACAACCAGAGCCAAAGACCAGAGCTGGATTCTTAAAATATTCATGTAAAATCTCACTGGATCCAAACACAGCACACAAACAGCTGTTATTATCAGACGAGAACAGAAAAGTAACATTCATGTATCATCAACAATCCTTTTTGGATCATCCAGACAGATTTACTGGATGGTGGCAGGTCCTGAGTAGAGAGAGCCTGACTGGACGTTGTTACTGGGAGGTGGTGAGGAGAGGGGGAGTTTTTGTAGCAGTTGCATATAGGAATATCAGCAGAGCAGGGACTCGAAATGAATGTGGATTTGGTCGTAATGACAAGTCTTGGGCACTAGATTGTTCCAAAAATAGTTACACATTTTGGCATAACAACACTGAAATTCCCATCTCAGGTCCTCGTTCCTCCAGAGTAGGAGTGTACCTGGATCACAGAGCAGGTATTTTGTCCTTCTACAGCGTCTCTGAAACCATGACTCTCCTCCACAGAGTCCAGACCACATTCACTCAGCCGCTCTACGTTGGGCTTAGACTTTACACCAATTATGGAGATATTGCTGAATTCATTAAACTGAAATAGACCGAAGACTTTCATATTGTGGGTTTAAATCTATATTTTAGTTTCCATTTTATTTTCTCTCCATCATTTCTGCTCTGCACCGAGATCAGCTGTCTGTCAAACATTATGGGTGGTACTTTGACATCTTCATTTTGTTCTCTTGATGTTTTTGAGTTTTTAAAGGGGATCCTTCCTGTGTTTGTTTGTCCATTGAAGGTACCAGTGATCGATATGAATTTTATTTACACAAATATTTCTCCACCTTTTTTTGTCTTCTACTTCATGGGCTTTAACAGAGAAATTAGCAGAACATTCTTTGTCAAGCAGTTTTATTTGTCTTTACTTTAGAAAGAAACAAATACATTTATCTGTTTGGTATATTGACACACACACACACACACACACACACGTCTATATACACACATACATACACAAAGCTGTGTAAACCAACTATAAATAACTAATCTAAACTTATATACATTAAATACAGAAATGAAATGAGGTGGAATGAATACTACAGAATGTACATAAGGTGCAGCTGCAGTTTGGCAGTGGGAGCAGTGTGACATAATATAATCTGAATGCTTCTTTGCTGATTATATTGTTTTATGGATAAGAGAGGCCCAACTCTGAGTACAGTCTGTGCCAAAAGTACTGACAGGAAACTGCATGCTTTTGCAGAGAACATGAGTTGCGGGCAGAAAGTGAAACTAAGTAGGGTGTTTGATCGAAACTTAAAGTGTGTGTGACGTCTAGAGGAAGTATATAAATAACTAGGCTTCCTGTTTGTGCTTCAGACCTGAGCTTGTGTGTTCGTGTGTTCAGGTCTCCCTTCCCGGTAACGTAAAATAAAGATCATTTTTTGAGTTTGACCACTTTGAGCTGTGTCTTTCTTTGCCGTAAGGAATACAAAGAACTGGGATTTAATACAGGTCAACTGTTTAGAAGGGAGATGGCGAGGGGAAAGAAACTGTTCCTGTGTCGGGTGGTCCTGGTCTGCAGGCTTCTGTACCGTCTGCCAGAAGGCAGCAGGTCAAAAAGTCTGTGTGCAGGGTGTGAGGGGTCTGTGATGATTTTCCCTGCCCGTTTCCTGGTTCTTGAGAGGTACAGCTCCTGGATGGGGGGCAGGGGGGCGCCGATGATCCTTTCTGCTGCCTGTACAGTCTGCTGCAGTCTGCTCCTGTCCTGTTTAGTGGCTGCACCATACCAGACTGTGATGGAGGAGCACAGGACAGACTCAATGACTGAAGTGTAGAACTGGATCAGCAGCTCCTGTGGAAGACTGTACTTCCCCAGTTGTCTCAGGAAGTACATCCTCTGCTGGGTCCTTTTGAGGATGGAGTTGATGTTGGTCTCCCACTTCAGGTCCTGGGAGATGGTGGTACCCAGGAACTTCAAGATCTTCACAGTAGACACCGGGCTGTCTGATATGGTAAGGGGGAGCAGAGTTAAGGGATGTCTCCTGAAGTCCAATTGTAGTGGCAATTCCTTTTGTTTGACCAACCAAACATCCCGCAATTAAAAGTCCACAAGCCACTGCTGCACTGCGATAATATTCCGTATGCAGGCAAAAGAAGTCCACTGTCCAAACTTGAAAGTTGCGTTTTTATGGTTTATTCATCCAGTTTGGCAATAACAAGATCCATTTTTAGTTACTTCCTGCTGCTTCTCCTGCTCTGGTAAAAACCCATAGGCTCACCCCAGTGCATACTGGTCCTATACCAGTCTCTTTATTTATAGAAACAAAATGGCCCTACAGCTTTTACTGACTAATTTAACAAGGTAACATCAAAGAAACAAAACATTGAAACAAATATTAACCTACAAATAAACTTGTAAATAAACCCCAAAATATAAGTAAACTAACAACAAACTTTAACTAATTTCAAAAATAATAAAAAATAAAGAACAAATAGCTCCAACACCACTGTCATCTCTACAGTCTTAAGAGTGTTCAGCTCCAGACTGTGCTGACTGCACCAGAGTACCAGCTGCTTAACGTCCTGTCGGTATGTAGATTCATCACCATCTTGAATGAGGCCAATGACGGTGGTGACATCTGCAAACTTTAGGAGTTTAACAGCCGAGTTCTTGGAGGTGCAGTCATTAGTGTAGAAGGAGGACACATCCTTGAGGGGCACCAATACTGAGGGACCGAGTTTCAGAGGTGATCTCCCCCAGCCTCACTTGCTGCTTCCTGTCTGTCAGGCTGGTGATCCACTGACAGGCAGCTGGTGACACACTGAGCTGGGATAGTTTGGAGGAGAGAAGTTCAGGCACAATGGTGTTAAAAGCCAAACTAAAGTCCACAAACAGGACCATGGCATAAGTTCCCGGGCGGTCGAGGTGTTGCAGGATGTAATGCAGCCACATGTGATATGAGACTAACTTCACTGGAGGACTAATTATAATATATAACAATATAAATATAGTATTTCCTCCTAGAAGAGATGAAAGACATGCTTTTGTGTGGATGAGTGTAGCGTTTTACTTTTCTGAGGCCCTTGCAGAAGCATCACTTGGTTCATAGGCCTTGTCTTCTGAAAAGCTCTGGAATGCTTTACTGAATAAAACAAATGACTTTGCTCATTTGACTTCAGTAAGGCAGACTGGGAAGCATTTCCTTCTAACTGTGAAAAAGCCACAGAGAAATTTGAGAAAAGCAGGATGGATGAATGGAATTACAGTTTATCTGAAATTATTGTTTAGTGCAAATAGTTTAGTGCAAGAAAAATAATGGAAATGACAAACATAGTAGCTGCTAGAGTGATTAAAACAGGTACAAAATGAAGTTCAAGACTGTTCACAAAGGAGCTCAGATATGTGTTAAGGAGTGAAGAAAATGAATGAAATGATAAGGAAACATACAGAAACTTCAGTTAATGAAGATGACACTAACATCAATCTAAAGGCTGGAGAACCTGGGGGGGGGGGGGCTTGAGGTGACTGTTGTTGTGATTTGGCGCTATATAAATAAAATTAATTAATTTAATTTAATAAGCACTGGGTCTTCTGAATGTGGATCCATCATCAAAAAAACAGCATGTGGAAAAAGCAATAACAGAATGAAAAGAATGGGTGTCATTACTTTACATGTGTAGACAGTCTGTTCCAGTTGTGCTGCAGAATATTACAGACTGTTTAAGTCAATACTTGGCTTGGATCACTGGGGAACTAAAATTCTTTATTCGGGTTTCTGCAAAGCACTGGACTGTTTGGAAGGACTTTTATTTGGACTACGAATGACCCGAGGAGGGCAGCAGTGCGCCAGTTCTACTCGAAATTCTAATAGAAGTATAGCGGAAATGACGTCACTCAAACTCCACAACAAACAAACAACAGTGGTTTGAGAGTTTTTCAAGGTAGAAATCTGCTCGGAGGTTAAGAAACAATCGACCAGGGTGAGATCAACCAGCAGCTCATCACATAAGTGCGTCCCTTTGATTTAAACGGTAAGATTTTAGTATTAAACACGCGGACGAAAGAATCTGTGAGAGAAACCTTCAACTCGCACCACGTGGTTGCCGTGCAGATGTTGTAGGTTATTTATTTTAAAACTGTGGAACGCGCGGTACTTGAGCTCTTTCTGGTCGTACGCAGGAAATCTCCTTTTTTTTAAAGATTAAATAACATAGCATTGTGGAGGTATGCAAAGACAGCACCAGGGTTCTCGAGGCTCTTCTGGGAGCCTAAGTATAGAACCGAATAGTGGGATTGTAACGCGCTCTGAGGGTCTCGAAAAGCGCTATATAAATGCATGCCATTATTCCATTATTAAGTCGACCATAAAAACGTCTCCCCGAGCGTGAGTCCTCTATGACGAGCTACCTTTCCTTATCGCCAGTGGGCTCGGCCACTATAAAGGGATGGCGGGCTCGTTTCCCCGAGCCTTAGGCTGCAATGGCTGATAATCGTGGCGCGATCCCAGCCACCATCGATGAGCCTTTTCTGCGAGTGAAATCCTTCGCGGCCAGTGTTCCGGATTAACTGGCGAACAGATGTGTGGTAGGCTTGCTTTTCAGTAGCCGCTACCGACAAAACAGCAAATAAAACCAAATGTGTCATCCGTGACATTTATAAGGTTACCTCAAACACACTCCCTCAGTGTTGTTGCTCTTTAATAACAAAATGTTTAGAAATGTCGCGAGTTTACCTGGTGATATTCTCGTGCGCGAGGCGATCGCGAAAACGGCAAACAATTAACACCACGCCGATGTTGTTCACAGGACAGCAAGAGTAAACGATCGGGAGAATCTTGTCTTCGTTATTGTTCCCCTCGTACGTGTTATTACTCCGATTTCAGCGTTTTCGCTGCACAACTAAAACGTGCAGTTTACTTTATGTTCACTCAAATTGAGTCAACTAGCGCCACCTGTGGTCAAGTGCCTAAAGCCTACAGTCAGATTAACTTGTGACACACATCTGCACCTCGTTTGAATTTGTTTCATGCACAATACATTTGCCATGTTAATGTATTCTCTACACAGGCAGGCTATGATAACAGGATGTGAAATATTAATGTGTCATATATTTGTTCAAGACGTATTTCTTTGTTATGGGAAAGAAAATTAAAATCATGATAATCAACAGGACTGGTGATTTCAATAACTTTGTGTATATAATTTGGCATTTTATACTGATGTAGGCCAAAAATAAATGCATAATATAATTATATAAAAAAGGTTTATTCGCAAGACACAAAAACAGAAAAAATTGAAAGTTACAAATGTATTGTGCTGCAGATGTCTGTGTCACAAGTTGATCTGGCTGTAGGCTATGGCACCTTGCCACGGGTGGCACTAGTTGACTCAACTCCATTTGACTGTACACAAAGTAAATTGCATGCTTTTGTTGAAAACCGAAAACTACTGCTCTATAAGCTTGTTATTTGCTTTTGAAAATAAAATGTTATGTGCTTTCATCTATAGGGTTAGTTATATAAGTGACTTAGTTTATAAATGTTATTATCTGGCTTTTTCAGTGTTTTATTGTTTCCTGAGTGCATCAGTTTGGCTGAGATTAAAGTTACAGTTTTCACACAGCTGAATAAACAGAAAACTGAACAGAAATGTGAGATGATTGAGAATTTACTCCAATGTCCTGTTATATTTGAGGGAGCAAAGAGCAGACTGCTGAATTGATTGTCTCGGTGGTGTTTAATCTGCAAATTTAATTAAAAGTTTAATGAACTATCATCTTGTCTTTATTTTTAGTGAGCACATACGTTAAACACTTTAAGCTGTAAGCTAATGATAGTTATGTTAGAGCCGGTGCGAGCTGGTGCAATAAGCTGTACGTTTTACAACAATGGATGCATGATGTGATTAGTCGACTATCTCAAAAATAATCGTTTGTGGCAGCCCTAGCTGGAGTACCCAGAGAGAACCGACACACTGAGGAGCAGAACATGCAAACTCCTGAGTCGAATTAAGAATCTTCTTGCTGTGAGGCAACAGTGTTAACCACCATCCCACCATGGTGATTCTATATTTTTACTTAAGTACAGTTTAAATAATTTACATGATATTAATTTATTATTGTGACTGCAATTATTTCGTAGTTTGAAAATAATGAAAAACAAAACAAAATACTGGTAGGTGTTGCAGCTTTAAGCACAAATCAGCAAACAAAGTGAAACAGCTTTTAATTTGAAATTTGGACTCAGATCATAGTCAGGTGGTGAGAAATACTCTAAAATCCTCCATCTAAATATAATTAATGATATAATTACTTTTGGTTGTTACTGTGGCAGGTTAAAATGACAAACAGTTGCGCAACTGTGAAGCTGTGTGTGTGAATGTGTGTGTGAATGGGTGAATGACTGAATGTAGTGTGAAGCGCTTTGGGGTCCTATGGACTAGAAAAGCGCTATACAAATGCAGGCCATTTACCAAGCTGGCAGCAGCTACCTGAAAGTTTTTGTATTCTTAATTTTGCTTATAAAAGTATCAGAACTTGAGTCACTCACACGGTGCTCTTGAAACATTTGTCACATTTGTTCATTTTTAATTTCTCCCGTTATCACTTGTCTCTTTTCAAGAATTCTCAAAACAGAATGAAGAGTAAGGATGAGGAGGTTCCCGCAGACCAACAGATCTGTAACCAGGAGAGGAGCTCCAGTCTGAAGCAGGAGGACCCAGAGCCTCCTCAGATTAAGGAGGAACAGGAGGAACTCTGCACCAGTCACGAGGTTGAACACATCATGGTCTGGACCGGGCAGGAGAGGCTCAGACTGCTGGATACCATCTGGAAACCTGAAATACAGATACAAAGCAAAGGTATGTGAAACTATCAGGAAGGCAGGAACGAGTGAAGCATCAGTGATGTCTGCACTGGGAAGAAGGAAAAGTAATATCTGTTATTGTTGCTCAGTTTTCTTTTAGGAGCAGTTGACAGTCCCACAAATTGTGGTTTTCTGGAAGCAGAAACGATGTCTCACAATGTCTACAAGGGGTCACTGTAGACCATAGATTTGCTTCATAGCATGTGGCTCGCAAGTTTGCTAATAGTAGGCAGTGTTGGAAAAGTTACTTTTAAAATGTATTACAGAATATATGTATTTTGTAATGTATTCAGAACTCGTTACTCAGTGAGTGTAATGTATTCTGAATAGAGATGGCACGATACCACTTTTTTATGTCCGATACCGATATCATAAATTTGGATATCTGCCGATACCGATATGAATCCGATATAGTGTTTTTTAATCAACAAAACTGTTTTTTTAAATAGCTTGCTGCATTTTGTATAAGTTCATACTCAAGTTTAAAACAACAACTACACTAAAGCTATTCTGTTATACCTGTATGCAAAAAAAATATTTCATAGTTCAGCAATACTGATCAATCTAATAAACTTAAACCTACACCATCCTCCCTATTCTGGTATTTTAAAGAGTACTTAGCATAAATATTAAGCAACCTAACTAATAGGGTTCCAACTCCCAGCAACAACAAAAATAAATAAATAAAAAATAGGGAACCACCCCTCACGCTCCACCTCATGATGCTTAATCGACGTAATCAACCTTAATTTGATGCAGTGTGGAAAAAAAATGCACAGAAATCAATTATTTTTCAAGAAATATTAAATAGATTCAACATCTTTCTTCAACAAAATTGCAGACTGCACAGATGGTACCTTCCCAAAGGAAAAAGTACTATAGTTTACTAGGGTATATATATTAGACTTAATAGTCACTATATACAGTAATTGACTTCTATTCCTTTTACATCAAATTAAAACTTTGGGTGTCAGATAATTATTTATTCAAAGCTCGACATTTTAAATGAGAATAAGAAAGAAAAGTATGTCTTTGTGCCCCCTTTTCCCTGTTCATGCCCTATCGGCCCCCCTGGCTAAACTTTGCAAGATCCGCCCCTGCACAGTTACCAGCGTCAGCTACGTAGAAAAAGATCCTGGAGTAGAAAGTAATATTAAATAAATTCTAACAACAGCTTATCAAGCTTAAACGTTCTGCTGTTGTTCAGCCGCTGGTTTCCTCTTTCTGGTGCAAAGTGGGCCAAAAGCAAACAAGTGCGACGGACTCGCGACAGAAAAGCCGATCAGCTGATCATTAAATGGTAAATTGCCTGTATTTATATAGCGCTTTACTAGTCCCTAAGGACCCCAAACCGCTTTACATATCCAGTCATCCACCCATTCACACACACATTCACACACACTGGTGATGGCAAGCTACATTGTAACCACAGCCACCCTGGGGCGCACTGACAGAGGCGAGGCTGCCGGACACTGGCGCCACCGGGCCCTCTGACCACCACCAGTAGGCAACGGGTGAAGTGTCTTGCCCAAGGACACAACGACCGAGACTGTCCAAGCCGGGGCTCGAACCGGCAACCTTCCGATTACAAGGCGAACTCCTAACTCTTGAGCCACGATCGCCCCATTAAGCAAGTAATTAAGTAAGTTTCACGATTGAAGTAGCAGCCGGAGAGCGAGAGGCAGTCGTTTGTTAAGCTTAACGCAGGAATGCTTTACAAACATTCAGAGATGGACTTACACACTTGCTTTACTTCTCTCGGGATAACTTTGTCGGAGATGAAATGCCAGGTTGCTAGCGAAGCTCCACATGCTATCCAGACCACCGACAGGTCCCGCATGCCACAGCCGCTCTATCACGTGACGCATACTGCTCTGACGTGCTAACGTTCTGAGGTGAGTTACGGCGTGCTGCAAGTTTTGCGAGGTGCTTTCGTGATATTTAATGGATCGGATTACTTTTTTTTTTTTTCTCCGATATCCGATCCAGTAATTTAGGTCAGTATTGGACCGATACGTAATATCGGATCGGTCCATCTCTAATTCTGAATACTTTGGATTACTTAATATATTAACATGCTTTTTACAACTACATGAATTGCTGTGTGATTTATTACTATTACTGAAGGATACTCGCCATACCAGTACCAACTAGACTTTTAAATCTTAATGTAAAATGAGTATCAGTAGGTTGGACATTAGGTACGGCTACACTTTTTGCTGGGTCTCATATAGAAAACTATTCCGCGCGTATATGAAACAGGTCCGTGGCTCCGAACCGTAGTAAAGGGAACCCCGGGGTATTCCGTTACTACCCAACACTGTTGGTAAGGCACAAATATGGCAAAACTAACAACAGTTAAACGAAAAAGCAAAACAGTTCCAGGGCTCGCAAAATTTCAAAATCCCTGGTAGCCCTTCGGGCAGGGACTCTTCAGTTTTTGGTAGCCCAAAATAAATTTAAGTAGCCCGAATAAAAAAAGAGAGCAATTTTTTGATTGATGTTTTGTTTCCTGTTTTGTTTCCGTATAATATTGTAACGGAAACAAAACATTAATCAAAAAATTGTTGAAACACAAATTACAACATTGTATAAAAATTACAATCATCAACTCAAATACTTGGTTCTAATTGAAAACAGAAATTTCTATGAACTTGTAAGAACTGTGTAGGACATGAATCAGTCTGTGTCAGATCCTGAATTTGAAATTTCCACTGAAGTCACGGGTAAGAGGCAAGTGGAACCAAGATCGAGGCCATTTGCTTTTTGAAGTTTGCAAAGACTGCTAAATTGTGCCAGTGGTAGTTCACTCTTTGCAACATAGTAGCTGTTCTAAACTGATTTTCAGGTTTATTTTTAGTATGTTATTTGCAATTGGTATTTGTTCTGGGAAAGATATTGCAGACTGAGCAATGCATTTCTTGCATTTCTCATGGGTTCTAATGGGGGCCTTTCTTAAAATTACTGGTCCCAGTAACAAAGGTGCTTGTCGACTCAGAAATCGAGGGAAAACCAACAACACACCCGGCAGAACATTATGTTATTTACACGGGTGCACATGGTAAATGCTAAATGGCCTGTATTTATATAGCGCTTTTACTCGTCCCTAAGGACCCCAAAGCGCTTTACATATCCAGTCATCCACCCATTCACACACACATTCACACACTGGTGATGGCAGCTACTTTGTAGCCACAGCCACCCTGGGGCGCACTGACAGAGGTGAGGCTGCCGGACACTGGCGCCACCGGGCCCTCTGACCACCACCAGTAGGCAACGGGTGAAGTGTCTTGCCCAAGGACACAACGACCGAGACTGTCCAAGCTGGGGCTCGAACCGGCAACCTTCCGATTACGAGGCGAACTCCCAACTCTTGAGCCACGATCGCCCACATAAGTGGTCCGCATGTGCGCATTCGCTGTCAAAATAAAAGACGCGCACCAGATAAGAAGTTGCAACGCGCGTTTGCGTCCATATAAAAGGCACTGTTTTTGTTCGCTAGAGTGGGATTTTCACGGCACATTCCGCACCACATCTCTGTGCGTTCATCATTTGTTTGAAGCCAGCTCACCTCCTGCAACCACTTTTCTGAGAATACGCGCTTCTTTTGTGGTTCGGACTCCTGATATTTCTTTGTAGGTGGAGGAACACCAAAGTAATTGCTTAAAGGAGCTTCTTCGACATCTTTAAGAGTTCTAAACAAATGTCTGTCTTCCTCCAGAAAATCTTATGTACCCAAACACGCGTTGCAACTTCTTATCTTGTGCACTCTTTTTATTTTGACAGCGAATGCGCACCTGTGGACCACTTATGTGCAGCCCTGGTTATTTAGCTCGTCATATTGCAGCCACAGAAATTATTTTGTCCATGAAACCATAAAGCTGCACTTTCTTTTTGCCTTATAGTCTGATTTGTCATAACTTTTCCGTTTTGTGGTAAGCTTTTCTTTGGCTGTCACTTCTTCACCCTGACCTCTCTTATTTGGCTCAGCAGAACTAAAATATATATCCTGCTGCTTTTATACACACACACACACACACATAACGGTCAGCGATTCTCTGCGCGATCAACCTCTCATATGTTTAAGCTGCGGGAGATTTCACTTGTCATGTTTGCATAGTAAGCTAACGATTGATAAGACGATGTCAGAGGAATTCGTGCGCAAATGATCGTCACTCACCAATCAGTGCTGTCGCTCTCTATACACAGTTCACGCGATTGCAAAGTGAAAGCAAAAAACAAGCGCAAATTCAAACGCGATTTCAATATGTCACATATTGACAGTGGCTCACCGATGCCAATGACATAATTACCCAGCTACATTTCCGAAAGAATGCAAAAGCATTGACATATATTTTTTCTTCCTACAATAGCCCGACGGGCAGGGCAGAGATAGATTTTGGTAGCCCGACTGGAAAAATCGCTAGCCCCGGGACGTCGGGCTAGCGATTTTGCGAGCCCTGAGTTCTTTAACCTAATTCCTAATACAGCTGGGTGTAATTGTCACAGGACAGTACAGCCGCTGCTAGGAAATTAGTGCTAAATAATTTTACCAACAAAGTATGAAAAGTTTGGAATACTCTATAGATGAGACAAACAAATATTACTAATGTAGGATTCTAATTAGAACTTAAACTTTATTTTCAGGGGTACAGGAATAATATAAACTAAAAGGAACAAGCCGAAGTGTGTTGGTTGAGAAAGTAGAAACAATCTTGTGTCTAGTTAATGTTGAAACCTGAAAATGAGTTCATATTATGATGCTGATTGTCTTTATTTGTTAATGGATATAAAATTTCTACAGATACAAACCCAATTAAACCCAATTGGACATTGTAGAAGAAAAACAACAAAACAAACAAATATACAAAACATTTGCTTATTTTGAAATTGAAGATAGCAACAGAAAAGTCAGGACGGAGCCATGTTACCACTGTTTTCTGTCTTCTTTTAACAACAGTTAGTGACCTGAGGAGAGCAGCTGCTGTTTTGAGTTTCTTCCCATTTTTCTCTGATATAAGATTCTAGCTGTTGAACAGTCCTGGGTCTCCATTTTCATATTTTTCACTTTCATGCAAAATATTTTCAGTGGATGAAAGAAACATTTGCCATGTCTGCAGGCAGGCCAGTTCACCACCTGGACTCTACTACTACAAAGCCATGTTGTTGGAATAAATGCAGTATGTGGTTTAATATTGTCTAGCTGATGCAAGGCCTTCACTGAAAAGCCCGTCGTCTGGATGTGAGCATTGTCGAGTTAGAAACTTGACGCCTAAGCAGCCAGTTTGATAGGAAATTCCATCACAGAAGAAAGTTTTTGACCTGAGCACTGAGAACAAGCAAGTGATCCTCATTAATCCAAAGGATGCCATGTCCATGTTTTCAAAAAAAATTCAAATTCTGATTCGACTGACGACAATTGAGACAAAAAACCTAAAATCCGAGTAGAAAAAAAGTTATATTTTTTACTGTAAAAACCACAAACATGTTTAACAAATCATTTTTGAAACTTAAAATGCAAATAGAAATTGTACATTTCTAAAAATTATGCACACATTTTGCAAATATCATCGGTACATGGCACTATGTACCTAAAAATGCACACATAAGACTGAGAAGAACACCACAGGTATAAACCCTGCAGGTAGGGCTGCCACAAACGATTATTTTGATAGTCGACTAGTCACCGATTATTTATGCGATTAGTCGACTAATCAGATCATCATCCACTGGACGTAAAACTACAGCTTATTGCACCAGCAGCATCTGCTCTTATATAACTATCATTAGCTTACAGCTTTAAGCTTTTAAGGTGCTAACTAAAGATAAAGACAAGATGATAGTTTATTCAATTTTAATGAAATTTGCAGATTGTTTCGGTGAAGTTTAATAAACTCCTTGCTATCTAAAATATAACAGGACACCGGAGTATATTCTCCAGTATCTCACACTTCTGATAATCAGCTGTCTGCTTGACGTTTATTCAGCTGTGTAAAAACTATAACTTTAATCTCAGACAAACCGATTTACTCAGGAACAAATAAAATACAAAAAAAAAAAAAAGCCAAACAACAACATTTTTAATTTATCTAAGTGACTCATATATATTTAACCTGAGTAGCGAAAGACGGCGGTGGGTTTGAAAACAATTTGCCGGGAATCCGGTCTTCTCACGGCGCTAGTGACCTAGCCCCCGGCTAGCTATCGAGCTAGCGGGTAACAGACGTCTCCGAAAACGTCGGAGCGCTTTTGAAAATATGTGGTGTCCTGATAAACTGAGCCGATATTTGAGGTTTACACAGCTACATTCTCGCCTGAAAATATGTTAAACGTTTATTTTGTGACCCAGAAAGAATAATACGAGTAATATTAAAACTAACTAGCTGCCACCATTGTTGGAAACTAAGCTGGGCCGCGCTATGAATTCTGGGACACAGCTGCTTCTTCTTCTTCTTCGGGGTTTAACGGCAGCTGGCATCCTTGTACGTGCAGTGCTGCCATCTTCTGTTTCAGTCTGTTATTACACTCTTAAATCCTGCTATTATTCCTGCGTCTTTTGGGATCTTACAAAGCTTCAAACGACGCGTCGACTATTAATTCAGTCGTCTACGATTTTGATAGTTGATGTAATCGTGACTAGTCGACAAATCGTGGCAGCCCTACCTGCAGGTATGACAAATCTCTCACGCATCAAAACTTGCTCTCTCGCTTTCTTTCGCTCGCTCGCTCTGACTCGCCAGTGTCACTCCTAAAACCTCCACCTCTTCCCAAACAACAAAATGCCACATGTTGCCACATCATTTTCGATTGGTCAACATGGTACATTTTTTCACTAATGGGGAAGGAAAGGGGTGTTTTGTCTTTTTCTCTCACAAGATAAAAAGGAATGTTTGCTAGCGCTGTCCTTAAAAAAACACTGTTTTTACAGTTTCTTCCCACTGTAAACACTACTATTTTATTCAGAAAAAAACATTGTGTGTATTTTTTATCATACGTCTGTTTTACGTGGCCTGTCAACACAATTTAAAAACTGGTATAAAGTTTGAAGTCCGCACTTTCGACCCAAGTTGAAATGGAGACTCTGGGTCGTTGCATCTTGTTGCTGTGTTGTCCTAAATTGGTGGTCTGATTTTTGGCGCGTCAGCACATCCGTCGACCCTCAAGCGTTAACCAAGTTGAGCATGCATTTCTATTGTTGAAAGCTAAACTTGAGACAGAAAGGCCTACAAACAAACAAGACCTGAAAGTCACTGCAGTAAAGGCCTGGTAGAGTATTAAAAAGGAGAAAGCAAGCATCTGTATTAGAAATGAACATGATGATTTTTTTTCTCACATTTTTATGCCGTGTTTTCATTCAACCTACTGAATTGAAGCTGAAGGTCTGCACTTAAACTGCATCTGAGGGGTTTTATTTAAAATTCATTGTAGTAATGTACAAAATTTATATGTAAGAAAATGCAGCAAGATCTTTTGATTTGTATGTAGCTCCCCAAACTTCAATTTATTCCGGTGTATCTAAGTGTCAGTATCACTAGCATAACTGTTTGAATTACACTGGCGTACGTGGGCGACATGCTCATAGAGAATTTCTAATAGTTGATGAGATGTTTTGTTTTGTTTTTTTAATGTTCGAGTTTTTGGTTTTTTTCATTTTATGTTTTTGTTTTTGTCTCTTGAGACTTTTCAGATCAAAAGATCTGTAAGGAGGAAGAGGTTCCTGCAGACCAACAGGTCTCTAACCATGAAAGGATCTCCAGTCTGGATCAGGAGGATCGAAAGCCTCCAGAATTTAAAGAGGAGCAGGAGGAACCCTGCACCAGTCAGGAGGGAGAGCGGCTTCTTCTAAAGGAAGAGACTAATAAATGTATGGTGACTTCTACTCATGAGGAACCTGAACCAAGCAGTGACTTTCTTTCTAACAACTGTCCTCAGCCAGAGTGGAGCCAAGGCCAGGAAGAAAGTGAGCATGTGCACTCAGGATCAACTACAAATGCAAACACAAAGAGGAGAAATCAGAGAAAGCAAAGTGGAGTAGAGAGCCAGCTCATGTCATATAGTCAGTGTAAGCCTGACACAAGTAGAAAGTCTGTAAAATGTGAGATTTGTGGAAAAACCTTTCAGTATAAATACAGACTGCTTAACCATCTAAGAGTCCATACAGGTGAGAAACCTTATTGCTGTAGCACATGTGGGAAACGATTCCGTCATCTGATCCACTTAAAATCTCACATGAGAATCCACACAGGTGAGAAGCCATATATTTGTAGCACCTGTGGGAAAGGCTTTCGTCACTCATCATCATCAAGAGTTCACATGAGAATCCACACAGGTGAGAAACCTTATTCTTGTAGCACTTGTGGGAAACGATTCATTCAGATTAACAGCTTAAACACTCACATTAGAACCCACACAGGTGAGAAGCCACATTCTTGTAGCGCCTGTGGGAAAAGCTTTAGTAACGCGTCAGCATTCAGAGTTCACATGAGAATCCACACAGGTGAGAAGCCACACTTGTGTAAAGTATGTGGTAAAACATTCAGTCAGGCGGCACACTTGAAAAAGCACATGAGAATCCACACAGGTGAGAAGCCACATTCTTGTAGCGCCTGTGGGAAAAGCTTTAGTAATGCGTCAGCATTCAGAGTTCACATGAGAATCCACACAGGTGAGAAGCCACACTTGTGTAAAATATGTGGTAAAACATTCAGTCAGGCGCCAAACTTGAAAAAGCACATGAGAATCCACACAGGTGAGAAGCCACATTCTTGTAGCGCCTGTGGGAAAAGCTTTAGTAACGCGTCAGCATTCAGAGTTCACATGAGAATCCACACAGGTGAGAAGCCACACTTGTGTAAAATATGTGGTAAAACATTCAGTCAGGCGGCACACTTGAAAAAGCACATGAGAATTCACAGTACATGAAAGTGTCAAAGGTGGAGCAATGTTCAAAGCGGAGCTTCACTACAATATATGAGGGAAAAGATTACCTCATATTTAGTTCAATTTGGTATTTTATGTCCGTAACAGTAACAACTGTTTGTTACACTAATTGGTTTGTTACTATGATGAATGTTTTTCTGTACAGATAACTGTACAGATAACATGTATATATTAATTGTAGATGTTAGTTAATATTTTTTTTAACTAAAACTTTGTTATAAAAAACATTTATTATTTTTTTATTGCAAACATTTAATTCATCAGTCATTCTGGTTTTCCTACAAAGGATTTGAAATCATTCAAGTAATACCTAAGACCAAAAATCTGGAGTCATTATGGACTGGAAGTCACTTCATGTTGTGATGTTGATTTAGTTAGTTGTGCTTTTTATTTATGTACATTCTGTAGTATTCATTCCACCTCATTTAATTTCTGTATTTAATGTATATAAGTTTAGATTAGTTATTTATAGTTGGTTTACACAGCTTTGTGTATGTATGTGTATGCATGTGTAATGTACATATAAACACACGTGTCTATATGTACATTACACATGCATACACACACACATGTGATCTGGACACAAGCTACGGACGCCTAACTTGTAGAACTTTGGCAAGTTCATCCGAGGCTTTTCAATGTGTCCTCACAAAATTATCACGACCACAACAACCGTGAAGAGCTAGATGGACTTTGCTGCTCAGTTATGTTTTCATTAGCAACTTAGAAAAGTTGATGGTGGTGTGTGTGTGTGTGTGTGTAAGAGAGAGATTTACATTGCTGTGCTTGAGAGCCACCATCTACTGGAACCAAATTCCTTTCTGATTTTTATAG